>NC_141537.1:54767500-55107500 GCF_021556685.1 Rattus norvegicus | reverse complement strand
TTTCCTTGAGGTACTGATATCATAATGTGACTACTAGGCTAATCTCTGGTCACACACAAAAGCATATACTGAAATCACCTCTGCCTATTTCACTGAATCAATTCAATAGATTAAAATTAAAATTAGTGGAATCAAATATCAAGCTATGTTAGAGATTACCCCAAAAGGAGCAAATTTCTCAGAATATCTGACTTAATTTTGTTTTGAGGTAAAAAGAATTATGAACAGTAGTCGACTCTCTCTCTCTCTCTCTCTCTCTCTCTCTCTCTCTCTCACTCTCTCTGTGTATGTATTTGTGTATGTGTGTGGGTATAACACTATAATAATAATAATAATAATAATAATAATAATAATACGTAAAGAACAAGAGGTCAATGTCTTGAGATGGAGTGGGGGAACATTGAAGAGGAAGGGATAGAAACGATATAGGTATAGTGTTCATATAAAAACAGCTTTGACGTTTAATAAGTAGAGTACTCTCTAGAGTTTAAGTAAGCCTCATCTGACTAATCAAAGGCTTTAAGAGAATAGAGAGTGACCTTCAAAACCACAACTGTTCCCTGGGTCTGTAGCTTCCCTGCCTATCCTTCAGAATCTGAACATGGTAAATCTCCCCAGTTATGAATCTCTTTTCTCTAACTTACTGTACTCTCCTGTTTCCTCCCTTCCCCACTCCTTCCCTCAGCTCTGTCCCCTCTGACTCCCCTCCCCTCTTCCATTCTTCCTCCTCTCCTCCTTTCCCTATCTATCATTTCCTACATCATCCTCTTCTCTTCTCTCCCACTTATGCCTCCTTTTCTTCTCCCTCACCTCAGACAGTATACAGCGTATAGCACATAGAGTATTGTCAGTTTCATCTCCTAGGGATTCCTGAATGAGAACTTGTCCTAAATTTAACTGTAATTTAACCTTTACTCCTGCACTTCCGTTTCTGTTCTCATATCTCTATGCCTACACTTAGAGCTATAGGAGTCATATCAACATTAATGCTCACATATAAACAACTCACACATACAAAAAGTTTAAGATTGGACCTGAAGCTCATGCATGACAAATAAAATTTAAAACCCTCGTGAGAATTTCTTTATATGATCAGATAGTCTGTGTTGGGTCACTGGAAGCCTTTTGCAGTTCTTTACCATCAAAGGTTAGAGTAGCTGCTTTTATTGCAAGTCGCATTTCAACTGCCGCAGAACACTAAAAGCTTTTGTCTCTACATAGAAATTAAAAGTCAGGTCTCCCAGCATTGTGGATGAACAGCACCAACTGTGTTCTTGCTGCTTTTCTATTTGACATGAGAAATTTTCATTATTTTTCATAAGTGTGTTGCATGTGTGTGTGTGATTTTAGTTACAGTTTAATTATAGTATCTAAGTGATGAGGATAGTAGGTATTTGGGCACAGTTTTATCTGATCTCTTTTAGGAGCCTGTTTGCTTTTTATATCATCCATTATTTAAGGACTTCCTTTGAATTGTTTGATGGGAAATAGCAACATTATAAAATAAGCGGAAGGGTTTTCATTAAACTTACAAAAGATGCAGTCAGATATTGATAAATAAAAAATATCACTCTTTTCCAAATTAGGGGAAACAGAATCCTACAGCATTCATGTCATAATGATTTTGTCATGGTGAATAGGATAGCCTGGGGTTTCCAATGTAAGAGTTGAAAAATGTAGCAAAAACCTCATTTTTTGTGCCAATTTATACAGATTTTGAAAATAATGATATGATTTTCTAGATATCGATACTTACATGTAATTAAAAATTACCACATAAAATAGAAATTACAATCACAACATCAAGTCCAAGTAGGATGCACAGACATTGTTATATATTTCCCTGGTTACATGCATAGTAGAATTTGCCTTACAGACAATTCTCCTGCAGGTGAGTTTAAAAGAACACGTTGAAGAACAGACTAAGACAGTAGATGCACAGAGAAAATAAGGACTTTTATGATTTTATTTTCCTTTAAACATCACTTCACTTTTCAGACTATTAACTTCAATTTCACTGAGGTCTTGCTGTTCTCACCATTGATTTTTATTTCTTCTCAATCCGAGACCCTGGTTTTCAAGTAGCAGAGCAGCAGTCTCTTGTGTTTCAGAGAGAGCCGTCTTCAATCTACACCAACACCTTAGTCTCTTGTGAACTGCTCTGAAAATAGAAGCCTAGAGCCACCCAACAGCAAAAGCATTGTGTGTTTCCTCTATTTATTTCATACATTGTTGACTCCAAATTATTTAAGTGCTTTCAACTTTATTCTAGAGGAGAAATGCTCTACTTCAGTTACAGCTACCTTATTAAGTCACTTTCATTTCTTGGTGATTCTTATGCACTATTTAGCTTCTATTACAAAGACAGCAAATTCTCCAACAAATGAAAATGAACGAAAAACCAAATTTCTGAACATGAGCAACAAAAGCGTTAAATGACACTGTCAAAGATTTTATCAAAACTAGGAATGACATTGAATTTTTTCATTAATACTATGAAAAACATTTTTTATCAAAGTATATTCTTGAACAGAGTTATAACTGACAGAACAATTAATTACTAAATTTTATTGGAAAGCACTATCTAGACTTACATTTTTGTAAAATCAAATCTCATCTCTGCTATTTATCATCTGAGTCCAATTTGGGGCAAATCTAATGACCAGTTTAGTCGTCTATAAATGAGAATAAGAACAGTACCATCTATGGGGCTTTGATGAATTTTAACTGTGTTTAACATTTCTGCTTGTAACAATGCCTGGCATTTACGGGGTATTCCTTGATATAAAAATGTATTGCCATATTGTGTTGCTTTGAAGGAATGACCTCCTTACATGCTTGAGTTGCTGGTTCATAGGAAGTGGAACTATTAGGAGGTGTAACCTTGCTAGAGTTGGTATGGCTTTGTTGAAGTAGGTGTGTCATAAGGAAAAAAAAAGTTTTGAGGTTTCAGAAGCTCAAGCCGGCTTTCTCCCTGTTTCCTGAGGATCCAGGTGTAGAACTCTCAGCTCTTTCTCCAGCAACATATCTGCCCACAGGCCACCATGCTTCCATCCATGACAACAATGATCTAAACCTCTCAAACTGTAAGCCAGCCCCAATTAAATGTTTTCCTTTATAAAGAGTTGCTGTGACCATGGTGTACCTTAAGAGCAATAGAAATAATAGAAATAGAATGAATATATAGATAGAGATATAGATCTATAGAGACAGACACAGAGAGAGACAGAGACACAGAGAGACAGAGACAGAGAGACAGACACAGAGAGAGACAGACAGACACACACAGAGGAGAGAGAGAGAGAGAGAGAGAGAGAGAGAGAGAGAGAGAGAGAGAGAGAGAGAGAGAGAGAGAGAATTTGTAGACTAATTGTGGTGGTATGACATGCTTTTGATTCCAGCACTGGGGAAGCAGAGACCCAGAGACCCACAAATCTCTGAGTTTGAGACCAAGTTGGTCTACAGAAAGAGTTCAAGGACAGCCAAGAGTATACAGAGAGACCTTGTCTGGAAAAACACAACAATAACAACAACAAGAGAAAAACTTCCATCACCAAGAGTCACTATTGGGAAGCAGTAGAGTAAACCACCAACCAAAGTGTACACATGGAGCAGCCCATGGCTCCAGCAGCATATATAGCAAAGAATGGCCTTGTTGGGCATCAATGGGAGGAGAGGTGCTTGGCCCTGGAAGGCTCAATGCCCCAGTGTAAGGAATGCCAGGGTGGGGAGGCAGTGGGTGGATGGAGAGCACCCTCATAGAAGCAGGGAGAGGGGGATGGGAAAGGGGGTTTCCAGAGGGGAAACTGGGAAGGGGATAACATTTGAAATATAAATAAAGAAAATATCCAGTAAAAGAAAAAAAAAAGAAATTCTGAGAGTTGTGGCCTAAGGCACTGTCCTCAAGTCCATTAAAAATATGCCCTCCAAGGGAATACTGGAATTCTGCAGTTTTTTCTCATTCTTTTATTCTTAACCTAAACTTATTGACTATTTTACCATGTACTAATCACTATCCCACAACTCAGTGCCAATGGAGCTGGTTGGTTATGAACTGACCTCCAAAACCATAAACCAATGTAACCCCTTGTTTTGGTATAAGTCAATTGTCTTGGCTATTTCTCACATTGACAGAATGATGACTCACAGTAAAAGACCAGTCAAGGTACTTGACACCGTGGGAAAACCCCAAACCAAAATTTCCATGTACTCCACACTGCAGTATTTCGATGGTCATCTTTATTTTAAGCTTTTCATATATGTTATTTTTGGCATCATTTCCCCCACCTCCCATGCTTTTCAGCAGGAGAAGTTCTCTCTTGCCCCAGTTTTGTGTTATTTGTTTCATGTTGAGGTCATTTGGTTTGTTTTCTGTGTTGATTTCTTTTAAAGCTTAGTGTGGACAAGATGCAAACAGAGCTTTCAGTAGACACGTACAAGAGAAATGATTAACTTCCCTGTTGCAAAAATGGGAAACATACAACTTTGTTTTCTTCAATTCCAATGATTCTGCAACATCATAAAGACAAAGATCAGGAAGGCTGCCCGTACAGCCTGCACTCTTGATAATGAGGTCAAGGATACCAGTTATTGTAATTTTCACGCACGGCATCCATCCTGTGGAGATCTGCCCCTCTAGCAAATTGCAAGGCTTTCTGTAACTGTGAACAATCTCAGCCTTTGGTCTTAAAGTGTCTCAATGCTTATTTAGTCATTTAGCGGATTTCTGTTTGTTTTTGAATCAAGTGAACCATCTTGGTTGTTGAGCTTACAGCAGCAAGGTTGGGGTGTTACTTACAGAAGCATAGGTAATCAGGGCAGCTGCTTCACTGCAAAGAGCACCCTCCCATGCATAAAGCCTAAAAGAAGCTACATCCAACATCACCTCCCCTTTGATCTCCTGCATATGCTTATTGCTGTTTGATGTCTTTCTTAAAGGGTCTTTAAAGTCTTGGCTCACCAATTTTATCTAGGATAATAATTGTATTTCATATATTTTTGTAAAAGAGAGCATAGACTTCATTTCCATTTCCTTTGCAATTTAAAAACTGATCTTTCTAAGGAACAAATTCTTTTTTAATAGGAATCTTTCACTCTCCTCCACATTACCTACAGTTATTCGTATTTTATGTTGAGTTATATTTGCTGTCAATTTACAATTAAGCAGTAATTATTTCCTTAAGTATTTCCATTTCATTTAGACATTGGAGTGAATTTTTTGTTATTAAGTTATGCTTAATCCTATCTATAATAGGCCCATTACTGCTGCTGCTTCCTCTTCCTCCTCCTCCTCCTCTTTATCTCTTTCTGTCTGTGATTCATTTTTAAGACATTTGTTATATTAGTTTGAAAAATTGCTCTCTAACCTATCAAAATTGGTTTCCTGTTAAACTGGTGACTTCTGCTAGTAAAGCAAAGTAAAAATTGGGTGATGGTTTTGTAGCATCTGATAGTTCATTTGATGATTTCTGCTTGCTGGGATGTGGATACAGATTCTAACATCAGAGCTAGCCTCAGGAGAATTTTGAAGAAAAATGATGAACAACTGTGCCAATTGCTTTTGTCTGATTATGCCTGGCTTCAGTGATCTAAGCACTTGCCCTCTACACCTTGCTCAAGGAAGAAAATGACACTGCTCAACTCTTCTCCATGTACTCTCGAAAATAATCTTTCTCTGCAGGCTCTCCAAGAGCTTGTATGTACTGGCTCCATGTTGAAGGCACCCGTTGGAGCCATTCAATCTACTTTAATGTAGTTAATATTCTAATAGTTGATATGTTTTTCAGTATTTAAGTATAATTCTCAAATTATATGGTTAGTTGATAGAAATGTAATATAGTATCTACATGGATTTAGCTATCTCAGGAGTTGAAAAACTTGTTTTAGTAATTTTTTCTAGGAGAGACTTTTTACTGGAAGAATGCCATGTGTAGGATTTTAATGAATAAAACAGATCTTAAGGCCATGATGGTAAGGATATTTTGCTTATAACTAACATCAAAATGCAATATACATGGTTTAAAAGAAGATAAATTACAAAGTACACTATTACATATTTTGTTATCTTATGAATTTAGATAAAATACCTCTCTCCCCGCCCACTGGTGACTTAATCAAATGCATACCTAAGACCAATGCTTCTCAAATTGTTCCAAAACTATTATTAAGTCAACTAATATTTACTAACTATCTATAAATCCTTCCAAGTGATAAGTAAAAATAAAATCTCTGGCTTAATAGAGCTCACTTCTAGTCAAGAGTTATTAGCTGTCCAATAAACAAAACACCAGTGATAGTCTCCAATTAATTCGATGCACAGCTGAAATACTTTTTGTTTAGATACAGTCTTTGATGTTCTTGTATACAAGTGGTAAATGAAAAAATGTTGATTTTATTAAGGAGAATGTATAAGTGTTCTTTTTCATTTTCTTTTACAATATTATGCGGTTGCCTAGTTGCTTGAAAATAAATTCAAAATACTAAATGGAAAAGAGTAGATGACAGGCAAATGCATTCTGATTAGGTGACTGCAGCAATGACTTTAAGTAGGAGGAAATGAGTTAAAGGGGTATATGAGAAGAGAATTCCAGGTAATGTGTCTACATTATTTCAAAAATAAAACCATAACGAGTACTATTTAGCACAAAGGAATTGAGGAAACTAGTAAGAGGCCATGTTATTTCTTTCCTTAGTGTAAATGGAAAATATTTTTCATATTGCAAGGTAAAGTGACATCTGGTGATTATATTTTAAAAGAATAGCTCTGCTCCTAAGTGGAGAATTAGATGTAAATGGTTAAGCGTGGATATGGGGAAGCTCTTGAGGGATGCTGTGATTTTGGGCCCATGAAGGATAAATGGATTAGTGGATATGGTTCATTCCAAGATGGGAAAATGGATCCCTTCTTAGGACTCAACATAACATTACCTATGGATATGCCAAGTGATGACCAAAGAGGTAAAAGCTCTAAGGTACTTCAGGCTCTATATCCTATCTACCAGTTTAGGCTGATATAATAAATAGCACAAACAGGGTCACTTATACAATGACCATATAATCTTCATAATTCTGGAATCTGAAGAGTGAGAGATCCAAGCAATGGCATATCTGGTGATTGGTGAGGGCTTGGTTCCTGATACACAGGTGACTACTTTTTCTTGTTTCCTCATATGGTACAAAAAGGAATCATACTTTTTGTTTTAACAAGAACTCTGCTCTCAACCTGAAGGCTGTACCTCATGCTTCAGTTATCTTCCCAAAGCTTCCCCTTCAAGTCTATCACACTTGGGCTTTCACATTTGTCTAGGGCATCTCACTCAGTCCAAAGTAGCCTAAATGATGGAATGAAGGTGGTACCATTGACTGAGGTGATGTGATTAACACATGAGCAAAGAAATGTTAAGAGTTTATTAAATCAGTATTATAGCTTACACTATTATCATTGGAGAAAAATCCAAGACATCCAATTAGAAATATCTAATATGCCACTGAAATAGGAGGGCTGAATTAAAAAAAAACAACACAGGTTGAGAATGGAAACATCAAAACTAGAGATATAGGCACAGCAAGCCATGGCTCAAGGATGTATGTGTAGGCTATATTCCCTAGCCACATTATATTTTTTGTATTATTCTACATTCTATATACTAAATGTACATATTAGTAGTGGGTAAATATTTTTTATATTAAGGAAGATTGTGTTTTGCTCCTGTTAATAAAAAACCCCAAACTAAAAGTAAGAAAATATGCTAGTGTGTATCAGTAGGAATGTTGAGGTCAGTGAGCTTTGGTGAAAATTTACTTAAGGGCTGACCATTGCCTTTATTTGCAGAGAACTGGATTTTGCCTTTAATTTTTATCTTGTGCATCACCCACTCAAACACGAAGTGAGTTCTTTGTTAGCATGGCTTCCTTTGATCATGTAATGGCTGCCAGAATGGGTGCACACATTTTCTCATTGTGTGCTAGGAAGAGAAGCGACTGACTTCACATTTATATCTGTTAATAGATGGAAAGGTTGGATATATCTGCCTAGAGATGCCTGAATATAATGCCTTGCATCTCAGCGTGATTTGGATCACAGATTCATTGTTGAATCTAAGTACAGCCAAGAGGATGGAGAGTTTTTGCTGAAGGACACTTGGTTTGATATGAAAGCTTTCTGGCAGAAATGAAAAAGATAGGAGCTCCTCTAATAACAAGAAACCTTCCTATTATTAGATGATTATTTCTAGTATTAGGAAGCTTAATATTAGTAGCAACAGCATAGATGGCCTGACACGAGTGAGAAAGGAAGGAGATGCATTTTATTTTGACAGTCTCCCTTTGGTCTAATGTAAGCACATCTAAAGTCATCCTATTCACACCATTTAAATGGGAAAATAAATAGCAATATCAAATTAGTCATATTTCTCTACATATTCTATACCTTTGTCTGGGCCAAACGGACATATTTTGTGTAGAATATCCTCTAACACGTAATGTGATTACATAGCAATCACCCTATTGTTCTCTAATCACAGGGGAAGACATGTTTAACTGATTTTTGTGTAACAGTTGGTATAAATACGGGGGAAGATCAGTGAGATTTCACTCTGTAATTAATACTGTGCACCCAATCCCGTGATTTTTGCCGACACAGTCTATAATGAACAGGTTGTGGGGGAAAGACTAAGGTTTGTTCTTAGACTCTGATATTGCTGCATGAGAGTAACAACAAACTGCTTTCACTTTCATCAAGAGGATCTCAGTATTTTCCGCACTTCCTGTGAAAATGTATGAGGATAATGAATAGACGTGTATTCAATTTTAACTAATAGAGGGAAGTTTTGACAGTGAAACAACATGCCATTCTGTGTTAAAAAGTACATTTTGAACACAATACAAATGGTTCCCAATTATTCCAAATAATCGCGATAAACCTTTAAGGCATACAAACTCTTAGTAAGCTTTCTATTATCCAAAATTATTCTTTATAAAGTTTATAAAATTATCCCAGATTTTGATCACTCAAAAATTCAGGGAAGAAAGTGAAATTTTTCAAGTTAACAAATTGCTTGCTCCTCCTGAGTGTTTTGACTTTTAGACTACGATCCTCATTCAACACTACGTTTTAAGTCTAAGATTTAAATAGAAAGAGGACTGTATACATGCGGCATTTTCAGGGTGCCATTTAGTGACACAGGATTTAAGACATACCAATTAATGGATTCCCAGATCATGGAGTAAATATTACTCCCATAGTGTTAAGTTGAAAGATCTCTCTGAATACCCTAATATCTATGTCATCATTTTTAGCAATATTTTCCCTAGTTCTTCTTTGTGTACTCATTTCTACAGGTAGTGCTGCATTTGTAAACATATCAAATGTCTACAATGTGTGTCAATGTTTGCCCGTACACTTGCTATTGTTAACTATTTGTTACCTCAATGATGCTAAGACTTCTTTGTTCAATGTATAAATTGAATGCAACATAGGCATCGAAGTATAGAGTCATAAAATCTCTCTGGCCTTTGGCTGATCTCACTTTATTTTCCCTCCTCATTGGATTAGTTCTGCATCTCTAACACAGAAATAGAGACATAATTTTTCCTGTTCAGAAATTTTATTTTAACTTTAAGTCAGTTTACCTGTAGAACAATCAAAAGAGTTAAAACACTCAAAACAATTTTGATAACAATTTGCACATCTGAGTATACATCTTTTGTATAATTTAATCAAAGTTATCTTTATTGAGATGGATTTCCCTAATTTTAGGACCAGAACCCAAGTAAAGGTAGGAGAAAACCAATTCCTGTGACTTCAACACTAATGCCCAGACATCATGTACACAAACACACAAAAAAATAATTAAATGATTTTCTTTGGCCGAGAGAAAATGCCAAGGATTATTGAATATCAATAACATATTCAGCTACATAAGGGATAAGTACATGCATATAGTCTAGTTACTGGGGGGGGGGGTGTCTGCAGCAGGAGCACTGAGGCAAGTTAATTTAGCCTGGGCAATAAAGTAATATCCTGTGAAAACATAGGGCATAAGTATAGAAATATAAATGAAACATATTAATTTATAATTGAAAAAGCCTTGTTCATATTCATTTAAGTTTAAAGAAATTAGATGTCCCTAATTATTATTATTAAAGGTCTCTCTTATTTTTTTATATTCCTCAAAATATGGTCTTGGAATCATTTTTAGACCATACTAGGTTTTCATATAATTCATGAGAAATACACACACACACACACACACACACACACACACACACACAGAGCATAAATATAATATTGGTGTTTATAGAGTAAGATTTTCTATATCTCTATTTCTTGGACATATATGAGAAATTTGTCTGACTTATAGTCACATATAAGCACACTTGTGTTTATACAAAGTCAGTGTCTTCTCATCAGTTCTACTAACAGTTTTAAACAATTGGTAAATAGGAAAAGATGAAATGTTTTGCCAGACTTCTGGACTCATTGTAAATGAAATGACTGGTATATTAGGCATGTCTTAGCTAACCATTTCTCCTTTCACTGTCTTCAGACACACCAGAAGAGGGCATCGGATCCCGTTACAGACGGTTGTGGTTGCTGGGAATTGAACTCAGGACCTCTGGAAGAGCAGCTCTTAACTACTGAACCGTCTCTCCTGCCCCCTTCTTTGTTGCTGTAAAGTTCCTGTAGGTGATGACAGTAGGATCCTCCTATCTGTCCTTGCAGATTTGTATGTAAATGTGACACTCATATCTCATTTTCGTAAAGTCCAATCAACAGTTCCTCATAGACGAGCTGCCTTATGAGGCACGTTTTTATGATGCAGCTAGCTGGGGTCACAGACTTTACTCAGAAATCTCATCGTAGAGGGGGATCATTCTAGGCCCTAATTCTTTAGTCACCTTTGAATCAGCTGACAGACTCAGAAGTTCATAGCTAATGAGAAGTAGAGGTTTTTTGTTTTGAATTCTCTGTTTATTGAAAATAGATTCTCTTCTCATGTAATCTACTCTGGTTACAGTTTCCCCTCCCTCTACTCCTCTCTGTCCCTGCCACCTCTACCTTATCTTTCTTTGGCTTTTTACTGTCTCATGCTCTCTCTGTGCCTCCACTTTCCTTCATCTCTGCTGTCTCTGTCTCTCACATTTCTGCTCCTGTTGGCCTCTAGAACTCTTCAGCTACAATCTTTCCACTATTGCTGATGCCACTGTTGCTGTAGTTACCTATTTGTCCCAACACCTAGGGTCACTTGACCCATGATCTATATCATACACAGGCTAGAAAGAATGTTTGGAAGAAGCATTTTATTTTAGCAAAGGTAGATGTTTCTTAACTGACTTGAAAACAAAGGCTGCAGATGCAATGCTGTATTTTCATGTGTTGTAGCATAGCTTCTAGTTCCACCAATCCCGGGTGTTACCCACAGACCAATCTCCGCTTTCAGTTACCACCACCAAGCTTCCCACTGAGCTATCTAGTGAAATACTCTCTCCTTGGTTTGAAGAAGCAGAATCCTTAGAGATCCTCTGAGGTTTTTCTTAGAGTGCTGCGTCCCGAGGCCAGTGCAGTTAGCCTGGAGTACTGACAACTAGAGCATGGACTCCTGCAGCCTGCATAGTGTGAGCCACCACATGGTTATAATAGTCTGCTGAAGCTACTGCAGGCTGTCAGAGTAACTTAGTGTCCAATACAATCAGGCAGCCATGCACGCTGTTCAATGTTTGGCTAAGGAAACTGCTTCTCCATCTGAGATAATCAGGCAAAATATGTTAGATCTGGTAAGTGTTGCTCACTGGGTCAGAGAATGGGCCCAAACTTAATTACTAAAATCCAAGAAGTATATGCAGCAGAGAAATGACACGAAATCAACTTTCTTTTTTTAATGTATAAAATTATTTATTGTCAATAAATTTTTATTTAAGTGGTTGGTTTGATTTCTTTGCTGTCCATCCAGGCACTCTGAAAACAGCCCTTTCTCAAGGGCATCCAGTTGTGCTTTTTAGCCCTCTTTTATCTGTCTTTTCCAACAGTCATTGGCAACTTCTAAGTTCTTAGCCTGTGGGAGAAAATGTGTTTCAAAGAATTAGAATTTTTACACAAGGTTAAAATCAGGGGTACACGATGCCAGATTCAAAGAATATTCCCACAGTTTAGGGGAGTCAGCAGGTCTGCATACACAGAATCTATCTACCCAACATAGATGTCAACTTTCTTAATAAATGTTCAACACAGATTGGTTTGTTCAAGTGGTCAATCTGGTCCACCTTATAGTTAGTATGAACATAATAAAGCAATGATATTAACATGAGTGCATGGTTAGAGCTCTATGTATGGGGTGAACGGGTGTTATAGATATAGAATATGAGCTTCATAGTATATGAAATGTATATTTGACTATCAGATAATCTTAATGGTAAAGTGAGCTTACATTAGTGAAAACTTCAAAAGTATTCTGGATCAGTTAACATTAGTTACATGGCTAAATAATAAAAACAGTAATTTTGTTAATTAAATAAAACAAATATCAAGTTGTCTGCTCAGCAATAACAAGTTAATATTATCATTTCATGAACATAGTTTCAGAATCTCTATACAAATAAATAGAAGCAAGCAGCTTGATTTGGTGAAGAGAATGAATTTTAAGCTAATATTTTCAATTAAAAGGTATTGACTAAAATTTTGTTTGAATTAATGAAAAGCAACAACAACAAAAACCAAAACAACTGAAATAAAACGGAGGGGACAGATAAACTTCAGATAAATGCTTTTGTCTCTCACACACAAGAAGTACACAGGAAAATTGTGATAAAGGTGAAAGGGGACAAGGGAAATGTAATTGGAAATGAAAGGAATCCATTTTTCCTCTAGTGTTAATATAAGCCTTGGCCTTCCACACATTCTTAGGGAAATAGTCGATTCTGAGTCTTGAGAGAACTATACAGTTTTTTTAGCAGCAGGCCATTAAGTTCCCTGACAGGCCTTGACAACTTCCTCACACTCTGAAAGAGATAGTCAAATACCCAGAGTAATTAGATTAAATGCTCCAGTGAGGTGATTTTTTAAAAAAAAGAACATTTCTGTATTTTCCAAAGAACTAGACATACTGATCAAACAGTTGTGATTTTGAGATTTCTCAGAAAAATGAAGATGACATACCACAAGTAAACAGTTCTAAATATTAGTGATCATAACTTTAGTCTGTATCTGGTCAAAGCAAATCACAGAAAAAAAAAAAAGAAAGATTGGTAGCACACGCAGAAGTACGATTAAGTGCAAAAAAAATCTAGCATCTGTGAAGCAAAAGTTCAGGGGGATGGTGTACTGAACCAGACATAGACAGCTGAGTGTATGCATATGAGGAGTTATGGGGAGTTACAGCAAGCCCCTGTGTCCCAGCATGGTATAGCTCTACAGAGCTGTATTCTCAGCATTCAAGAGGCTGACGCAGGGGAGGATTTAAAGGTCCAGCACAGCCTTGGCTAAATGGCAAATTCCAGACCCAAGTTACATTTCAAGACTAAGTCTCAAAAACTATTACTAGAAAAACCTTAGGTTTCAGTACATGATGGTGTTGTCGTGCTTTAGGAATCTAACCTGTGAGAGTAGATTGCAGAACAGGCGTGCTGCACATAGAACATGCAAAAAAATATCAAAATGTAAAAGTAAAGTCCATGCATTGAATTGTTGAGTGAATGACTTCAATATCAAGATTCTCAAAAGTACTGAAAATCAATTTGAAAAGTACGACGATGTAAGAAATGTCAGCTTTAAATCAATATGTTTCATCTTTCATTTATTACTTATAGTAACTGCATTGAGTCCTTGTATTCATTATTATCTAATAAAGCGCCCATTCCACTTCTGATGCTTATTATTTATTAGTTGGGAATCTCCTTTTCAACATTGCTTTTAAAAAAGCACTTGTACACAACATATTTTATATGGAGACATTTTACTATATTTAAAAATTATAACTTTTAACAGTTATTACATCGATTTTAATAATTTTAATAATTTTAATCGAAGTAGCCATTTTAAGCTGTTTCAATTGGCAAAGGAAACCAGGAACTGATTGTTTAGGTGCTAGTTAAGCCACTGAGTCCTTTTATTATTTTAAATTTATTCTTTTATTATTTATAAATAAAATGTATTATTATTACTATTCATGTTAGTTTTCCCCACTTATACAAACTAATTTTTGATGTGAAGAAATACAACATTGGGTTTGGAGTGAGATGTATCCCGAACTCTGATATAAAATGGGAGATCGTGAAACAAATCAGGATTACAAATTACCTGGTTTGTAGGAAGTACTTACATCCCAGAGACGTTGAGAGTAACCACTAGAACAAGCAACCAACTAATCAGATATGTATACTTCTGGCACACCTCTTCATTAGATCTCATAGTATGTGAATAGGTATATGATAAAGGGAGGGAGAGGGAAGAAGTTAAATGATTGAGTTATAAGGGGTAAAAAGAACATTACTTTTAATCCACTAATGGTCAAAATTTAGAAAATAACTGATCCTGGGATGCTTAGCCCCAGTGGATTTATCTACAGCATAACCCCCATATGGAAGGCTTAGATAACATCTGAGGAGAGACTGGAATGATTTTAAGGGCCAGTGGACCAAGAAGTCAGCCATGAGATTTGTGTCTCCTGGACACTATACCAGTGATACATCAACAATATGGCTGCCTAAACAAGACAGGATCAATTACAATACACAGGCTAATGTGGAAAGAAGGGATCTCAAGGGAACTCAACCCATAATACCTACAGTGACTGCTTCATGTACTATCTGGTAATATTCCCATCCCGATTCTGATGTTCATTATTAACCAGTGGGAATTTCATCTTAAACATTTCTTGATGAGGAACATCTCCCTCCCTCCCTCCCTCTCTCTCTCTCTCTCTCTCTCTCTCTCTCTCTCTCTCTCTCTCGTGTGTGTGTGTGTGTGTGTGTGTGTGTGTGTGTGTGTGTGTGTGATTAAAGAAAGAGAAGTCATGAAATTGAAGAGTGAGGAAAGGAAGGATATGGGGGCAGTTGGAAAGAGGGAAAGAGACTAAATGGTGTAATTGTATTTTTTTATTGCAAAAAAATTTAAAAAAAGAATTTAAATTCACACAACTTGGGCAAATCCTTGGCCAATAAAATGAGTTTAGAAATTTTGACAGGAAAACCACAATGCTTTTAGACTTAGTAAAACAAACAAACAAACAAACAAACAAAAAACAAAAAAACAAAAAACAAAAAAAAAAACCCAACCAAACAAAAAACTTAAGACGAAATATCTCCTTTTGGCTTAGCAACACAGTCTTCCCTGTTTTAGTTAAGGAAAATTTCCATGTAGTTTTCAGCTGAGGGTTTGGGAGGGATAGAAGAGCTGATGTTCAAGGTAAGAAAAGAAACATTTTTTCCCCCAGAGTATTGTTCATCCAATGAATATTTAGATCCTAAAGCTACCAGCCATTGTATAGCAGTCTTGGTTCTAAAACAGAACAGCTAACCCTGCTCCTAGTACACTTCAATGTAGAAAGATGTATTTAAACACTGTGGGAAGGCAATGAGGAAAACATGAATATCTGCTAGGAGGATATACATAATTTTACTGTTGTGGAAGTGAGGGTGTTGTCAACTGGGTAGAGGCTTTGATGTTAGATACAAATTGATGGGAGAATTAGTTCTGAAGCAAATGCAAAGCTTTGCGCAGAGAACAAGTACAGCAGCTTACTCAACAGAGTAGGAATTCATAAAACAACGACAGTACATTTCTCCTTCAGAAAAAGGTTCGCTTTTTCCAGGAAAGGGGGACTTTGTTCACAAGCCACTTAAGCTTCGAAATATATATATATATATATATATATATATATATATATATATATATATATATATACATACATACATATATATGTCCCTCCCACTCCTGAAGAATGTTAACCTGTTATTATAATGAAACCATAACCAGTCATAACTGGTATGTCACCCGTTTGGTTGCTGGTTCTTGTTAATTTTTTCTGATGTCCTGCTTGTCAAAGATGCTGCCTTTAGGCCCTTACCTGGAGTTAGGAGAATCTTCTGGTTCCCTGCTTTCGGCCAAAGTGCACGGACCAAAATCCATACACTGGACTAAACTTAAGAGATAAATAGTATTTCACAACTGGCTGAGGTGACTAACAGTATAGGTCTGAGCCTTATTATGCTCTTCTAATGGACAGCCCTTTAATTCCACTTTAGTTGATATTCCTGGTTCACTTATCTTTTATGAACACAGGGGTGGGGAATGAAAAGGAAGCTTTAGAAAATAATGGCAAGGTTCTTCAGCTTAAATAGCTGAAAACAGCACAAATGTCACCAAACTGCTATAAAACAAATAACATCATTACCACCATGTATTTACAGCCTTGGAAAAGCTGCATTTGAATGTTTAACTTAAAAGGTAAATAAAAGCTTTAGCTTCGAGGGCTTCTAGTCGACAGAATGGAATCCGGATCCAATGTCTGGTTTGGAATAGAGTTCCTACTGGGTATAATATTTAAGAATTATATTTTGGGTTGTAAGACTAGCATTTCCTGGCTAAGCAACATCACCAGTCCACGATTTAGCCATTTTAGGAGCTGGTCTGGCTCCCCCTGCAGGCTAGGGGTTGTCTCCTTTGAGGGACAGGAAATCCGCGTGAAGCTGGGAGAGGAGGGGCCAGCAGCTTGCTGCGGCTCCGCGCTCCTCCTCTTCTAGGTGTTTACCCGGGAGACCTCAGCAAACCGCTGTGCAATTCTAGTGGAGTACGCATGCGTGTGCTCAGCGGCTCGAGCCCGCGCGCGCGCATGACGTCATGGGCGCGTCAATGCAGACCTTAGTTGTCCGCGGGTCTTGCTGGTGAGTGAGCCTGAGGAGGTTTGGATTTCATGGTGGGGACTCGGCGGGCCCGGCCCTGGATAAATATTACGGGGACTCTTTAGTTCATTGCAAAATATGGCCCAGTTTTGCAGGAACTCTATTACGTACTGTTAGTGTTGGCCGAACACTATCGGAGCGAGACGTGAATAGATCCAAGAACGCCCTCATGCTTCGTAGTGACGCTATTGAGTATCCCAGGCAAGAAGTTTGAGAAGAAAGATTCAACCTAGACTTCATAGATTAGCAGCAAATGCAGTTTCTCTTACGTTATTTACGAGTTTTGAGGGAGGAGGCAGCAAATACTGGAATCAGGAAGCTTTTGGTGCAGTGTGCTTACACAGTATTTTAATTGACAAAGGAGTTAAAGAATAAAACCCGTACTTACCCACCTCCCATGTCCAGCATTTTAAAATACCAAGGTGAAATTGGAGAAATTATAACAGATATAAAAGCTAGCTTTTAGAAGCTAGTTTTGAATATAAAAGCTTCCAGCTAAGAAGGTTGTTAACTCAGAAAACATTTTCCTCCTGGAGGAATACCCATATTTTATATACTGAATCTTGGTGAGAGTTTTTTTTTTTTTTTTCTTTTCTTTGTATAGTTACAACTGAGACGGAATATATCAATGTTATAATTTTCCAGCAGGCACTTAACAAACATTTTATGATACAGTGGGATATGTTTCTGAGGTCCAAGATAAATATATCTGACCTAACTAAAGGTGATCTCTAATTCTAATTAATAATGTGCAGCAGTATGTTATGTGAACATGAGATAACTTTTTGGTTTGATATGTTAGATTAAGAAAGTAAAACTGGGACTTTCGGGGTGATGATGTATTTTACTTAACCTTCCTCTTCCTTTTGCGTATGAGTAGTCATGTATGCAGAAGAATTTGTATGTAATAGTAAGATTCAGTTAGTTTCATACTAGGTGTTGGCAGGAGAAAGACATAGCCCCTCTGCCTCCTGTACAAGGAATATATAAGATATAGAAAGCTTAAAGGGAGAAAATCCAGTTAGGCAACGACAGCAATGAACATAAGTGCTGATAGTGATTTGAATTAGTGGTAAAAGGGTTAGGAAAAAATAGTAATTTAAAGCTAATGAACAGTACAACTTAGGTTTTTTTTTTTCTGTGGTGTGGCATTTTGGTGTCTTGTGTATGTTAATTCGTTTCATTATCGCAAAGACTTGTGACATTGATGCTTTATATCTTACCTATGTAGAAAAGGGTGCCGTATTTCAGAAAGGTTAAGTAATTTTCTTGAGATCAGATAGTTAACAGATGGTGGAGATGACATTTGAATCTACACAGTTTGTTTCAGACTTGATGAGATAAAGTCCAGAATAATTAGAACAGAGAAGCAATGAGGTCAGGAAACTAACTTTTAAATTCCCATCTATGCTGAGTAAAAGGAGCAGAGACACAGTCTTGTGCCCAGAGTTTAGGTTTTGATATTAGAGAGGTCTCAGTCTAGAGGCATCTTACCCTGCCCCAAACATTAGATTTTTGACTTACTCTTGTGTGTTCCAAATAGAAATTGAATGGTTTTTGGTTTGTTTGCTTAGTTTGGTTTGTTGTTGGTCCCTGTGCCAGCCACAGTGAATTTCCACCAAGCTCACAGGCTTTTTACTCAACTCCTCATGTTGTTAGGCTCTGATGAAAGGAGAGGGGGAAAGAGTCTCCAAGGTTCCTGCATTTCTGCCTTGCCTTTCTCTGCCTCTTGGACTTAACCTTTTCATGTCTGTAAAGAACTTGTAAATGACCGATTCCCTTGGTGTTCCTAAGTATCCTGTACAATTGCAAAGCCCATTGTTGGCCTTAACAGTCCGTTAAAAATGTCTGATAAATTTTCTCACAAATGTTAGACAGTATCTGTCATTTGCTTTGGACAAGCAAGCGCATGTCTTTCTTCTTTCACTCAGCTCTCTGGAAGTTTATTGTCCTGTATTTCCTTTGATGAGTCAAAGAAGTGTTTGAAACTTGTAGGCTGTCCAACCACTTGCTATCATTCTTTCTAGCATTTTACCTGAGTATGCATTAAGTAACAGTGTCTTCATAGTTTATTCCCATAGTTTTATGATGACTCTTATGAATAAAGTTGGTAGAT
Source organism: Rattus norvegicus (assembly GCF_021556685.1). Lineage (NCBI taxonomy): Eukaryota > Metazoa > Chordata > Mammalia > Rodentia > Muridae > Rattus > Rattus norvegicus. The sequence goes on along the minus strand of NC_141537.1, from coordinate 55,088,488 downwards.
TTCTGTCTCATCAGAAAGTTGGAGCTTTGTGAGTTATGTTTAAGTCTGGACTATTAATGCGAGGCCTAGGCATTATAGGATCTACTTTTAAACATTTTTCAATAAATAAAATAGATATCTATGGTGTTTACAAAGAGTCATTAGAAATAAGAAACCAAAGAAATTTGAAAACTCATGACGAAACACTTTATTTTGTGTGTGTTTTTGAGTAAATGATGTTTTTAAGTTGACAGAATAGTCAGTTGCTGAACTAGAACAAAACCTAGTTCATCCTAGTTTATCAGCTTGTCATTTCATGTCTATAAGCTGTTTTCTTCATTACGTTGTCATTTAAGCTTTCTAAATCCAAGCTTATTTTTCTGTTAAGAAGAGATAATATTAGAGGATAAAACAAAGCTTTGGAAAATTGATTTACTTCATCATTTTCTATATCTAAATTAAAAGGTTGGTTTAAAAAGCGAGTTATGGATGATTCTCATTTTTAGATCCTCTGATTTTTGTCAAGTAAATATTAATATTTATATGATGACAGTATATTGTCTTCCTGAAAAAATGATCTAAATGAACATGAAGAAAAATTCTCTGATGATTAATTCAGCTTATTTAGGAGTAGCATAGCATTACAACGAAGAAAGCTTTCCGTAGCGAACAGTAGGTGTAGAGCAACGGCTAGGGCACCACAAGGTGTTAAAGGCAAATGAGCATCTCACTGAGGATACTGTGAACCAATAATCCTTGGTCAGAGACATTAGTAGAAATGATTATATCACTCTAGGGTTGCACAGGGGTGTGTGTGGGGGGGTGTGGGTGTGGGTGGGTGTGGGTGTGGGTGTGGGTGGGTGTGGTAAACACAGATCTTTCTGATAGTAACTCTCAGGTGCTCATATGTGGGAACCATTCTCCAAGAGTCTTTATGTGTTTTGCTAATGTTATACAGCTCCATAAACTCTAAGTCTTCAAAATCTATTGTAACATTTGCTTATATATTATTAAAAATGGTCTTCTTTGCTAACTATTTTTCCTTTCCTTTCAGGGAAAACTCAGTTGTTCTTAATGCCTTGCGGAAGTAAAACAGCTGTTTTGAAGATTAGACTTTGAGGTACGTAATGAAACCACGCTTCATTTGTGCTTACCTTTTTACTTATACTCTGGAAGGAGGTAACTATATATTTACATTTCACATGGGGCTGTGGATACACACACACACACACTCAACGATTTTTAATAGGTAATTTGTTTACAGAAAAGTAGACAGCCAATATCTGTATAAGGCAATGCGGTTTCTCCGTTTGCCAAAGGTTTTCTGTAGCATGTCCTCCTAACTCTCCTTTCTTCACCGTTACATGAGATCCCTTTACTCCCACAACCAGACTGTTGCAATGGCTGACTGCTTTGTTTGTACTTTGACTAGCGTGATCTAATTATTTTAGTAACCTTCTTTAAATTTTGCCCTTGACATACTAATTTTTATATTGATGGCCCCCTATATAGGGAGAGTTCTCTCTTTTTAGTAATGCTCAAGTAATCCTGGCAATCTAGGAAGTGTAACTTAGCCATTTAGATACCACCGGTTTGTCACACTTAAAGCCTGTAAATTGTTTGTATAGTCCAGGGCTGTAGTGGGAGTCAGACTATGAACTGCAGGTATTATTACCACCATCAAAAGAGTAGGCACTGTTGTTAGTACTGGGAAGACTGTGGTGACCAAATTTAACCTTTGCTTCCTAGAGTTTACATCATGGAGGGGAGAAGGAATACAATGAATAGTTATAAAATTTACAATACCAAATACAAGTATCATCTTGTTAAAAAACAAATTTGTGGAGTATAAAGAGAATAAATTTTGAGGAAATTCAATGTCTCTTATTATATTCATCATGTAAGATGCATTGGCAGAAGATTTGAAACTTGTCTTTTTTAATTTTGGGTTTTTCTTAGTTGGATTTGGTAGATGATCACTGGGCCAGAGATCAAGTGAGCAGAAGGCTCAGTTGTGGACCTCATCTGTGAGATCTTCTCAGAGAAGCCATTCGTTTATTAAGTAATCAGTGACAAATGAGTGTAGTATGTGGCAGGTCAGACACTGCAGTTTCAGTCCAGATGGGCTTGTTGCTTTAAGCCTTTACGTTTTCTCAGGTGTACGTCCTTGTGTGAAAATGACCAGGTCATACGGGTTTTTACAAGGGAAACACACACTTGTAATTAGTGTCTAATCCAGAACACAGGTTGATGTAGAGCAAGCTCTTTCTGTCACTGCCATCCAAGGATAATGAGTGTCCTTTTGAGCCATACATTAGTTGTCTTTCCTTACTGAAATGTATGGCCTCACGGTGCTCGTCTGTGAACTTTATGTTAATGAGATTTAACATGATTTTTGGCCTATTGTTGCCCTGGACTATTCATTTCTGTGTATATGTGGCCATTTATCTGTTCTGGTCTTGTTGTCCTACTGCTGATAGACAGTTGAAGTTTTATGGTTTTGGCTGTATCAAGTATGATTGCATTTATTCTTAGGAGCATGTGTTTCTGCTGACCATATAGAATAACTTCTAGTGAAGTTTATGGGTTTTATGCCATCTACATATTTATTGTTACTGAGTGTTTCCAGAGCACTAATGCTTGTTTACATTTCCGTCACTATTTTTATGAGAATTTGGGTGACTTGTACACTATTATCAGCATATTATATTTTTCACCTTTTACATGTATGTAGTTTAAATGTGTGTGATTTAATTTTACAGTAGTTTATCATAGACGACTAGGACTGTGAGAAACCTCTTTTGATATGGCCGTAGCTGTCTTCCAAAGTCGCAGCAAATATTATAGTTAATGGTGTGGCACTTTAACCTTTCCCCGAGATCAGGAATAGAACTTGGGTACTCATTCTACTCCTTGTCCAAGTAGTCAGTGTTGTATACCAAAGACAGAAAGATGGTGGACAGACCAGAAGAACCTCTGTAACTGCATTAGAGACAGATGACACTGTATATGTGAAAGCCATCTGTGGAAACGTAGTGTCAGTAAGTCATTTATCCTTTCAAATGATGTTTATCAGTAAGTATATCCCTCAGATTGAGCAAATGTCTTCACACCTTAATTCACTGAGAGTTCTTCTTATTTGAACTTTGGGTTTTGCTAAAGACACTCATTACCTTGTGTGCTGATCACTGGTTCTCTTAATTTATTATGCTAGTTTGTAGTTCCCCTTGATTGTTCATCTCTTTTCCTTTTAAAACTATCTTGTATTTTTAGAAAAAACTATTTTTGATATACTGTTCAGTTGGGTCTCTAATACTTGGCTACAGATTCTGGCTTCTCGACTTTAAAAGCTAGTAATATGGAGCTTTGTTATGATGACGCTCTTGTCTAAGAATGAACTTCTTGTGACAGAGATTGTTAGTGCCCCCCCTCTTCACTTAAGAATAGTTCGGGGAATGATTATTGCTGCCTTAAATGAAAAGTAAGCTACAGTAAAGCTGGTTGTGCCAAGTGACATTTTCATGGGAGAAATATTACAATAAATGTAATTATTCAAGTTGAGGTCAGCCTCCTCTCTCTACTTTTACCTGTTTTGTCTTGAAGGAACTTTTCACAGTTTGTATTTCTATAGGAAATTGCCCCTTTAATTTACATCGACCAATGAACTGTTGGAAAGTTATTCTTTGGTGCATTTTAATGTTGATAAGATTAGTAGTGATGCCTCATTTCTAGCTTTTAACTGCATAATATGCTTTTGCTTGGTTGATTCCAGCTATTTGATATATTGGAAGTGTCAGCTTTTTATGTCAACTTTCTGTATTTTATCTTATTATAGTACCTTCTTCTGTGTTGATCTCTTAACTCCGTTCAGTACATCTTTAGTTTCCAATGTAATTTTTAATTAAATCCTTTCTGCTAGTATTCTTGACTATTTTTTAAAATTTTTGACCTTTTTATTTATTTATTAAAAACTTATTATTATTATTATTATTATTATTATTATTATTATTATTATTTGTATGGATGATTTGCTTTCATGTGTATCTGGCACTGCATGTGTGCCTGGTACTCTTAGAGACTAGAAGAGGGTGTTGGACTCCTAGTCCTGGAGTTAAAGACATTTGTGAACCACAATTTGAGTGCTAGGAACCAACACCAGGTCCTGTGGTAGAGCACCCAGTGGTTTTTAACTCTGAATGGCTGAGCCTTATCTCCAGCCCATGTTTTTTTCCACTTTAAACTTGGGGATTTATTCAGGTTGTGCTTGTGCTTTTGCGCTACCCATCTGTGCTAGTTTCCTGTACAGTTTAGAAAGGATGTGGTACTGTGGTTCCTTGGCTTCAGTCTCTCAAGTGCTAGAATTGTGGGCATGGCACCATGTCTGCTTTCTGTTGATTTTGTTTAACCCATTTTATGAACTTATTTTTCTGGCATGCCTTAAGTACAGACATTTAAATTATTTTCTTCATAATTATATTCAAAACAACTTGCTTGTGAAGATATACTTACCAGCTTTATTAAGAATAAAACAGTTATATTTAATATGTTTATATACAAATGAATGTTTTATCAAGTGACAGAAAAATCTAAAGTCAACAATGTGGTAGTATTTTTGAAAAATTATCAAATGGCTGAAAACATTTACTTTCAAGTTGCAGAATAATTTTATTTTTATTGTTTTAAAATAGATAAAGAGTTACCAATAATATTCACTTACAGATTCATTTTTGAAAAATTATCAAATATATTTTACCAAGAAGAGATGTAAAATATGTAAAATAATAATAATAATAATAATGTCATTGTAATATACTACCTTAATTAAATAAAGGGGAAACATAAAATGATTATATCAGTAGCTGCAGAAAACATATTTGACAAGTCCAGCACTTTTCATGATAGTAGAACTCAGGAGGTTAAGAGGGTACTTGCTTGTTGTGATAAAGACATTTATGAGACATATAGGTAACACTGTGTTCAGGAATATAGAAGTCAAAGGACAACGTGTGGAGTTGGTCCTCTCTCTACCAAGTGGGTCCTGAAGTCAAATCAGGTTGTCAGGTTTGCCATCAGCTTCTTTACCTGATTGAGCCTTTATTATGCAAAACTTTAAACATATAGCACCAGTGAGACTTATTTAGCTAATAGTCATATACTTGCCACCTAATTTGAACAGCATATTAGAGTTTTCTAGTGGACTGATAGAAAGTATATATTATTTGTTTATACTGTAGAGGCTGTAGGCCTAACGATGACCGTCTGCGTGTTGGAGAGACTAAGAACCTCGGTCCTGTTCAGCCAATCTGTTTGATGCTTCAGCAGTCCCTACCTGGTGCTGAAACCCTACAGTATTTCTGCAGAGCGTTTGGAAGACTCTGAAGCTGCTGTCTGATGTCAGTAAATGACAGCAGCAGCAGCGGCAGCGGGATTGACGCACTCACTAGCAGGAATGAAAGGTGGGCAGTCAAGCTGCACTGCTCTTTCCTTATCACCTCCTGGATATGTGAGTCTTGATATAAGTCTAAGCTGGAATTTACCACCTACTCTGCTGGAAGAGCTTCTTCTTCAAAGACCTCCCCAAAGGCATGTTACTTAGTGGATTCTCTGTCCAATCAAGATCAAGAATTACAGTTATTGGGTACTTTATTTCCTCCTTTGAGTGTTTAACTCATTTAAGTGTGTTGTGTATTATTTTGAAGCAAATTTATAAATTATATAATTTAAACCGTATTGTAGAATGTATATTAGACTTCAAAAATTATACCTGCATGTATACATGTTTATGTCATAGGACCATTAGGCTATCTAAATGTTCACCTCAGTTTTTAAAAGATTTGCTTGTTTATGTCTGGGTCAGCATGTGCATGGTGGTACCAGAAGGTGAAGAGGCCACTAGAGGACATTGCATCCCTCGGGAACTGGAATTTTAGGTGACTGCAAGCTACATGCTATGGGTGCTGGGAACTGAACTGGAGTCCTCTGTAAGAGCAGAAAGCTGAACCATCTCTCTACATCTCTCTCATCTATTTCTAACAAAATATATCCTAATATTTATGTACACATCATTCCATGGTTCTTCCTAATCTTTTTGGTATGTCCACAGACACAGCTCCACTATTAGAATATAAATGATTTAATTGTAGTTTCATTCTATGATCAGAGTTCAAGTGAGACCATTCTCATGACTATTTAATACATTGTTTTTCAATTTGTTCTTTTTTGTTTGTTTGTTTTGTACCAGAGTGGGGTCTCAAATAGAAAACACACTGTAGAAGTTTTGTGCTAATTAAAGGACTGTCCTTCATGGTGGACACTAAAGATAGCATTGCTGACACTGGCAGAGGATGGGTGATTATCCTGGTGTTTGTGTGTTGGAGTCGGTGAAGAACTTGGTTTTCACTGTTTTTTCAGTCAACAAAGATGCCTGAAATAATATCTGCTTCCTGTATTCTGAATTTGAATTTTCTAAAATGCTAAATATCAAATTTTCCTCCTTTTCTAGCTTAAGAAAATTTTGATTAAAAACCAGCTGTTCTTTGATATTATGTGTTCCCTATACATTTGATTTTTTTGTATTTTTTTCTATATAATGTTTATATTTGAAAATGTTCTTCGTGAAATAGTAAATGTGAACTGCCAGGGATTTGTATGTGTGTGTGACTATAGGTTCAGTCTGTATGTGTGTCTGTGTGCCTGACTTTTGTGTGAGTGTACATTAGAATTTAGAATTAACAGACATGTTAGATTACATACTTGTAAATCTTTGACTAAAATTGTATTTTCATTTCTTTGTAATGTAGTGCTCTGAGACTCTGAGGTCAATTGAAAGCAAGTGTATTTTACTTTTTGTGAAAATTATGTGAGACTGTACTTACTTTGTTCTAGCATATGCTAGAGAGAAGTAGAAGCTTCAGACGGAAACTTCATGGATTTACTATAAAGAGCTCTGGTTACTTGGCGTTCTCTACTCTTGTTGTGGTTTTAGGACAAAGTAATTGGATAGAATCATATTTAAGTCTGTGAGTGAAATACTACGTCTGAATTTTTTTAGTTTGGTGTGGAGGCTGAAACATTCTCATTGAGTTGTGTTTCCCAAAACAAAATGGCATTAGACAGGTTAAAGGGGAGCAAAGATGCTCACGGTGCACATGAGCCATAAACACGCCACACAATGGCCAAATTTTGAGCCTTCAATATCCTCCGCCCCTTTTAAAGTCATTAGCTACTCTGATGAAATTATGTGTTGCAAAAGAAAAAAGAAACAAAACTGTGTCTGAGGACTCTGTAACAGGAAGTTCCCTGCACCGTTACTGCAGTGTTGGATTGTTAGTCCCTTCTGTGTGCGGAGTCTGAATCGGCTAATGAAGTTGCTGTAAGGAGATTTGAGAGCACTTCCGTTTCCTTATCTTATTTTGATCTTACAGCTTGAACCTTGTTTTTAAATTATGGGAGTGTGTGTGTGTGTGTGTGTGTGTGTGTGTGTGTGTGTGTGAACGTGAATGCAGGTGCCTGTTGAGTCCAGAGCAGCATGTTGGGCCCCCTGGAACTACAGGTACAGGTGGTTTTATGTGCCTGACATGAGTCATGGAACCAAACTATACCATGCTGGAGAGCATGAGTGTTGTTAAATGTACAGCTAACCACATTTGAATGGAAGTGACATGCAAGTAAGTCCTCTTATTTTGTTTCCAGGTTTGTGATAAATCTATGAGAGGATTTCCCATCAAACAATGTCTTTGGTAAGGTAATATTTAATATACAGGGATACATAAACATTTGTGCATCTGTTCCATATTTTGATCTACTTTATAGTTTGATTTTAAATTACCCTATTTTATAGTCAGCTTTTACATTGGTGCTAATCCAATGGAAACCAGCATCTTTACTTTTTTATGTGAGGGTGTTACATTATAGTTCTGTATGTACCTATTGATACTTGATTTTTTTTTACCTGTATCATCTACTAACATTTCTGCATATGCTGTACACATGTAAGAAAATTGGAAGAAAACCAGTTCTTTATGAAGATATAGTTTTTATTAGTTTAAACCATGGCAAATTCATCTCCTTTGTTAGCCTGTATTAAAGCAGATTGTTGGGTACAGAGTTGTGATTTAACAAATTGTATAAATAAAAAACAATTTTTGTACTTATACATTTTTAACCAATTTTCCTTTATTTTATAAAATTGTGATATGTGATATCAGGAAGTAATTTTTATTTTTACAGGTTGGATACTTACAGCTGAATGAAATTAGAAAGAAGGCAATACATTGATATAGTTTAATATAATGTGTGTTCTACCTGTATACATTCATTTATTATTCCTTTCTCTTTCTGTGTTTCTTTATATGTTTGTTTGAGTTTATATACTGCATGGAGGTGCCCACCCAGGCCAGAAGGCATTGGATCCCTTGGAACTGGAGTTATATAAATTTGTAGGCCACTCAATGCGGCTGCTAGAATCCAAACTTTAGTCTTTTCCAAAAGCAGTAAGAGATCATTAACCACTGTTTGTGTACATGGGAAGTACATGTTTCTGCTAGGAGTTGATGGTCATTTGTCTTCTTTTTATCAATATCTACTATATAATCTGAAGCAGAATATATCACTAAAACATTGAGTTTGCTAACTCTAGATAGCTAGCCTGGTTCCTCTGTCTGCTGTGATTACAGGTGGACCACCAAACTCACCAAGTGTTTACCTAGGTGCTCCAATGTGTGTGTGTGTGTGTGTGTGTGTGTGTAATATATATATATATATGGAGAGAGAGAGAGAGAGAGAGAGAGAGAGAGAGAGAGAGAGAGAGAGAGAACGAACTTCTACTGAACCATCTCCCCAGTCCAGATAGATACATTTTAGTCTTCCAAGCATAATTGTCTTGGTTTTTATCCACTGCTGTAAATTATATTTCATTTAACCCATTTTTTTAGGGATGGGGTTTGTTCTTGATTGAGGAGAGGTTGTGTTGCCATTTGTTTCTTTGGGGTTTTTGGTTGATTGGTGGGTACATGGCTGTGTCTGAGGTACATTCTCAGTCCCTACTATTTCTCACATTCTCTTGCCTCATTGCTTCACTTGCCCCATCATGTGATGAGCTTTGTCTTAAGCTATCAAGACATAATAGAAGTCTTTCATGTCTTGGCTATAGATAGGTGACCTATGTGCTAAAGGTTTTTTTGAAGATGTCATCAAATTATCCTTAGGATATTACATCCTGTAACTTTCTCATGAATATGTTTAGTATCTTAGGATAAGTGACTTCTAGATCTATACTGTGTAATGCTATAGCAGGTAGACATGAATATATATATATATATATATATATATATATACATACATACATACATACATACATATATATACACATACATACATATATATATATACACATACATACATACATACATACATATATATATATATATATGTATAGTAGCTAAGTGTTGGCATGTGCTGTAGTCTCAGCATGATAGAACTCAGTGAGTCCTGATTTTACCAGGTAGCTGGAACCAGAGAGTTCCTGGCTAGTAGATAGCCGCCAGGAGAGACACTAACCAGAGATAAATTATGGCTAGTTCCATAGGGCCCTCTGGCATCTGGACTAACTCTAGGGACCAGCGTGGAAAGGAGCCACACTGGAATGGCTCACTGACTGCCTGGGTCTGAGAGTACTTGGGGGCAGCATGGAGCCCCTGAGATAAAAATATCCCACAGTACTATGTGGCCCAACAGTGCGGGTACTAGTGCAGAATAAAAGGTTAAGCCTTTTGATATTTACCACAACCCATGATAGGATGCTTTAAATACTATATTCCTATTATCATCGATATTAGACACTTAGCACCAGCTTGTCAGATTATTTTCAGATCCGTGATATAATTTTATGTCCGAGTGTTTGTAAGTGGTGTTTGCTTTGTGCATTTTGTTCATGTTTTCTTGTTACCAGTTGCCAAGGACCAGCCTCAGCTAGGGATAAGGTTCTGGGAAAGGGGAGTTTGAGAGCAGTAGAAGAAATTATTCAAAGTCAGTGATGGATGCAAGTTAACAGCTCTGCTGCCTGCTCAAGATAGCTTTCTACACAGCTTTCTAGGTAGTTCATGGATTTTCCAACCAAAGTCAGAAAACCTGACAGAAAAATTCTAAAAGAGCTATAATATATCTCTAGATATCTTTTGGATTTTCTAATCAAACTCAGAAAACCTTCTGAAAAATTCTACAAGAGCTCTGATAGCTCTCTGGGTAGCTTTTAGGTATCTTTGGTTAGAAAACCTGGTAGACAAAATTCTAAAAGAGCTCTTTATGTTAGCTGTCTAAATAGCTGAGCTCTTTCAAACCAAAGCCCAGTCTTTTATTTGCCTATCAATTCAATCATGACTCCCTGCTTCCTTTAGATTATCCCACAAATAACCTTTTATGACCTTAGCCCCTTGATTCTTAGAAAAGACAGCAGGTATATTTTTTAATATAGCAAGTCCTATGCAGTTTGTTGGGCATAGCACTTGTGGTGCTAAATCTAGATATAGAGCTATTTTTATGTGACAAGTTAGCTTTCTGTTTTCCAACTCCTTCACTGCCTAAGCTGTACTATCCTGGAACTTGCTCTGTAGACATCCTTGAGCTCAGAGATCTGCTTGTCTTTCTAAAAACTGTTTATATATTTTGAACTCATGTTTTCAGAGTTCTTTCCCACAGCCGTAAGGGCTGTCCTAAAGATCACAGATTTACCATTTTGCTGAGGGACATTAGGCACATTCTTGCTTCCCAGACTTATGCTGTTTCTAATTATCATGGAGTCATTAACCTTGGGAAGGAGAGCATTCCCTGCAACATGAAAAACCCCAACCCTACTAGCTCTGCTCCAGGGGTAGAAACTGTATCATGTCCCTTTTACAGTCACGATGAATCTAGCAAACACCTAATCAGCGCTGGCCATTTATTTATCATTCCTCCTATCTATTGCTATTAACTGTCCCCTAACAACTTTATCTCAAGTTCAAAGTGACTTAGATGTCCCCTTCCCCTGCAGTCTTGCTTTAGGGCATCATCCTTCACTGTTAGCAATAGAAACAAATTGCTACTCAGGTTGGTATTATTTGGAAGTATTATATAAATTTATGATATTCACAGATAATACCCATTGAAGACTTCATTAACCCAACTTATAAGAGAATGACTACGTAGACAAATCAGTTGATACAAGAATTGCAGCAATACAAATGGGTATATGAATGTATAGTGACTAATTTCATGGGAAGGTAATTTAATAAATTTTGTTTTGCCTGTTTTTTTCTGTTTTGAACTGTAAGAAGTTACGCAGGTACTGTTCAGTCTCACGAAGCTGTGCTGCCTTTCCCATTCTTCTCCTATTAGGGACATACTGGGTAAGGCAGAATGCCCATCTAGTTATTTTGTGGGCATACTGTGACAGCTCAGATCTTCTCTTTTCTGTTCCTTTTGCCGAGCATTATTCTGACATAATTAATGAGCCACACTTGTCTTGTACATTAAAAACTGATTAAATTGCAAAGCCCTTCTCTATCTGCATCAAGAAAAGAAAGAGAAAAAAGAATTAATCTCTGGGTTTTTAATAGTCATCTTGAGAGAGATGTGCTAAGTTTGTTTCTCAATGGGGCAGGAGTAAATGGGCTACCGAAATTTTACATGTTAATTTAGTGATCGTGTTAACATGCAGATACAACCTCATGCAACACTTTCTTTGTTCTTTCTTTTTCCTTGTTATTGTTGTGAATTGTTCTATTCAGTTGATTTCTCAATCTAGTCTCAGATTTTTCAAGTATAGCTTTGTGTGTAGGGGGATGATTTTGATTGGCTCCCAAGTTTTGAACTGATAATATATTTTTAAAAACTGGCATTAAAATTTGCATGTTTTGCATTTTCTCTGCCATGTTATAGTATGAATTTCATTTTCCAACTTAATTTTTGCCAGGTAGGAAAGAAGTAACTGAATGCTAGCTGGGATGATTTAATACCAGAGAACTCTTAGAGCCAAATACAAATACAGGACAGAACTCTAGTGGCTCCTCTGGGCCTTCCCAGATGTCTCGCCACACTTAGTCATCTCCCAGTAAGATTCTTGTAGAGCTTTAACACTGATGGTACACATATTTAAAAGTATTTTCTGTTTGACTTCAGGATATACAACTACTTTTGATATTTTAATGGACTTTATACTTTCCTTTTATACAATTACATTTTTAGTTGGTTATACTTTTATAGGTTGGTGTGTTAATTTCTCTACTTCTGAACAAAATTACTTCAAGAAAACTAGTTGGTTTCTCTAGTAACGTTTGAAAGCTACTATGTTGTTTTATAGATGTTTCTTCCCCTTTACATTTTGAAGTCCTCTAAGATACCGTTTGAAAATGAAATGAGGGGTTGGGGATTTAGCTCAGTGGTAGAGCGCTTGCCTAGCAAGCACAAGGCCCTGGGTTCAGTCCCCAGCTCCAAAAAAAAGAAAAGAAAAAAAAAAGAAAATGAAATGAAATATACATGGTAATTTATAGGTATTACCATAATCTTAAATGTAGCTGTCATATAATTGTTGTCTTTTCTTTCTTTAGGTTCCGGTAACTCCCTATACATATACACCCCTGAATCTACTTAAGGAAGGTGCAGTTGCCAATGTCTATGGTGTTGTGAAATTCTTTAAGCCTCCATATCTCAGCAAAGGAACTGGTAGGTATCAATGTGTGTGGTGTTTTCTGATCAAGAACTGCTTTATTGATCTCAGAGTCACAACTTAGATCAAGCTCAATCCTGATTTTTAATTGCCAAACAATAGTGGTGAATATTCTTTGGCCATAATTTGTGATGTGAATGTGGTCTTTAGATTCCAGGGTTTCATTTAACACCACATGGATACAGTTTTTTAAAGGATTCTAAATGGTGTGAAAGCACATGATCAACAGGCACAGAAATTAAAGGCAGACAGAAGAGAAAATCTAGTTGTAATATGTGTTAATGGATTTGCAATATAGAATATACTGAGCATGATCTGATAAATTGTGCTAAGAGGAGATGTAAAAGTAGAGAGTTTTTAAGTAATTGAAGGTAAATATCTGTAAGCTTGGAATAGATTACTGATACTTTAAAGTATACTACATAAGCCCATGGTAACCACAAAGAAAATACCTGTGAGAAATATACATGTAATATAAAAAAAAAATCTAAGTTTGTTATTATAAAAGTTCAGTGTAGAATATGTGGAAGAAATTATCACAGCTTCACTACATATATGGAACTCTCACAGCTAACGTAATGCTAGTCACTGAGGATAAAGCTTGTCCTCAGAAATTAGAAAGTTCCAAGTGTGGCTTGTCTTTGGCACTGTGATCTTTAGTGACTAAATGTTCAGTTTTATGCAAGGTTAAGAGTGCAGGGATAATTGGGCTTGTGTAGTACTTTGTGCTCTACAGTAGAATTTTGTTCAATTGATAGACCTTATGCTTTATCCTCTTGCCCCATCAATCAAAAAAGAATATTTGATGAAATTAGAAGATTTAAATGTAAACTATATCTGTTTTCATCTATACATTTAAAGAAAATTAAGAATGTATAATCCATACATTATATGATAACTCTCTGAAATTTTTTGAAAAAAAAAAAGGTATACCAGAAATCATTTTCAGTGTTTTTCACAAGAAAATAAAATGCACAGACCACACTTTACCTTAGTGTAATTCAGTCATAGTAAATTGATTATTTATTAGTGTATTTCATCTGTTATGAAACATTAATTTATTAGAGTCACTGTATTCAGTATTTTTTATGATGATGATACTAGTTCTTTTTTTAATCTAACATTTATTTATGTTTTGATTTTTTTATAAGATATATTTCTTTACTTACATTTCAAATGTTATTTCCTTTCCCGTTTTCCTGTCCATAAGCCACCCCATACCCTCCCCCTCCCCCATACAGGTATTCCCCCATCCATCTCCCATACTGCCCCCACCTCTATATTCCCCTATACTGGGGTCCAACCTTGGTAGGACCAAGGGCTTCCCCTTCCACTGGTGGGTCCTCAGGTAGTGGAATATCCAATTTTCTGAGGAACCTCCAGACTGATTTCCAGAGTTGTACCAGTTTGCAATCCCAACAACAATGGAGGAGTGTTCCTCTTTCTCCACATCCTCCACAGCATCTGCTGTGACCAGAGTTTTTTTATCTTAGCCATTCTGAATGGTGTGAGGTAGAATCTCAGGGTTGTTTTTATTTGCATTTCCCTGGCGACTAAGGATGTTGAACAATTCTTTAGGTGCTTTTTGGCCATTCGATAACTCAGCTGAGAATATTTTGTTTAGCTCTGTGCCCCATTTTTAATTGGGTTATTTGGCTCTCTGGAGTCTAACTTCTTGAGTTCTTTGTATATTTTGGATATTAGCCCTCTATCAGATGTAAGATTGGTAAAGATCTTTTCCCAGTCTGTTCATTGCTGTTTTGTCCTAATGACAGTGTCTTTTACCTTACAGAAGCTCTGCAGTTTTATGAGATCCCATTTGTCAGTTCTTGATCTTAGAGCATAAGTCATTGGTGTTTTGTTCAGGAAATTTTCCCCAGTGCTCATGTGTTCGAGACTCTTCCCCACTTTTTCTTCTATTAGTTTGAGTGTGTTTGGTTTGATGTGGAGGTCCTTGATCCATTTGGACTTAAGCTTTTTACAGAGTGATAAGAATGGATCGATTTGCATTCTTCTTCTACATGCTGACCTCCAGTTGAACCAGCACCATTTGCTGAAAATGCTGTCTTTCTTCCATTGGATGGTTTTAGCTCCTTTGTCAAAGATCAAGTGGCCATAGATGTGTGGGTTCATTTCTGGGTCTTCAGTTCTGTTCCACTGATCTATCTGCCTGTCTCTGTACCACTACCATACACTTTTTATCACTATTGCTCTGTAATACTGCTTGAAGTCAGAGATGATGATTCCCCCAGAAGTTCTTTTATTGTTGAGGATATTTTTATCTATCCTGAGTTTTTTGTTATTCCAGATGAATTTGCAAATTGCTCTTTATATCTCCATAAAGAGTTGAGTAGGAATTTTGATGGGGATTGCATTGAATCTGTAGATTGCTTTTGGCAAAATGACCATCTTTACTATATTAATCCTGCCAATCAATGAGCATGGAAGATCTTTCCATCTTCTGGGATCTTCCTCAATTTCTTACTTCAGAGACTTGAAGTTCTTGTCATACAGATCTTTCACTTGCTTGCTTAAAAACACAAAGATATTTTATATTATTTGGGACTATTGTGAAGGGTGTCATTTTCCTAATTTCTTTCTCAGCCTGTTTATCTTTTGAGTAGAGGAAGGCTACTGATTTGTTTGAGTTAATTTTATACCCTGACACTTTGCTGAAGTTGCTTATCAGGTTAAGTAGTTCTCTGGTGGAACTTTTGGGTCACTTAAGTACACCATCATATCATCTGCACATAGTGATATTTTGATTTCTTCCCTTCCAGTTTGTATGCCTTTGACCTCCTTTCACTGTCTGATTGCTCTGGCTAGGATTCGAGTACTATATTGAGTAAGTAGGGAAAGAGAGGGCAGCCTTGTCTAGTCCCTGATTTTAGTGGGATTGGTTCAAGTTTCTCTACATTTAGTTTGATGTTAGCTACTGGTTTGCTGTATATTGCTTTTATTATTTTTAGATATGGGCCTTGAATTCCTGATCTTTCCAGACTTTTATCATGAAGGGGTGTTGAATTTTGTCAAATGCTTTCTCAGCATCTAGTGAAATGATCATGTGGTTCTTATCTTTGAGTTTCTTTATATAGTGGATTACATTGATGGATTTTCGAATATTAAACCATCCCTGCATTCCTGGGATGAAGCCTACTTGATCTTGATGGATGATTGCTTTGATATGTTTTTGGATTTGGTTTGGAAGAATTTTATCGAATATTTTTGAGTCAATATTCATAAGGGAAATTGGTCTGAAGTTCTCTTTCTTTGGTCTTTGTGTGGTTTCAGTATAAGAGTAATTGTGGATTCATAGAAGGAATTTGGTAGTGCTCTGTCTGTTTCTATTGTATGGAACAGTTTGGATAGTATTGGTATGAGGTCTTCTATGAAGGTCTGATAGAATTCTGCACTGAACTCATCTGGACCTGGGCTCTTTTTGTTTGGGAGACCTTTAATGACTGCTTCTATTTCGTTAGGAGTTATGGGGTTGTTCAGGTGGCTTATTTGTTCGTAGTTTAGCTTTGATACCTGCTATCTGTCTAGAAAATTGTCCATTTCCTCCATATTTTCCAGTTTTGTTGAATATAGGCTTTTGTAGTAGGATCTGATGATTTTTTGAATTTCCTCTGACTCTCTTGTTATGTCTCCCTTTTCATTTCTGATTTTGTTAATTTGT
The DNA here is from genome assembly GCF_021556685.1 of Rattus norvegicus. Lineage (NCBI taxonomy): Eukaryota > Metazoa > Chordata > Mammalia > Rodentia > Muridae > Rattus > Rattus norvegicus. The sequence goes on along the minus strand of NC_141537.1, from coordinate 55,072,127 downwards.
ATACACTCTCTGTGACCTCTGGTTACTCTGGCTAAGGGTTTATCTATCTTGTTGATTTTCTCAAAGAACTAGCTCCTAGTTTTGTTGATTCTTTGTACAGTCCTTTTCGTTTCTACTTGGTTGATTTCAGCCCTGAATTTAGTTATTTCCTGCCTTCTACTCTGTCAATGAGGGTGCTGAGGGTACCTGGGAGAAAATGGGGGAGAAGAGACGCAAAGAAGGATGCCAAGACAATAGTCTGATCAAGGCGACAATTTTATTTTTTTCCCAAGGCTGACTTTATACCATAACAGGGGTAACAGAGAGAGGGGGGAAATATGAAACATTTACGCAGGCCAAGGACACAGTATTCGCGTGGTCAGGGAATTGACTGATGTTGACAGGATGTCAGAAAGGTCACAGGTTTGTCATATCTATTGGTTAGTAGGATGATGGTTTTTCAGAAAGGTTACAGGTCATCACATTGGGTATATTGACGTCAGATGTATTTCTCAGCAAGGTCACAACTTTATCATATCATTATTCATCCTGACCACCAGATTTGTATTAGTTTCTGCAGCTGGCTGGGGGTTTTCCATTAACCTGGTCATAATTAATTCTAACCATAATAATAGCATCAATAATGGAGGGTTTCAAGGGCATCGCTCCCAACACTACTTCTCTTGGGTTTATTTATTTCTTTTTGTTCTAGAGCTTTTAGGTGTGCTGTCAAGCTGCTAACATATGCTCTTTCCTGTTTCTTTTTGCAGGCACTCAGAGCTATGAGTTTTCCTCTTAGTACCGCTTTCATTGTGTTCCATAAGTTTGGGAATGTTGTATCTTCATTTTCATTAAATTCTAGGAAGTCTTTAATTTCTTTATTTCTTCATTGACCAAGTTGTCATTGAGTAGAGAATTGTTCAACTTCCATGTATATTTGTCTTTCTGTCATTATTGTTGTTATTGTAGGCCAGTCTTATTCTGTGGTGATCTGATAGGATGGATGGGATTAATTCTATCTTCCTGTATCTTTTGAGGCCTGTTTTGTAACCGATTGCATGGTCAGTTTTGGAGAAGGTTCTGTGAGGTGCTGAGAAGAAGGTATATCCTCAGTATTTTTAATTACAAAGAATACTACAAAAGTATTCTTTTTTTATTTTCAATGGGAACATGTTAAAAAACAAAACAGTAGGTCTTACTGATAAAAAATATCATTTAAATATTTCATCCTAGAAGCTGTGGTCATGTTGGGAGCACAGATATGTCCTCACTGAGTTCATGTTGCATTCATAAACATAAGTATATGCAAATTGTATTATAGAGCAGTTAGCTGAAGGTAAGCTCTTAAGTAGGCTTAATAGGAGAAAAATCTGTCTCATACTTTACTAATATACAGTATTAAGACTAGGATCTAAAGATAATTATGAAGTAGACTGGGCTAGAACTATAAACTAAAGGAATCATTTATGAAAAGTCTTCATAGCATTTTCTGTTTTAAAGGACAGTGAAACAAACTGAAAGAGATAAATCTTGATCTAAGTATGGATTTCTTAAGCATTTTCATTCCAACTTGACCTTTCCTGAGCCTTCATCCCTCCTCCTTCAGCATGCCCTTAATTGCCTTCAGATTGATGGTGATGACCTCTCCTCTTCTGTGCCTGAATATCAGGTCATAATGAGCACCTGTGACCCTCTTACTTCCTACCAGTCTCAGTGTCTGAGCCTGAACTGTCAACCTTAGTCATCTAACTTGACAGAGGATACAGTTTTACAACTTTGCATTTGACATGTCAATTCATACCATTGAAAGTTTTTAAATCACATGATCAGAAAATACATCATTCTCAGAAGCAATTATGAATGGCAATATAAAATTAAAATGTTATTTAAAAACACTGATGGCAGTATATATTTAGTTACTAGGTAGCATAATCATTCTTTGTTCTGATCATATTATTAAATAATGAAAAAAATGCCATGGGGAGCTATAATTACTTAGTATGTATGCTTATGCTTCATATTTCTATCAGAAATGTTTAGATGAATCCAGTGCATTAGTAAAAAATTCATGACTAGTAATGAAACATCTGTTATTATGGGGATAATGTATTTCTGTGTTTCTTCTGAGATACCAAATTAAAATGAATGCTATCAATTTTATCTTAACAGTCATTGAGACTTTAAAATGCATCTTTCAGACATAGCATGATGTCTGCACTCTAGCAAGATAGGCAGTGAAATCTAAAACTATCCATCCTATAGTTTTAGTTACAGTTGCATTTTTATTTCTGTTGACAGAACTCATCCTTCAATAGGATTAAGTGCAGCAACAGAAGTCAGGCAAATCACACTGATGTTTGTGTTCAGCGACGTCTCAACTTAGTGAATATCAGCACAGAGAAGTACTAGAATAAGTGTGTTCTAATGGACCCAGTCGATGGCTGGGTCTCTTACATAAAGTAGTGTGATGTCACAGTTTGGTTGCATAGTGTCAGTAATGTCTATGTATACCTAACTATGTAGGTAGGGGAATCACCTTTATGGGGCTCATGTTTTGAATTTTCTTAATGTTATAATGTATATATCTATATATATCACCAAGTAAAACCTTTCATTAAACTTATTTTATAAATGCTAAATTTACTTTAGAGATGGCAGGTGCAATTTGGCTTCTTTACTACTTGATTTAAAAAAGCTTTTCCTTGCATCCTGAATATCGAAGATTATATATGGTCTGTAGTGTACTATTATTTCTGATCACAATCTTTGTGTGGTAGGAAATGCTCTATTTCCCAAAGCTTATATTATGTCATGGAAGAAGAATAATGCTTATTCTTTTTACAAGTCGATCAGTCTTGTTATGAAAAGAACATACAATATTCAAAATACTGACTTCATAACTATGACACTTTTAGAATCCTTGGATATGTGTATGTTGTTCATGTGTGTTCCCTTTCATCCCTGTGAGTGCAAGCATGCACGCTGAGTAACAACCTCTGGTAGTGTTCCACTGGACCTGTCTACCCACTCATTTTTGTTTTGTTTGAATTTGAGACAAGGTCTCTCAGGCCTGGACTGTTCAGATTCAGGAGCCCTGTCACTGAGCCCCGGGGATCAGTCTCATCAGTGCAGGATTACAAATGCCACTCACTGCACCTGTGTTGTTGTTTGTTTTTAAAACTGGGTTCTGGAAACCAAAGGACTCCTCATGCTTACTCAGCAAGGACTTTAGTGACAGAGCTATCTCCCTAGCCCTCCATGTGATTCTTTAAGATGTCATTCTGTTATTAAACACTGGTCTCTGTAGGATTTGGGAGTTTTAATGTTGCAGTTTCTAAGTGAAAACAGGCACTGGCTTTCCCTTTTTCAGCGCCTACAATGAATTGCCATGGTATTTCTCAGTGATGGTGCCTCTCTGAGACACTTCACTGACTTACTTTCAGTAATAGAAGCCATCAAAGCTGTAGCTGTTCATCACTTCCCTGGAGGTGGGGCATGAAACTGTTGGCTGTTCGTATTTGCTGATTTTCATATACATGAAAGATTTTGATTGGAGTTTGAGGATTATATCTAGATTTTGGTGCATAATATGACATTTGCCTTTTATAATTTCCTGTAGCTAATTATTAACTGTATAATTCTGTCTAAAAACCTGTTACATCGGGGTTGGGGATTTGGCTCAGTGGTAGAGCGCTTGCCTAGCAAGCACAAGGCCCTGGGTTCGGTCCTCAGCTCCAAAAAAAAAAAAAAAACAAAAACAAAAAAAAAAAAACCTGTTACGTTTTTACTCATTTGTATTCATTGAAAGAATTAAATAGCAATAAAAAAGAGACAGTATTATAGATAAAAAGGAAATGAAAAAAAATCTGCAGAGGCATCTCTCATGGATTATGTATTTTATGTATGCATGCTTCTTTGATTAAAGACCTCTTTAGGTAAGCTACATTTCTTTTCCCTTACAATAAAACACCAAGGCAATTTACACTTAGTCATGCTGGGGAAATTGGGTGAATTGCTCAAGATTGCAATAAAGAGCTTAATTTATCATCTGTTATGCTTTCAGATTTATGTCAAGTTATGCAAATGTTACCAAAGAGTAAAACTAGTTAAATACCTTCTCTTCAGTTTGAATCTAAAATATTCCTGAAGTATTTAAGCATATACATGTGTATTTATATACATGCATACTTGTAGGATGCACTGTTGGGATAAAGGATATGATATGATATGATATGATATGATATGATATGATATGATATTCTTAGTTATTCTTTCTGCTCTCTCCATCTTCACTATTTACGTCAGGTATCAAGGCAACAGACTATTGAATTATCTTTAATTTTGTGTTTTCATTTGGGAAAGATTGAAAGTTTACATTAGGGTAAAAATATGTGTAATCTATCTAATAACTTTGTTGGATCACTTCCTTGGAGCAATTATCAAAGCCTCTTGAGACAGGCTCATTGCCGTTCTTACCTGGTACACTTAGTCTTGAGTTAGAATTGAGACATTATGTATTTCTCATCCTTGATTATCCTTGGTTCTACTGGGATTGCCTCATTGTGTGTCTTTGACTGTAATGGCTATTCCTGGTTGTCAACTTGACTGCATCTGGAATGAACTACCATCCAGAATTGGAAGGCTCACCTGTGATCTAGATCTTGAGGTTGGGAGATACAAGTTTCTGACCTGGATCTTGGCATGGAGATCTTGTGGTATAGTGACTATGAATCCCAGGAGACTAAGGCAAGGAGATCTCTGAGTTCAAGGTCACCTGGGACAAAGTAAGTCCCAGATCCAGGCATGGTGGTACACACCTTTAATCAGGGATACAACTTCTGCTGGAGACCTACATAAGGACATTGGACGAAGGAAGATTTGCTCTTCTTCACTTGTTCACATTTACTTGCCAGCACATCTCTTTGGAATCTACTAGCCTTGTGGGACTGGGAAACTACTAGATCCTTGGACTTCCCACTCACAGCTGATCATTGTGTGGAGTTGGACTATAGACTATATGTCATCATAACATTCCCTTTCTATGTAGAGACTACCCATAAGTTCTGTGACTCTAGAGAACCCTGACTAATACATTGACATTTTTATTTACTTTTTGAATAAGGAGAGACAGTATAAATGGTTATGTTCTATGCTCAGTTCTTCTAGAAACTTCCTTTATATCCACAATGAATTTCCTTTTCCAGGAGGTTAGCAGCTAAATAAAAGCAGCTAATTGAGACACCAGGTCTGTACTTTCAGAGTTGTATGCCAGTTCTGACCAGGTTGGCACTGTGTTTTGGTAGAATATTTTTACGCAGTAGATTTATCTTATTAAGACAGTATCTTATAATGACAAAGCCACGTGGGGAGGAAAGCCTCCTGGGGAGAAAAGGGTTCATTTGGCTTACACTTCCACACCTCTATTCATCATCAAAGGAAGTCAGGACTGGAATTCAAATAGGGAAGGAACCTGGAGGCAGGAGGGATGCAGGGAACATGGAGAACATGCTGCTTACTCCACATGGCTTAGTCATGTGTATGAATCATAGCTATTGCAGTTTAGTAGCAGTTTTATTAGACTGAATAAATAGTCTCATAATGATCTTGGATTCTAAATTTATAGGTGAAACGTTCCATTCTTCTGTAGTGAACTTACTTTTTGCTATTTCCTGTTATCTTCATGAAATTGTAACTACCATAACATCATTGAGATGCAGCATAATTTACCTCACTAGAAAGCTTTGATGCTCCCTTACTGGTTTAAGCTTATCTTTCTTTGGGGTTATACTATCTTTAACAGTGTGCACAGTAGGGACATTAATTAGATAGGCTAAGTGTGCTCTCTCACACTTGGTGTGCTCTCTCACCTCCAGGGTGCTTTGGTTCAGACACCTTACCTAACTTGCCTGAGAACTTGGATTTCCTTTTTTAAAGTTAGAAGCAATTTTCTCTGCTGCATTCAGGTTTATAAGAATTCAGGCGAGTTTTGGGATTACATATATATCTGTAATTACTTAGCTCCTTTCCTTAGACACAATGAGGCCTTGTTAATTGTTAACCACTAAGTGGGAGCAGGTTTCCCTTTTAGAGCCATGGTTGCAAGATATATTGATTAACATAAATAATTTGTTTTCATATTTGAAAAGTAGTAATTACTCAACTTCTATATTTGAAATATTGTCAACTAAGGTATTTTATATTTTACTAGTTTTTATTTGGCTTCCTAAATTAACAGTATCTAGTTTGTCTTGATTAGTTTAACTCTGGGCAGATCAGTGTTGAAATCTAATGGAGTTCCTTTCCTGCAGTCTGATATTTCAAACTTTGACCAGTTTCAAATTGCAACTTTGTTTTTGTTACTTCTCTAAAACTTTGCATGCTTAATTCCTTTTTTTAAGTTTCTATCCATGTGTGCCAAACTCAAATGTCAGTTCCCGTTTACTTAGGAAAATGTCACACACATCATTAGTTCTGTTCTTATCATTATGAATCATTAACAATGCAGAGAGTATAAACTCTGCCAGTAGCAAGTACTGAGGAATGAACCCTGACTCCCAAGAAAACCTGTCAGCATGTGGAAAATTTAAACTTTGAGGATGAGGAACAATTTATTTAGTGTCTTTATTAAGTGACAAATGAAAGTATTAGGTTCACTTAGACTATTTCTAGAAATATAACTGGAATTTGTGAAGCATATCTATGCAATTATCATTATTAAAATATTAAATACTGGCCACCACAATGGAGTTTTTGGCATTGGAGGAAATTTAAATTTCAGATAGGCTTATGTAAACTATGCAAGGACATAAATATTTAAGGTTCATAGAATGCATTGTATTCTGGCCATCATTTTCAGAATTATGGAACTATCATATGCCTGTGAATTGTTACTTACCTATATGGATGTACAGAGATAGAAGTAGGTTTTTGTGTTTTGTTTCAAGGGAGCTCTTGATTTATGCAAAGAATGTTTCTTTTTTTCTGGCCTCCCTATATTTAATAACAAAATCATATCTAAAGTATTTAAGAACATGAAAGACACAGAAGGTCTTTTTTTTTTTCTTCCTACACTGGCTAAAAGGGATAGGTAGATGTAGTTACAAAAGAGAAACTGAAAATTATGTGAAAGTTGGGAACCAGAATGCATGTTGTGCTCTGTCCAGATATGGACTTTAGGTGAAACACACACATTTTGAGATTTCAGGCCTCTTTGCCAAGTCAGATGCTGCTAGAGTGTTTCTCTCTGATATAAATCCATCCCATTTCATAGGCTTCTGTTTATAAAACTCAGGGCATACAGATAGTCTCTATGACTTAGACATTCCCTAATGCGTCCCCAGTCTTATAGCAGACTGCTTATAGCAACTTGTTTTCCCTTTTTTCCACTATTTCCTGAGAATTCCACAGACTCTCTTTCCAGATCCAGTTATCTTTCCTCCTGTGAACCCCCACAGCACCCTCTTCTATCCCATCTTTATTCTTAAGTGTCAGCTTCCAAAACTTAGAAACTCTGTCTTGGACCAACAGCTACCACACTTTGGAAGGACTTAGCACTCCATACCATGGAGCCCATGTCCAATACATTTTTAAGATGCAGAGAGGGCAACAGAAACCAAGGAATGGAAAATCCACTCAAGAGAAACAAGGTCTGGTAATCAGTACCTTGAATTATAAGCATCCCAGACCTAGATGCTTAGACACCAACATAAAACAGGACAAGATATATCCCTAGATCCCAGCAGCTCCAGTCCAGTAACCCTGAGCATTTCAACAGAGGTGGAGACAAGGACTTCAAAATAGCCTCTATGAAAATGTTCAAGGACCTTAAAGAATATAGGAATGAAGCCATTTAATGAAAATACAAACAAACATTGGAATGAAATTAAGAAAAATGTTCAAAACCTGAAAGTGAAGATTAAACTGTTAAAGAAAGCTTCAAATGAAGTAAAACTAGAAATGAGTAATTTAGGGAGCTAAATAAAATCTCAGAGACAATCTTCCACTACAGAATACAAAAGATAAAAGAGAGAATATCGGGTATTGAAGATAGGAGAAATGGATACCTTGGTCAAAGAAAATGTTAAATAAAAAAAAAATCTAAGCACAAAACATCAAGGAAATGAGACATTATTTAAAGACTAAATCTAAGAATAAGGAATCGAGGAAGGAGAAGAAAGCAAAGTAAAATGTACAGAAAATATTTTCAACAAGATTGAAGGTAAAAATTTCCCTAACTTAAAGAAGGAGACCCCTATCAAGGTACAAGAAGCATACAGAATACTTGACTGGACAAGAAAAGAGAGTTACCATAACACAATAATCAAAACTAAATGGAAAGAAAAAATTTAAAAGCTATAGAGGGGTAAAAAAATAACCAAGTAGCATTCGGAACCAGACCTATTAGATTGACAGATAGATGTTCCACAAACTAAAACACTACAGATGCCAGCCCAAATTTTCATACCCAGCAGAAGTTTCAACGTCTAGATGGAGAAAGACATTCCAGGACAACACAAAATTAAGCAGTACCAGTCTACAAATCCAGCTATACAGAAGACACTAGAAGGAAAGCTTCAACCTGAGGAAGTTAACAACATGCAAGAAAACACAAAAGTTATTCCTCTTCCTGGTTTGCCCTCCTTGGTTTTAAAGTAACAAAAGAATTTTTTCCCAGAACAATAATGTACAATATATTTTCATACCTTCTTCTCTCTCTTTGCTAATGTGGGTTCTTGTCTATTGTGTGCCATCTTACTTAGGTTAGGGAAGGCAGGACGGCAGTGCACTGGGTTAGTGTGTCATTTCCCGAACTACAGCAGTATCTGCTACAACTTTAAATAGTAACGATGCTAAAGATGTGTTTCCCTGAAAGCACAAATGTTAATTTTTCCAAATTAAAATATTATTCCTGTTGGCCTGTTTATTGAAATGTAATTTTATATAAATTCTGAATTTTATTATATGCTTACTATGACAAGATGGGTTTGTAAACTTTCTTATCATTCATATCTATATAGTACAGATAAGAATTTTTACATCTTCTCATGTATATTGTTTCTCTCCCCCCCCCCCCCCAATTAATGGTGAGAGTCAAACTCAGGGCCTTGCTCATGTTAGACAAACATTTTTATTCCCATAGCTCTCACTGTCAGTATAATTATATTTATTTTACAAATTTAATTTTGTTTACTTGAATATATTCATCTTTCATGACTTTTATACCTTAACAAAAAAGTTATTTCTTCTCCAGAAAAATAATGTGTGCTATTTATTTTTGTTTTAGTATATATCTTAAGATTAAATTTTGTGGATCACTTTTCAGCTTAATTTTGTAATTGTATTCAAAACTAAAAAGATATCCTTATCTCTTTTTTCTTAGAAGTCTTAATAATAGAAGTGAGTACAATTTGTTGTTTTAAAATAAGCATGTTCTACTTTTATCAGATAGATACATTGAAATACTTTAATTTTTTGTTAAATATTTTTTTGTTTCGCAGATTATTGCTCAGTTGTAACAATTGTGGACCCAACAAATGTGAAGTTAACGTGCATGCTCTTTAGTGGAAACTATGAAGCCCTTCCGATCATTTACAAAGTTGGAGACATTGTTCGCTTCCATAGGCTGAAGGTATAATTCATCCTTTCTGCAACCTACATTATTAGACAAGAAGTCTTCATTGTTCACTAACAGCAGTTAGTACTAATTATATGGCTGCCTTGTTAAAATGTGACCAGATACGAAATGTAAATAGACTCAGGCTTCATTAATAGCTAGACTCCTCTCATTTAAATAAATTGCATGTCCTCTTTCCCTAGACATGTAGTAGCAGCCTTGATTCCGACTGCTTCCAGTTTGTCCTGTTATTTCCAAATACACTTGATGTTCTCAAGTTTCCATGTATAATTTGCAAAGGATAGGATACATCCTTGTAACTTATTTTTGATTAGTTTAAGATGGGGTTCTTACTTTGTTGCTCCGACTGGCTTCAGACTCCGGAAGTACAAGTTGTATAGTTCTGGTAAACTGAGGAAGGGAAGACTAAAACTCTACCCAGCTAAAAGAACTTGACTCTCTCTAGAGAGACAAAGGTATAGAGTTGTATCCAGAAGCCTGCTGGGCTTAGGGGTGTTTTGCCTCTGAATACAACTGAAAACTGTGCTGTACAGGCCAGACAAGATCGCGTGAGGATTGTAAGAACCTCTGTGTTAGCAGAATTAAGGTTGCAATAGAGATGCTTGTGGTCTAGTCTGGGCAAGGATAACTAATGTTCTATTGTCTTGTTCTTCATTATTATTGTGATGAAATGCCAGACAGGTACAGCTTACCAAAAGGCAGTTCATTTGGGCTCATTCTCCCGCAGAGAGACTGACAGCAGCATGTCTTGGGTGACTGCCAGAATAAGATGCACAAGAAAACAGGTCTAGAAGTAGAACTAGAGGGTGTGGGTACCTAATACTAGCACTGAGGCCCTGTGCTCTGTAGTCACCACAACCAGTGTTACCACCGAGCCTGGAGTGAGCCTTTCACACAACCCATAACTAGGCCTTTGTACAAGTCTGGTAAGACCCCCCCACAAAGCTTTACCTTATCTCACGAAGGGCGTCCTTCTAGAAGTCTTCTTGTACTCATTCTGTCAAGAACTACAAGTCCTACTACAGATTGCAGGGTGAGTCCTGCTAAGGTGGGCTTGGGGGACACCCTGTGCTTTCCCTTTAAGAGAGCATAAATTCAGTCTTTTGTCAGTTTTAGGTGCTCAACTAGGAACTTGCCAAAAGGAGCAGACCTCTGTCCATAGGAAGAGGCAACCTTCAAAATCTTTGAGGCCTTGCTCTCCAGTTCCTTACCATCAAGAACAGAAGGCTTGCTGTGAGTCTAGGAGCTCTCTACCAAGAGGTAGAAGAAGAAAGTTTTCAAAAGTAAATGGACTTTCCAAACAAATCCCACGGTGACTCAGGCATTGAGTCTATTAAATAGTTTTATAGTATGCTCAGCAAATTTAAATGTTAAACAAGTAAAAATAAATCAGCAGTCAAAGCAGACAGATAGAAACTGAACAAGAAACAAGAGAGCAGTACAGTACCTAAAAGGAAGAAGAAACGAAAAGTCTACTGTGTGCACTCATAGGGATTACTTACTGAGGGTAGATCCAAAGACTCTACCAAGTATGAAGGCAGAGTGGAGAAAAATAGACCATAATGACCTTTGCAGCATCTAGTAATGTAATGTGTAGCTTAGCGTTTGGGAGGGAAAAAAACAAAAGAGGGGAATATATTTAAGAGAGCAAGGCAAACCTTAAAAAACGTAATGGCTGAGGAAAGCATTGAAAAGCACGGTCAGACCTGTTACCAGCTGGAAGAAAAATAGCATGTCCTTTGTAGGCATCAGTAGCAATGGTCTCTGATAAAAATTGATGAACCTGGAATTTTATATTTAGCCAAACTATTCTTTAGTAGGTCTTTCCAACTAAAATTGGTGGCAAAGTTGCAAAACTCTTTGACTGTAAGTAAATATGAGTGGTTTTTGATTTTTCTTAATAATTTCACTCAGAGGTAAATGACTTCAGCAAAAGCAGTCGTATTGGTCAGTAATAGTAATACAAGGGACAGATAGGTAATTAGGTGGAATTACACCACTGACAAGTTACAGTTAGTTGTATGGTACGGAGGATGTAAAGGTAAGTGGGAAATTTAAAGCAAGGAGGGTCTTGTACAGCATTCGTGATTCTGTACACACCATGATGCAAACAATTCATTTATACCTAAGAAAGTAAATGAAGTGTCAAGACGTCCATGACATGGGGAAAAACGAACAATAGGAAACAGAGTTTTAAAAAACAAGAGTGAGGAACAGTAGTAAAACAGGGAGGTGACAGAGGATACTCACCCATAACCATAATGTTTATAGAGAGCTTGAATACCACTGGAAAATATAAGTTACATAAATATCAAGAGTCAAATATCTGCTGCTTATAAATTTCACTTTAAATATGAAAACAAACACAAATTGATGAGTATAGGAATTTTTTTTTATCAAGCAAGCAGAAAATGAAATAATTACTTTTTTCAGTCATAGAATATTACCACAGCTTCTAAACCACGAGGAAGTATTTCATATGAACAGGTGAGCTCATGAGCTGAGTACTAACACTACATGTTTGGTCGGTGTGCATTTGTAAAGGAGCCCACAGAGTTGCAGAGAGAACGTCCTCACCACAGGACTCAGCGTATTCCGTCATCAAGACGCCTGAGCCTCTGTCGTGTGCATTACTAAACACGTTCGTGCCTTCAGGATCTTGCTATGCCACATAAATAGCTACCACATTATTCCTTCATCTTATCAAAAATTAGGGTTAATTAAAAACTCATAAACATAAAAATGCAAGTTTAATAGGATTTGCATACTATTTTTCTAAAGTATAAATTTTTTCTTAATGGTTTAAATTTTACATGGTTGTGTATTGTGACATATTATCAATTGATTGTATTGTTTTGCGAGCTAATTCAATGGATAAAAAAATAATTGCTCTGTTACTTATACTAGAAAAATATATAACTTCCAGTGTCTTTGTTTCCTGAGTTTTATTTATTTTCTACTTTGTCCCACTTTCTTAGATCCAAGTATATAAAAATGAGCTTCAGGGAATCAACAGCTCTGGGTTCGCGTCTTTGACATTTGAAGGAACATTAGGGACACCTGTCACAGCACGTACTTCAAGCAAAGTTTTTAGCTTCACTTCTCAGGACCAAAAAATGGTAGAAGCTTTGCGAGTTTGGGCATCCAAGCACATTGCAGCTTCTTCAAGTTTAGTGCAGCTGTGTGACGCTCAGCCCCTGCAATATTATGACCTGACCTGTCAGCTTCTGGGTAAAGCAGAAGTGGATGGAACAGCCTTTCTTCTAAAGGTAGACTGTAATATGAAATCGTGCTTTAGTCCCACCTGTCGTTCAGGAGCCTGTAGCATTCTGAGTGTTTGTACACTGCTTTTCAGACTGAATGTAACGGAGTGTATTGTTGTTGACATCCCCCTTCCCCTTTTGGCATAGTTCTACTCCTGCATTTCCCTGTGCTTTTCATTCACAGAAAAAAAACAGTATGGTCAAGTATGAGTTTTAGAAACAGTGTGACCCTCACTCCTTTTAATAAGAATAACTTAGAGAATAATGACACTTCTGTTTGGGGATTTCTGCTACTTCGTAAAAGTGAACTCTATTGTTTTCCATTATCTTCTTTCTTCTGGCCATTGGCTTCTGTTCCCATGTCTTTCACTGCCTGGTTCATGGGAAAAGGCATAAAGAACTTGAAATGTTTGTTGCTATCTTGGGTTTTAATCAGCCAGGAAAAAAAATGAAGTCTTGTAACACTGTAATCTTCATTTACTCCTACACCCCGAAAAACCTAGGGCAGATACTTCTTTTTCCGTGCATGACCATATTATAGAGGGGTTTTTAGCAGCATCTTCTTGGCTGAGAACCTTGTTTATCCTGAGACAACTGTTATCAGTTGTCTGCTTATTTGAAATAATTAGACAAGAAATACAATGTCATAGTCCTTAGACAAGACAGGGCTTAGCATTGCGGTTATGGTTGGGGCATTTTAAAGGAACAGTGAAAAAGTAGAACTCACTGAATAAAATACAAAGATTTTGAAGTTGATAGCTTTATATAAACAGAGCATAGAAATAAATTCTCATTTTAAAGAAAGTTAAGTAAAGTAAATAAAGCTAAACCAAACAAATGTAAAATCATCTACAGTTAGAAGGAATCTTAGATAAATCACTTATGTTCCCCAGTCAATGTGATTTCCTTAACACATGGCCATTTATTAAGCATTGAACGTTACTAAGAACAAAAACACTCTGTCTTTGCACATAGCACCTGTTGACTGTTAATGACTGTTAAAACCCTGTAGCTGATACAGTCATACATGCATATTTCTTTCTAAAGAACTAATATATATATATATATATATATATATATATATATATATATATATACATACATACATACATACACACACACACACACACACACAATGTCTGCTAATATTAGTAGATAATCCATTTCCTGATAGGTGAACCTTGGGTAAAGGCCTTATTATATTGTCTTTTTAGATGTATTCTTTGAGGCCTTCATAAATCTATACAATAAACTGTTAGATCCACCTCCTATTTCTCCTTTTATTTCTTCATTCATCCTCACAAAACATCTCATTCCCACCTTCATGTCCTTTCCTTTTGCTGTTTTTCTTTTTTTTCCGTATTGTTTTATTTTCAATAACTCACTAAGGTCATTTAGTTTTGCCAATATATCCTTGACTGTGAGTCCATTTACTGGAGCATAGTAAACGTAGTAAGCATAGTAAAGTGGTCGCATTTCCCAGAGAAAATGATTCTCCTCCTCCAGAAGCTGTTGACCACAAATGTTAGGGGTGAAACCTGGTCAGCTCCTCCCACTCCTGGTTTGAACATTAGTAGGTCTTAGTAAGTAAGATCAAGGAATTTATTTTAAAATAGAGCATTGAGAAATAAATACATAAAAAAATTAATAAGGCTTTCTTGAGGACAGCTTAATTTGTCTGAAACATCTTTGCAAATCAATATTTTTATGAATTTCTATAATTGAAATCATTTAAAGGATATGAAAAAGTATACTAGAAATAATAGTTTACCTTATATACAGTCAAAACCTGGAAGGGAAAAATGTAGTGATTGACTGCGCAAACTATTTTTGTATTCTAGAATGTTCTATGACTACACAGTAAAATTGTAGCCTTGAGCTTGCTACAATAAATTTTAACGTGTCTTTGTCTGTGTGCTAACTGTGTGCACACATTAGCAAAACTACCCTGGGAAGGATGCACGGCAGTGCCCTGCTGCCAACTACTTTGAGGGAATAGAATTAAAACTGATTTCTCTCTGACGTTGATTTTCTTAGTCATCAAAAATAATTTTAATCAAATATTAAAAACAGGGAAATAGACATTATTCTAAGTTACACTTATTAGTATTATTTTCATTTTCAATTACAGTACAGTAGTAATCTTGGTCCCTTTTTTAGTAATCATGATAAATCTATTTCAGGTTTTCTTAGTAGCTATGAATCTAGTATCATTTCTATTGCTTTGATAAGTAAGACACCTTAGCCAAAATGATTGTAGGGAGGGGAAGAGCTGATGACATGATGCCTACAGAGCACAGCCCAGAGGGCAGTCAGGAGAGACATTCAGAGAACCTAAAGCATCATGTTTCAGTCCGCATTCTACTCATGCACAGCCCAGGAAGTGAAGCAGAAATCATGAAGGGTGTTCCTGTGTGTGGCTTATAGAGTAGCTTACACTCAGTTAGCTTCGGGACAGCATGCCTTGGGATGCTGCTGCTCTCTGGAGTGAGCCTTGCTTGTCAATCAACAGTCAAAAGAGAACCCCACAGACATGTACCCAGGCCAGACTGCTCTAGCCTCTATTTTAATTATCTGTGTATGTGTACATTTATATAGATGCCTGGTAAGGCCAGAGGAGTGTCTTAGGTCCCGTAAAGATGGAGTTACAGTCAGTTGTAAGGTGCTTGACATTGGTACAGGAAACCAAACTAACGTCTTCTCTAACAGTTATATGTCCTCTCTTTCCTGCCCTGAAAAGATTTTAAACACAGCTTCAATGTTTCTCTATTACTCTGTTCATATAATGTACATGCTAAAAAATACTTTTAAGTTTAAATTTCTCTGAACTTATTCTGACTTCTTCATATTCAGTTTGAAACAAGTACAATCTGATTGTTTTAATGATTTTTTTGTCTTAGTTTGCCTCATATCTTTGTTTTTGTAGTAACCAGAAGGCATACGACCAGAGCTGACGGGTATGGTGGAGGAGATACAGAGAGGGAGAGAAGGGTAGGGGAAAGGGGTGAGGTATTTCATAGCTAGTTCATAGTTTGTTTGTATCATCAGCGACTCTTTGGTCTTTGTATCTCCACGGTGGTGTGCTTATCCCCAGTAGTTCATAGTGACTCCTCCTACAGTCACAGATTGATACTCACCATTCTAAAGCACTAGGTACTTAGAGCATGCCTCTGTTCATTTTAGGCTTGCCTCGCTGTGTTTGGATTAAGGTCATTAAGCTTTGCTTTGCTATCCCATGGCAGGTATGGGACGGAACCAGGACTATGTTTCCCTCTTGGAGAGTCTCCATACAAAATCTTACCTTTGAAGGTGACTTGAGTCACATTCAGCGGCTACAGAGTCTGGTGATAGACATTCTAGTCTATGACAATCATGTTCAAGTGGCAAAATCCCTCAAGGTGATGTTAAGTAGACAGATGCATATTATTTTGTTTTTATATCCTTTTTAGTTTTGTATATAATGTTTGCAAGCGATATTTGATGTGTAGAAATTAACTTCAGATTTATTTATCTTCAAAATTTTACTTGAAAAATGAGTATCTAATTTAAATTTAAAAACTTTGAATATGATATATATGTATATATATCATAGAAACAGACATTTTAAAATTAGTTTTATTTGTGGATATAGTTGCATAATTAACTCTTCTTCTTTTCTTCCAACTCCTTTCTTGCATTCCCCATTTCTTGCTGTCTTTAAATTTATTTTCATGGCCTTTTTTGCTTTGTTAGAGTGTGTGTGTTTTCTAAATATATAAACAGTATCTATTCCATCCTTAAATGTTACTTGCATGTATGTTTTCAGAGTTGGCCTTTTGTTGTCTTAGTTAGGGTTTCTATTGCTGCGAAGAGACTCCATGACCACAGCAACTCTTTCATTTAATTGTGACTGGGTTTAAGCTTCAGAGGTTTAGTCCATTATCAATATGGTGGAAAGCATGGGGGCTTCGAAATCAGACATGACTCTTGGAAGGAGCCAAGAGTTCTGTATCTGGATCAGCGGAAGCAAGAAGAGCAAGCCATTGAACCTGGCTTGAGCTTCTGAAACCTCAA
This sequence comes from Rattus norvegicus, assembly GCF_021556685.1. Classification (NCBI taxonomy): domain Eukaryota; kingdom Metazoa; phylum Chordata; class Mammalia; order Rodentia; family Muridae; genus Rattus; species Rattus norvegicus. The sequence continues at coordinate 55,055,198 of NC_141537.1, read as the reverse complement.
AGCCAACAGGGTCACACCTACTCGAACAAGGCTGCATATCCTAATAATACCATGCCCTGTGGGCCTATATGGGCCATTTTCATTCAAAGCACACTATTCCACTTCCTGGCCCCTGTAGGCTTATAGCCATATCATAATGCAGAAATGCACTTAGTCTAACTTCAAAAGTCCCCTTAGTCTGTCACACTTATCTCTTCCTTCATACTCCTGTTTTTGAAATGTTGCCTGAACTTCAGGTTTTATCCATCAGAAAGCTATCACTAAAGCAGTATTTATCTCCAATGTGATAATAATAATAAAAATTATTTTATTTAAATGGCTAGCTTCTAGACAGCATGTATTTGTAAATATGCCAATGCTAGTTTTCATTTGTAATATCCACTTATAAGTAACTTAGAAGGCTAGAAGCAAGAGAAATATATGGATTTTCATCATACATTAATTTGTATGATGCAAAATATTTTGTGTTGGTAGTTTTCAAGTCATTGTAAGAACCAAGATTTTACACTCAATAAGAAAATATCTTCAGGCCACATATTTTCTTTAGAATCTCCTTGGATTCTTTTTCGCTTGTTTGTTCCTTTTCCAAAAATAGATTTTGAGTTATCGTGTGTGCTGGAGCAAAGTCTGATTGTCTGGAAGCAGATTCGTCAGCCTCTGCTCTGGGCCTGACTAGGACTCACGCTGCAGCTCCTGACACCACCAAACAGCCCGGAAGAAGTCTATTCCTGTGTAGCTGTGGGAAAGTACAGACTGAGGTCCCCAGTCGTCACAGGTCACTGTCTGTACAAGGACCATTGGGCGTTGGCCTCACAGGTCTATCCCAGTGAAGTCAGGTGGCTCTGTGATAGACGTGTGACTAAGGTTCTAGTCCCAGTTCCAGTTCTCTAATGTAATTTCCTAAACTTGCTTGATGAATGTATGTGCATCTTACTTAAGTCTTATACCACTTGTAGTGCACACAGTAATTTGAATGTGTTTCTGTATATCTTACTGTCCATGGAAATTTGGCAGTCCTTAGTAAATTTAGACTCATAAATGATAGAGGTACTTTTTGTTAACTTTTACCCATATATTTTGAAGGTTTCCTGTAGCAGATACCACTCTTGTGAGTAACAGCATGCAGAGTGCTTTCGATAGTATCTCAAGAAAGGAGAGCTGCTGGCCTCACTCCACGTGATGAGAAAGTGAGGGCATTCCGAAGACCAAGCTGCAGCGTCCCTTTCCAGGCTTAATAAACACTGAGAGGAAATGATCGTAGCTGTAGATGATTTCAACCTACTTATAGAAGAGAAAACACAGGAATAAAACTGTGTATGTGCAGCTCATTGCTGTTCCCTTTTATGAGAAAAATGTCCTAGAACAGAGCACACTTGCACTCTCATATTGTGTTACAAAAGGTCTTGTCTGACTAAGATCAATAAACCAGGTGCTGGGCAGGGCCAGGGTTGTGACTGCATCTTCTTATCCTTAGACATGTGTATGTGCATACAGGCACCTGCACTTGGCAAAAATGCTTTTGGAGATAGACTTTCGAATTTTCTCTGGAGATTCTGTCTACAGGGATTGACTTTCTTTGGAAACATTAATAACCATAAATTTGAAGGTGTTTTCATATACCCAGGAAGGAGTCTTTATCGAGGAGGAAGGATGTGTACTTTTACTCAGCTCCATTGTCTACTTTGACCTTTGGATCATTTGAATTCTCTTTCCCATGCTACTGTCCTGACTGTACATGCACCTCTGCCTGCCCTGCTTCTCTTCCCTAAATCTCAAACAGCTCATTGCAAAGGCTCTCGGGGCAGTGGGGATTAAAGAACATCTGCTGGTTAAGCAGTCCAAGAATATTGTGAGTGGATTTTTAGCCAAAATGTTGTACCCTGTGCATTGTCCACTAGAGGGTGACGTGAGCACACATAAGTAAGAAAATAGATGGCATGTCATTTCTCTCAAGGACATTATAGCATTATAGCATTTGCAGGGCTGTATCAGGATGCAAACAATTCTCTGTGTGTATGATATCACTACGTAATGTTCCTTGGTATCAATTTTATTCATTTTCTCACAAATCAATAGAAAGTCTTCAGTCACATGTCATTTATACAGGTACCTTATTTGCAGTACTTCAAGACAGCTGTTCATATCAGCATGCATGGATCATTTCATAACTTGTATTGGAGCAGGAAAGTGTTTTTAATAATGACTTTATTATGAAGTGTGATATCAACTTCCCAAAATAATACAGTCTTACCATGCTGTAATTCTTAAAACAGCGTAAGGCATATAGTCATAATCACACTTCGTCGTTTAGTGGCCTACTAATTATAGTTAGCCGTAGGAGGAGGAAATAAAACCATTGCACCGTACCTACTTTTTAAACACAAACTGGAGGATCCTCTTCTGCAGAAGCAGAGGTTTCTTTCTACTTGTATATTGTTAGGCTTAGCTACTGATTAAACCTTTGTAACATTACATTACACATTTATGTTTTTATTGTAACTCTTTAGCTTGTAAATTTGGGGAAAATACTGCATGACTAACAAAATTAAAGAATTTTTTAACATACTAGATCATCAGAAACATTTCATAATCTACTCCATCTTCACAGAAATGCAATGCTGCCATCAGAAGGCATTTCTGATTTTAACAGCTTGTCGTGTTGACTCTCTGCTGGCCTGTACATGCTGTGTACCAGTGCACTGCAGCGAAGGAGACCCGTAGTAAGCAGCACGCACCCACCGTTTGCATTCTCTGCTGAAGATTGTACATCAGTTATTCCAGATAGGCTACACATGGAACCTTCTCAAGCCCCTGCGGATCTCAGTCTGTTACAGCTCGAGTCCCCTCTCTTGCTCTAGTAGCTATACCAGTGTACTCCTTAGAGTGTGCACTGTGCTTCCACCTTGCCCCACGTCCTACTCCTCAGGTGACCCTTCTTTCCTCCATACACATTTTTGAAATAAGTTGTCAAATGTCATGGAAAACCCTGAAGTGTCCAGCTGAAATAGCCTTAAATTTAAATTTTAATGCAAATGAAATTGTACTTGAGATAGTTTAACTAATGTAGGTCATTTCCCTGTGTATCAGCTTTCTTTCTGGTCCTTTGAAGGTTATCAACATCTGTACTATGGAAATGCTGTACTAATATATAATCAAGACATAGTGAACGTTCCCAAATGCTTACAAAACAAACATTTTAGTATTTATTATTCTAGTATCTCACTTTAGCGTCCTCAGTAAAGTACATATTTCTATTGAGTTTTTGCATATTTTCCCCAAGCCTCTGCATTCCCTTTTCTACCTCTGATGTAGAAGCAGGTAAAGGCATGTGAGAGAAAATAGGCTGGATACCTTCTCCTGCCTACCGTCAGAAAATCCACAAGGACCGTGAAGAAATGCGCTTCGAGGCGAAGGAGTAGCTGCGCGTATGGCTGTGTCTTCCTGACTCCTCTCTACTGTCTTTGCTCCACCAGCACTAAAGATTAACAAGGAGTGTTCAGAGTAGAACCTTTGCTTGCTTGCCTTTCTCTCCTTCCCTCCCTCCCTCCCTCCCTCCCTCCCTCCCTTTGCACCCCAACCCCATTTCCACCCCTCCCTTTGATGCTTGTTTTCTAATTTTACCACAGTTACTGAATTTGTAGGGAAAAGGAAAAAGATGGCTTCTCATTTATCACATACTCAGGAATACTGTTTATATGTAAATGAATTAAATTTCCTCTTGCATTCTTTTTCGATCATAAGACTATATAAAAATGCATGCAGTTTATACTATGTAACTTGTCCTGTTGCATAGATGTCAAAGTCTTGATTTTATTTATTTTATTTTATTAAAATGGGGTTGCCGGGGCTAGGTTTGAAGATGTAGGTACAAACTGTTTCCCCTTAGCCGATGCTAGAGGCTGGACAACGAACGGCACTTGGCTCAGGGTTAGCGTCTGTGAACGCCGAGTTTGTTTTCTCATTTGACCTCTTCATTGAGAAAAATCCTAAGTTCTCTAGTTGAAGATGGTTTGACTGAATTTAGAGAAATAGTTGACATCGACTATAGAGTAGTTAATTCAACATTCTGGTTTGATTCCATACTTGAGTTCACATGATGTATTTTACACGGCCATGATAGACGTACCACTGCTGCATTGCAACTTTACTTTCTATAGAATCCGTGCAATGGGGAAAGCATGTGGTGGCCCATACATATAATACCAGCACTCACAGGGCCAAGGAGCGTTTCTATGCCTAGCAAGAAAATTAACCTGTGAAATAAAAAGTCTATTATTTTAATGAAACTACATGATTAATTTTTTTATAATGTGTCATAATGAGGGCATTTTATGTCACATTTTTAATATTTTAGACCAGTTCAAACAAGTTCTTTTCTAAATATTATCAAATAGAATTTCATTTCAATCATAAATACATTCACTATACTTTATTGATGGAAGTCTGAAATGGGCCTGCTTATGTTTTATAATATTTACATTTTTCAAATCCATGCAGCTGATCTTAGTCACAGTACTGTCCTGCTTCCAGTGTCTTCTGTATCGTTGGTTGTTGTGTCCTTGGTTATTATTTCCTATTAATTGTGAAATTTTCAAATATCAGAAACTGTTAAATTTCAAATATCAGAAACTGTTAAATTAATCCCTTTTATTCTAAAATGAGATTTTTTTAAATCATCTTTTTGTAGATTGGAAGCTTTATTCGAATCTATAGCCTCCATACCAAACTTCAGTCTGTTGATTCAGAAACCAGCAAGTCATTGTTAAGGCTGGAGTTTCATCTCCATGGAGGGACCAGTTATGGTCGGGGGATTAGGGTTTTGCCAGATGAAAGCTCGTGTGTGGATCAGCTGAAAAAGTGAGTATTTTATGTCTCTTTTTGAAAAACATAACTGAGATACTTGTTAGGTCACTCTGCAAGCCTGTTTCTATGTCTGTGTAAGGCCTTAGTTTGTTTGTTTGTTTTCCTCATTGTCTTGCTGAAAATCAAAACCAGACTCTTACCTGCTAAGCATATTGTACCACTGAACTATACTCCTATCTTTATCTCTATGTTCTTAAATGCTTTCATTCAATACATTTTGATCATATCCTTTTCCCTAACTACTCCCATATTCGTCCTCACATTTCTGCCTACCCAACTTCATGTTCTTGTTCTCTCTCTCTCTCTCTCTCTCTCTCTCTCTGTCTCTCCTCCCCTTCTCTCTAGAAAAAAAAGGAAAACAAATCAAAACACATAAACTAGACAGAAAGTTAACAACACAAAAACTAACAAAACATACACTGCGTAAAACAAAAACAGCAACAAAACAAAGTCTGTTTTGTGTTGGGCACTGGACAGTGTAGGACCTAGAGCTGTTGATACACCATGAGAAAGCCCACTGCTGAAAACTGATTTTCCTTTCTATCAGGTACAGCTAAAACTAACCTCTCGGTTAGGGGAAGGTCTTTATATCCACTTCCCCTTTTCAGAGCTTGGATTTTTTCCTGGTGTGAGCCTGTATATGTCAAGTTCATGTTGTGACAGTCTCTCTGAGTTCATGTGAGCATCAGTCCTTTTGTGTATGACAGATGATTTTGTCTTCCTGCCTTCTGTCCTGCATCAATCCCTGAGGCTTGAAAGGAACAGTGTGATAAAGAAACCATATTTCAGTACGAGTGCTCCAAAGACTGTCAACCTTGGCATATTGTCCACCTCTGGGTCACTATCAGCTAACATCAAGTACAAGGAGCAGCTTCTCTGACGAGGCTGAGAACTGAGATCCACCCAGCATAATCCACTTCGTGTCAGCTTTACACACGAAGCTTTCCCTTTGTCCAAATGAAAGTAATAACCAGGTCCTAATAATGCCCACCGTGGTATCACTATCCCCTTCTCAACTGCAGACACAGAAATGATAAGCGTGGCTGGGTGGGATTGCTACGCTTGATCAACATGTAGTTCGTGAGAGTGAACCAGAGAACAAAGTCTCTGCCAGGCTTCTGTGAGACTTGCTTTGTTACTGCATCTAATCTGAACCTCTTACCTTATCCTCAGGTAGACTTTTCAGACAAGGGCAAAAAGCACCACGTTCTTTACCAAAAATCACAAAAATGATTTTTAGGCAACAAACTAAAATTATTCTCCTCTGAAACCTCTTGAGCCAGGCCCACAGAGTTCAAATTACCCTCAGCACCAATGTCTTCCCCATTCCTACTTGGGTGGCCCATTAAGCCCCCACTTTCCAAAGTCCCCAAACCCACATTCTTTCACACAAAAACATGTTCAGGCCTACCCAATTCCTGGTACCAACTTCTCTTTTAGTTAGGGTTTCCATTGTTGTGAAGAGACACCATGACCACGGAAACTCTTGAAAAATAAAACTATGAAAAATAAAAACATTTAATTGGGGCTACTTTACAGTTTCAGAGGTTTAGTGGCTGGAAGCATAAAAACATTCAGACAAAGCCAAGAATTCTGCATTTTTATCTCTAGGCATCCAGGAGGAGGCTCCATTTCTACACTGGGCATAGCTTGAACATTAGGAGAACTCAAAGACCACCCCAACAGATAGTGACACACTTCCTCCAATAAGGCCACACCTATTCCTGCAAGGTCACACCTACTAATATTGCCACTTCCCAAGGGCCAAGCATATTTAAACCACCATACAAATTTATCTATTCTATGTTGTCTTCAAAACCTGAAATTCTGTTCTCTGTAGACTTACCTATGAGGTTTTTTTTGTTTAACTTCAGTTTTCATTTTCCTTTTTATTTCTTTTTGGGTTTTCTTTATTGATTTTATTTTTTTGATAAAGTCTACTTATCTTTAGTTGTTTTCATTATTTCATTCAACTGTTCGTATTTTCATTTATTTTTTATGGTCTTTTAGAAATTTATTCATATCTTTTTAAGGTCATTGATCATATTTCCATTTGCTATTTTTGTTCTTGTTTTATACTTTGGCTTAATTGCTTTTCTCAGGGCTTATTGTAATAGGCTTTCAGGATTCTGGAGGAGTCATACTGTCTTGTTCTTCATTCTTGGATCTTTGCCCTGGGACTTGGGCATCTGCAGATTTAAGGTGTATTTTGTTGAAGATAACTGATTTTCTGTTTGTTGGAGGACTTTCTCTTCTTTGACTGCTTTGGCTCAGTATGAGATTCTGGGTAACAAACTGTTCTAGTCCTAGAAAAGGGTGGTGGTTCTGGGGTCTGTGGTAGAGAACTGTTCTGCTGGTTGGTGGGACCCCATGAAGGAATGGAGATAGCCTACAAGGAAAGGCTGGAAGAAGCGATTGGGAAAAACCATAGAGACTTTGCATCTGTACCAAGACGTTGAGTCCCAAGGGTGTGATTGTGAACTGGGAAAGGGAATCAGACAAGTAGGCTGCAGCTGGACTAAGGTTATGTGTGAAGAGGTCAGAATGGGACACAGGAAGAAGACTGAAGGTCTCCTACCTGAACCCCATGCTGGGAGGCAGTCACTGGTCCCTAAAAGACAGATTTTCTGCAGGTCAGTGGAGTCAGAAAGCAGTGGAGATGGACTTCAAGGGAAGGCTGAAAGGGGCTAACCGTACTTTTCTAAGCTTCAGTGATGTCATTGTAACTGATAATGTTAACCATTAAGTTCCCAGATTTTTTGTTTTTAGTATTTCATTGACTCAGTGTTCTACTCCTATCTTTCTAAACTACTGCAGCTTACTGTGAGGGCTTTAGAGGTCTCAGATAATCTGATAAAAGCTATAGAATATTGATTAGAATCATACCAAATGATGTAACTTAACGAACTCCTGGATTTTTAGGGTATAGCTACAAGTTTTTCTATTGCATTTGCTACACAATTTGCTTTTATATTCTTCATATATTTTATATTCTTTTATATTTTAGAGATTTAGAATGTGCAGATTCGGCAGTCACTCAACCCTCAAATGGTATCTGTCAATCAAAAAATGAGGATAGCTTTGTACTTTCAAGTAAGGACAATTTATAACATTGATATTTTACTGCCTCATAATTTTAGAAGCACACTTTCCTTTTCAGTGGTTTCTTGCTTAGGTCTCTTTCCAGTTCACCTGACTGTACAGGGCATATGTGTATGTTCATTAAAGTAACTCTTTAAACATTTGGTTTGTCCTATGCACTAGCATGGTTCACTGTTAAATATATAATCACATTTTCAAATTAAAGTAATAGTGTTTACTTGTTTTTTGATGTATACGTGGTATTTTGTATTCACTAAAAAAAGAAAAATTTCATGAATTCCCTAAGCAGCCATTTTCCTTGTCAGTTTCTTTTTTTTTTTTCCTAAAGGTAACAAAAAAATATTGAGATTCCCTTATATTAACTAGCCCAAGTTGGTTTTCCCCCATACATGGATGTCTAATGCATAAACATGAATCATCCAAATCTCTCAAAGATAGTCTTGTTAATCTTAGTGTGATTGCTTTTGACACACTGTTCTGAGATGCGTCTATGCTGGAACATGTGCCAGTAGCTCATTTCTTAGTGCGAGGGATGTGCTGATGAGTGGCCTTGGAGTAGAAGCACTGCCGTCTCCTTTCATGACTATGTGGCTTCTGTATCCACCAAAACATTCAGTGGCTATTAATACGGTCTTATTGGGGGTTTCCTAGGAATCACTTATTGGTATATTTTGAAACATCTTGTAATAATTCCTAGTAGTTGCAAAACTATTTCTTAAAAAACAAAACAAGCAAAACAAGCAAAAACAAACAAACAAACAAACAAAAAATCCAACCTGTGTTCTCTGAATGACCTTCCTTAGCCAACAATCAAAACACGAGTTGATTTCTAAACATTTCTGGTCTGTCAGTCTTTCTATCAATACCAAAGTTCCTTGATTGATATACTAAGTTGCTATTCAAAATTCTATATTTTTCCTCAAAGAAAGGAGACACTTTGCGTGTCAAATTTTACAACTAAGCCTGATATTTTTGCTAGGAACACCAGAATTTGAGGAAAACAGACATGTCAACATTTATTTAGGCTGTCTTCGTTTTCTTTGAACAGAGTTCCTTATTTTAAATTTTATATTAAGTTTCTAATAGACATGCTAAAGAGCTATGTAATTGTGTGATTTCCCGTCTCCCTTGCTTTAGGCTCTGCATCAGGCTCAGTATCCCTGTATGAGGAAGAACGATGTCAGCAAGTCTCTTCTACAAGTAAGACTGCTCACATTTCAGTAACCAGCATACAGGCACCTGTCTATACTTCCTAACCAATTCCTGTGTACCATCCGTGACCCTGGATTTCCTGGGAGCAGTTAGTGTTTGTGTGTAACTTTGATCCCCCTACCTGCTCCTGTAGTGGTATAAGGTAAAACCCATGCATGTGCATATCTCTATATCGAATATGTAGCTTAAGTTATAGATCAATATGATTTATAAAATTTGTTGCATTGGGTGTGTTATTAGCTTAACAATATAAATTGTACTCTGGCATTAATTTAATAAGATACTATTTTTACACCTAAGAAAATATTTTCACTATGCTCCCAAAGTTTAACAATAATACAGTAATAGTACGTATTTTACTACACACCCAGTTATTTTACCTAACTTGAGAAAAGAAACCTTAATTCAGAAAAAAATGTTAACAGAAGCACATTAAATAATTTGTTCATTGGATGTATAATGCTCTAATAATGGAAGCGTTTCCTCCCGGAGAAAGGAGGTGTAAGTGCGGGATGGAAGAAAGATCAGTTGTGCTGGAGCCGAGGACGGCGTTATGCTCAGGCTCTAGAGGCCTCTGTGAGACTGTTACAGGTAGTGTCAGGCAGAGCAGCAGTCACAGGAAATGCACAGACAAATCCTGATTATAGGGATAGTCTGGGTATCCTTAGAGAAAAGGCAGATTCCAACATTTGGACAAGGAAATTAGAGCTAAACCGAGAACCCTGAACTGCTAGAAAGTAAAGAAAATCTCACTTAGTAGAAAATACCAAATCTGAAACAATGTGGTCAGGAACAAATGATTGAATTCTAAATGTTTGATAAAGAATAATGCGGTTACTCCTTTCTCGTTACTCCCGTACTAATTGCAAAGTTGGAAATTAGTTCAGAGTAAAGTTGAACATCCTTTACTCCCCAAAACCAATTCCCTCCCCTGGAGGGCAAGCTCCTCCCTAACTGACCTCTTCCTAGAATGCATTAAGAACCAGGGTAACAGAGGAGCTTCTGTGCCAACAATGCATGTCGGAATCTGAGCAGGAGAAAATACTAGGAATGCCCAAATGATGCTTACTCAGCAAAGTGAGTTTCTCATCATCAAGCCATTGTCATGATGTGAACGCAGACTGGGGGCCATTTCAAGTTACACTGTGAACACATGAAAGTCAAATATTTCCCACTGTCAAGATTAGAACAGAAAGGTAAAAAAACAGTTGGGAAGATTCACGTATCTGATAATTGTATAATAGTATTAAATCCAAGTTGATTATCTTTGAAACGGTTACTACAGCTATCTCAATGAAACATTCTTTTCATAAAATACTGAAATGTTAGGAAGGACATAATGTCTGGAAGCTGCTCGCAACAATTCACTTACAAATTTGTAAGGAGAGAGACAGAAAGGTGGACACAGAGACAAGTATATTACGGAATCTTTTTGAAGCATATTCAGGACATCTTCATGCTCTTGGAATTTTTATTTCAGTGTGAAAGTAATACGAAGTTCACCTCAAAGGCGAAGTGTGGCATGTATTCATTTTACTTTAAGTTGATCAGGTCTGCACAACATGGGTGTTACCCACAAGCACTTACCCCACAGGAAGGCTTGGCTGCAGTAGAGCTATGTAGAGAAGCCTGACTGGGGTTTGTAGGTCTGGGGCGGTGTTAGCTCCCTGACTTCTGTATTCTAAGAGCTGAGTCAGAGCTTTGCATTAGAGTGTTTAATGTAAACTCATTTTACCTCTCCCAACCTTGCAGTTAGTTTTCTATTCCAGGCATTTCCTCCTACTGGTCTTTCCTTCTACTGTTAACTCTGATGCCTTCCTCTCTCCACATCCTCCTTTTCCTCCTCTCCTATTGCCCCTCTCTGTTTACAAAACGAATCCCTTTTCTTTCACACACCACATGACTGCGATAATTGAATTCTCCTAATCACCATTTCTAGTCTCACATTCTGACTCTTTAATGAAAGAAGGTTCAATGAAGTCTTGAATTTGAGATCCCCAAGACAAGAGCCTGTGTGGCAGATCATTTTTATTTAGCAAGTCCACGTTTTGTTAATGTTTGAAATCCAATTGGCATGTAAGCTGTGGCCTAATGCATTGTCTGAGAGGTTGGCCGTGAACTGATTGACTCTTTATACAGGTAGGTTAATAGTCATTTTCTAGTTAAAATAGTCCATCAAGTTTCCCATAAGTTAGTTCATGGAAATTTCTGTTACTTCTATATTAAAATACATAAGCACATAATATTTAATGGTATAAATATGCATAAGCACAGTGTATATAATTAAATTACCTCTTATCCCAGTTACTCAGCCTCTGTGTTTTAGTCTGGTGAGTTCCTGCTCTGTGCCTGGCACAGGGTCCATCTAGAAACAGTAACTAGCTGCGATTCATTTCAATAAATCTTTGCTTCAGGAGAATCCATGCCAAATGTAGCTAAAACTCCCATGCATTAGTTACTCTGATGTAATGTAGAAATTCTTCACAGTACTCACAGATCACCAGCACTTAGAGAAAACTCCATTGTGTGCCGTTTTGAAGCAAAAGGCTCCGCAGCAATATCGGGTCCGTGCCAAGCTGAGGTCGTATTTGCCCAGGAGACTTCCCCAGTCTGTTAAACTGATCTGTCCGCAGTGCCATTCACTGTAAGTTTTCCCAAAATGAGAACAAACAGAAACCGTTTCCATGTCATATTGTTCATAATTTATAGATATGCATGCCCATATGTTTGTCTGGTTGCCTGTTTGTATATGCGAAGTTTTAAGTCCTAAAAGAAGTTATGATTTGATTAATTTGTAGTAGTTTCAAAGAATGCTGATGGCTTAAAGGGAAAGTACTAAATTGCTCCAAAAACTCTTTCTGTGTATAATAAAATAGAATCTATTTGCATGCTTAAAATTCAAGGTTTCGTAGGTTTGATAGATATAACTGAAAATTTTCTGTCATACTGAATAATGGTAGTGTACTAATACAGTGTCTTCCTTCCAAACCCCAGTTATTATGTGAATATATAAACAGAATTTTTATAATCTTCTTAATATGAGTTCATCATAAAACATGTTTAAATAATGATTTTATTTCCTGTTAGTCTCTTTAATATAATGTGCCATCTTCCCTTGAAATATAAAAAGTGGTATTTGGGAGAATACAGAATACAGAGTGCATGACAATCAGTACCAGGACAGCATCCATGAAGCTAAAGCTCTAGTGTACTTCACATATAATCACACGCATAGCTCTACACATAATTTGTATGTTTGCATGGTCTTCGTTAATATATCTCTAGAATAATGTATGTTTTCCTTCCAAATTCTGAGATTATAGTGTTTTGGAGAGGTTTCATCCTGAAGGTGATTAAAGCATAGAAATAAAGCATGTCAGTGAGTGTGAGAGATTGCCCGAAGTTCCAAACAGCCGGTGACACAATGAGGACAAGCACTTAAACCTTTCAGTTCTCAGCCATGCCATTTGTACCCTGTGAACATTTGTGACTTACATGAATTATTGACTACTAAAGACGACTGAGGTTACTATGTTTTAAAATAGGGACCCTGTAACAGGGAACTCACTGGGGTGAAGGCAGAGCCACTTGTACAGTTGTCTACCAGCAGACTGGTCCTGGGAATAACTGTGGCATGGACCAAGGAGACAGGATGACAGGTGGAAATGCCTGCTGACCTGGGAGCCTACGTGATAGGACGTAGTCCTCTGACTTCCACATGCACCATGGTGGTGTTTGCCAACTGAGTCAAATATATCTCCCCAGTTAGGACATGGTCTTACCTTGCCATGAAATGTTGAATATCTATTGAGTAAAATCCATTAAATCTGAAAAATGAATTATTTCCTTAACTTAAGAAAGCATAGCTGATTTAATCTTCATATGAAATATTTTTAAAAAATTGTTCTATATTCACTTACTTTATGTATATGTGTGTCTTACCTGCATGTGTGCACGTACTCCATGTGTATGCCTGACACCCACAGTGTTCGGGACTGGAGTTATAGGTGGTTTCTCGGCGTCATGTGGTACTGGCAAGTCAAACTGGATTTTATGCAGGAGTGGCAAATTTTAACAAGCCCCCCAGCTTTTTATTCACTTGAATAATTTATTGAATTTGAATTTTTAACAAGATATATATATATACATATATATGTATATATATATACTTTTCTGATTCTTCATTATCAATAATTTTAGACAAGAAGTTCCACATGAGGACAGTTTGGATAAACTTTTGCAAGATGCTGCAACTAAAGCGCCAGACATCAGGCTGCAAGGTACATCTTTGTATGAATCAAAGATCTGGACCACCGAAGGCCAGGGAGGACGGCAGGTCGCTGTTCACTTTGTGAAGAAGGATGGTGTTCTCCCACTTTCAAGTGAATGTCTAATTTTGATAGAAGGTAAGATACTTGTAATTAGATTTTTAGAATATTGTTTTGCAAATGAATTATGTTAACTATGCCTCATGGGCACCTAGTAAAATACTGTTACTTTTAATTGACGAAAATAGTACATCAGCTAGATTCAAGTACGTATGACCAAACACATTTACCTGAATTGTGCATTTTCAAGTTGTAAAAACTTGCATTTATCCACCTTGTTGAATTTCTTTCTGTAGTCTTGTCAGCTTTGAGCAGATCTAGTTGAATAATAATGTAGTAGAAAGGCTGATTGCTTATGGGCGTCTGATGGAGTCTCTGCCTCTGGATGTCACTGTTGTTTCATAAAAATGGGATGAACGCTCTCAGCTAATACCTAAGTCAAGGGAAAGAACCTTGAAAAGCCTGGAGAATGACAACTTTAATAGAATGGAATTATACTATTTTTTTATTTTCTGCGTTTTTTAATCTAATTTTTATGTAAGAGGTTTTTTGTTTTGTTTCATTTTATTTTGTTATTTGTCCTGCTGAGTTTAAGTTTTCTTCTAAATTTACAACTCCCTTTCCTTGTCCTGCTTTGTAGGATTAGTTGTATCTCATGTGTTACTTTTATGTCTCATATTTTGCTCCAATTATATTCGTGTTATTGAAGAATTTGTTTGTTTATTAATTAATTAAATAATTATAATTTAAAGGAGGAAGACTCTGTGAAGTGTCCAAGCTGTCCAGCAAGTTCCACAGTGTGATCCCTGTGAGGTCCGGCCCTGAGGATCTGGAGCTCCTCGACATTTCAGCCCCATTCCTCATACAGGGAAAGCTGCATCACTATGGGTATGTGTCAGCGCAAGATCTGTGGTTACAACTGTGTCTCTGGTTTATCCAGCAGACTGCTGTATTTGCAGTAGGGGCTTACTTGTACCAGTTTGTAGGTAGAAACAGTTCCGGGGCTATAATGATTGTCTTAGAATGTATGGGTACAATGCAAGTCCAGCAAACTCTTCTTTAAATGTTGAGTTGTAATCGTTTCCAGTCGAGTGGTGTGTAGCACGGCATTCATATGCTAGGGAGAGATCACAAATTCAGAATTTGAGTGGACAGAATTGTGCGCTCTGTGCCATTTTCAATAGATTAGATGTATTAATGTAGCCCCATTGTGAGTTCAAGAGCACCCATACCAAACTTTTCTTGAATAGTTCTATTCTAGAGCATATATATATATATATATATATATATATATATATATATATACACACACACACACACATATATACATACTTACTCTGTGTGTACATGGTAAATCACAGTGGGTATAAGACTGAGTATTTTCTTCCTCAGTCATAGCCTAAAGTTTGTTTTATAACAATTAAGATGCTGCCTAAAGGGACAGTTCAGAGGTGCAAATCAAGTAAGTGAATGACATCGCTGCTGAGCTTGCACCTTGCAGAGTCGCTGCCACTGAGAACTGGCAGTACAGGGTCTACAGACCGGAAGGAAGAGGAAGCAAAGCACCCTGTACTCTTATGAAGCAGTCACCCTAGTAACACACCATTTTGAGAAGCCTTGTTCTGCAGCCTACATCTCATCTTCTCTCCCTATCTCTCTGTCCTTCTCCTAAGGTGTAGCATTTGCTAGTCATTATTACTAATCAAACTAAATTTAGATTTTCATCATAAAATTACTTTCTGCCATTATCAAAGCTACCTGATCGTGGTCCTTAGAGTGACTAGTGAGCTTTACCCTTTGTTTTGTTTCACACACAATGGTTGAACACCTTCAGGATTGAAGTAAAATTAGTAACTATTTTTGCTCTAAAATACCCAGTGTCTCCATATCTTTAAACCTTCTGCAAGGCTTATATGTCACTTAGTTGAAATATCAAAACCGATCATAATAAAGTAGAATTATTTGTCCTTAAAATATATTAATATATAGGGAGAGCAAATTGTATGAAACAATGTCCAATATTATATGTTAGGTGGTTAAAATCAGGCATCATAAAGTATATGACTCTGAATATGGGTACTAAAACAGTACTTCACCTAAACTATTACTTGTTCTTACCTTTCATTCAGAGTAATTGTTTCTTGCTGTTTTGGTAATGCTGTGGCCATCAGATATGGCTAACAGAGCCATAAATTCAAAGAGTTTCTGCAACTTCTGGCTCTTTTTGTTTTAACAGGAAAACTCATAACAAATTTATTATTTGATCTAGAGTCCAATTCCTGATTCTCAACATAAAAGTTCTAATCTCAAGGCCATTATCTTAGTTTCTGTCCTGTTACTGTGAATAGACACCATGACCAAGGCAGCCTATGAAAGAAAGCATTGAATTTGGGGCTCGCTTACAGTTTCAGAAGCTGAGCTCCTGACCATCACAGTTCGGGACACAGCAGCAGGCAGGCAGGCATGGTGCTAGAGCAGTAGCTAAGGACTCCCACCTTACCTGCAAGTTGGAATTAGAAGGAGGGTACCCAAAGCCTTCCCCAGCAAGGCACAACATCTCCTAAGATTTCCTTCAAAGTCCACCAACGTGGATCTACACATTCAAAGATAAGAGGCTAGGGGCACTTTCTCATTCCACCACACCCACAGTGTCTTTAATTGCTTTTATGTAGAAAGTTATTCATAATTCTCTTAAAACAAGCATAACCACAGTATAGACAGTGTTATTTTTCTCTTTAATAACTGACTTTCTAAAACTGTCCATACTTGAACGGGATGTGATAATTAGCTGAATTTGATTATATTTAAATATTTACTGTTTTTCACTTACTCATTTCAGATGTAAACAGTGTTCAAGCTTGAAACCTATACAAAACCTAAATTCCCTTCTTAATAAAGGACCATGGATTCCTTCCTCCGTGGCAAAAGGTTAGATAAATTGCTTTGTCATGTAATTTCAATTCTCCCTACCATCTCATTGATTTGTTCTTTAATATTTATTGATATTTTTGGCAGGACTAGCCTAACTTTGCTAAGTTGAAATCTGCTTACAATAATTGTATTGATAATTAGGACTGAATGTTTAAATCGTTTGCAAATATTTCCAAGCATCATAATCATAATCATATTTTAGAACTCGCTCATTTGTTTTCCATTTAATCATTGATCCCAAACACAGGTCCTGAGCAAATCTTTCAGACTCTTATCGTAGCATTGGAAGAGATGTTGAGATGACTGTTAGATTCCTCCTAAGTCTTTAGCCAGGAGAAAGGAGTCTTTATCTCTTACACACATAAGTGATCACCTCGCCCAAGTTTGCAGCTTCCAGGACCGGGGCAATTTTTAGACAGTCCTTGATGTGGAAGCCAAGTCCGCCTATACACAAGTTACATGGATTATGTCCTGTCTACTAGAATTATTTAGTGTGTGTATCCATTAAACTTCTATAAGGTAGACACTCTAGGTTTGACAGTATCTAGTGCGCCTTCATTGAGTCCATATTTTAAAGCCAGTACCCTCCCTCCCTTAATCACTTTTCCTCATTCCTTACTCCTCTGTCTCTCCTCCATACGCATTCCGCTTGGCCAATTCTCTCCTCACATTTTATCTTTCAGAGATGCTGATAGTATCCTTTGGGCAACCCAAACCGACAACCAGATTCTTTTTGTTAGACTGGAATTTTATAAATGTATGTGTGCTTGTTGGGGGGTTGCCTTTTATATCTGGCTTTGTGATATGACTATGTCATATCCTGCTGTCCATGTTACTTTGAACTGCATAATCCCTTTTTGCATTTCTCAGCATAGTTTTTAAGTTCACCATTTTTGTTTCACTATAACCTCGTGGGGCCTTTTGAAGCCCCAAACTCTGTTCCTCTAAAATTCTGTCTGTTGCCAATTTATTCTTCTGACTTGTCTGAGTGCTTAACTGATTCTCCTACTGGAATGTGGGCTGTGGTTGAAGGGAGTGTAGCACTTCAGACATCTATGCTGTTACTTCAGCTTTTCAGTAACAGGGTGTTCCTCATGGCAAAGTCTCGTGTGGTTTGGTGTGTCTCATTTATTCATTCTTCTTCATCCTAGCAAGTTATGGAGTTCAGATACTAACAGTTTTCTTCTTTCAGCCAAATAACATCTCCTTAAAAAAAGTTCTCTCTCCTCGTAATAACTATTTGTTAAACTAAGAAAAAGACTCAACTGCATGTTCCTTTTAGTTTGACTTTTCATAATATTAGAATGCAGTGTGTTACTTTTATTACCACTTTTTATGCTTTCTATCAAGTATTAAGATACAGTTGCTTACATCATGAGACTACCCCTATATAAATACATTGGTCTGCTTCATGAATCTAACAAACTAACCCTGCAGCAGACAGTTCTTAAGTACACATTTTCTTTCTCTCTTAAATGTTCTTAGTAAGCATCCTTCGCAGCTCCATGACGAGTTCATCTTATAAAAGTGTTTGTTTGCCTGGTGTAATGTGCTCTTTCCCCACCAGTCCTGGGCATTGTGCCTCTGCAGTATGTGTTTGTTATGACGTTCACTCTGGATGATGGAACAGGAGTGTTGGACACTTACCTCAAGGATTCTGTGAGTAACTCAGTTGCTAAAGATAGCTCACTAAAATTTTATATTTAAGTCTTTTATATATTCATACGTCTTAGTTTTACTTCAGTGTAAATTATTGAGAACTTTTGAAGAATAAAACTCAGTTTCTCTGTATTTTGTTCTTAGAAGGATTTAAATTAACTTAAAGTAGATAAATAAAATATAACCACATAAATTCAATATTATATCTTTGCCTTTGATTTTATTATAAATCGTATTTTAAAAATACAAAGTTGAGGAATACAAAGTTTGAGGTGTCATTCTCTCTGTCATACAGAAGTGCTGCTACCAGGAAGTAGATAAGAAACAGATAGATAGGCACACTGCCGTCATCTCGCTGTGCTTTGGAACTAAGCCTCAATGAACTCACTTGATACACGTGTAGTGTTGAATAAGCTGTAGAGAAGCAGAGCGAACACTTGCGTTTCTGACACAGTTGCCCGTTGACTAGTCTTTGAGGCTGCCCTTAGCTTTGATCATTTGAAGGTCATCATCCTCTCCATATACTCAGAGCATGTTATTTCCATGTGTTGTGTGGAGTCATGACAATGAGGAAAGATTAACCTAGATCCTGTTGTGACTTGTCCTATATGTTTTCATTCATAACTGACTGCCCATGTAGCTGAGGGCTCTCTTCTTGAGGTAAGGCTAATGATTCATGTCCCAAACTCTTCAACCTCAGATGACATTGTTAGATGTTCCAGAGTAACCCATAGTGACAGTGGACACAGTGGAGAGCCAGTGGCTCTCCAAAGGCATGAAACATTAAAAGCTGAGAGGAAGACCAGCCATTTATTGGGATAAGAGGATTTAATTATTTTGGGGTGTGGGTGTATGGGTTAACTTATACAAATCACAAAACAATCCAAGTTAAGGTTAAGAGATTTTCTTCTTCTGTTTTCCCCAATTCATCCATTCACTTATTAAATGAATATTTACAGGCAGCTGTTGTGTGCCTTGTTTGTTGAACATAGAATAAATAGCAAAGCAAGAAAATGTTATTCTCTGGAACCTAAATTAGAAAAGGAATAAACTAAGTGCTTGCTTTCTTAATGTTAGACTCTTATCATACCTCACAATAGATTTACTTTCCAAGGTACAGAAGAACCATCAGCATGGCTGCATGATTGTATTGTGTGTATGCCAGTGCATTTCAAAGCTGTTTTACCAGTAAAGCAGTGAATCGGGTTTTAACTTAGACAGGTATTCCAGTTTATAGATCCCACAGCCTTAAAACACTGATGAATGTATTAGGTCATCTTAGCAAATCAGATGTTGAAATTCTGTGCATTGAACATTTTTCTCTTTGTATTTATGCTTTTATTTTTATTATTTAAATGTTTTGCCTATATTTATGTAAGTTTGCCATGTGTGTGCTGTGTGTACATGGTCCCTTTGGAGGTCAGAAGAATATATCAGGTTCCCTAAAAGAGGAGTAACAGGCTATGAGCCACTTGTGTGGGTGCTGGGTATCTAACCTGAGTCCTCTGCTAAAGGAGCCAGTGTTCTTAGCCCATGAGGCATCTCTCCATCCCCACATTGAAGGTTTTTTTTAAAAGATTAGTATTTCCCGTGTTTATTATTTTTAGGAAAACTTTTTCAAGATCCCAGCATCTGAAGTCCTCACTGATGACAACCTTCAGAGGAATCTGGAAGCGATCATGGATATGATATGCCCTCCTGGAATAAAAGTTGGTAGGCAGTAATTAAAAGATGACTATCTGTACCTGCCCCACCCACCTCCCAACCCCCTCCCACCCACCCCCACCACATTTTCTTGGAATGTTTCAAATCTGTAGCCTGGAAGTAAGCCAACTGTGAGTTCACCTAAATGACTAACTGTTACCAATGTTTTGATAAGATAGTGGCTGAGACAAATAAAAATAAAAGAAGTTTTAAAATAATTTGAAATACACTTAAAACATAGCAGTTTTGGTCACAGAACATTTGACTCTGACTTTACACATGCAGCATACAGACACTGAAACTATAATTATACAAAGTGGATATAATTTCTACAAGAAACATGTCCTAAAAATAAACTGTGTTTACTTGTTTGACTTATTGATGAGTTTTCTTTTACATATTAATGGACTTCAGAATTTTCAATTTTGATTTTGCAAAATTTATGAACTTTAATTGTTTCTGCACAAACACTGGCTTGTTAACATGCTCCAGCCAAGACGAAGTTGTACCAGTTATAACTGCCACTGTGCCCTTCTGTTTCTCTGCACCAGCCATGCATAGAAGTGTCCTTAAGACTGTGTCAGATGCTGTTCAGAGCATCCTGAGCCTTCTGTTGATGACAGAAATGAGTCTGAACAGTTTTCAGAGTGAAGATGGGATCACTGCTGCCAGTGTGGTGGGCGTTCATAGCTGCTTCCTTCAGGGCAGATCACATGTTTACACTCAGGCTGATCGGATCTGAAGTTCCGGTTCCATTTCATTCCAGCTCATCAAGGAAAAGTCAAGGGAGGCCACTGAAAGGGGAATGTGGTGGAAATGTGACAGCTTTCTCTGTTGTTGGGTGTTCTGTAATCCCAACCACGTTCATCTGTACCTGGGGAAAATAAAATAAAATTAGTTAGCATTTCCAATTCTGTGCTTAGTTTAATGTCTAAATGATGTTTCCTTTGTTCCATAGATGCATACCCGTGGCTTGAGTGCCTCATCAAGTCCTACAATGTCACCATTGGAACAGAACAACGAATTTGCTACCAGATTTTTGACACCACGGTTGCAGAAGATGTCTAGTGCTGCCATTCAGTGCAGTGTGTATGGATTTTACAATTTTAGAAAAGGTCATGACTCTGAGATTCTCAGAAGACACTTGGCTATTGTCAAAAGTATTGTATCCATTTTCACTGTAGTTCTTTTGTACAGAAAACTATTTTGTTATTTATGCCATCTTGTGAACATGTCAGAAATCCCTTGCTGCTCATCATGTCCCAGGGAGTATAAAATGAGACAGCACTGGTTGGGGAGAATGCCCACTCTCATTTTTAAAACACTGGTAGCAACTTCTCCTTCTGTGCTGTTTGATTCTTTTTTTTTTTTTTTTTTGTACAGAAGAATCTGCTTAGCAACTTCTGAAAGAATTCTCCCTCTACTTCCACACATGAGTATCAGGTTAACTGAGTGCTTGTTGAACAGATGCCGTCTCACCAAGCGGGGATATACTAAAAGGAGGGTTTCCTTTCAGAAGACATGGCTTTGTTTGGGTGCTCTTGATGCCCATTTCAGGATAAATGTATCTCTTTGAACCAAATAGTATGCGTGACTTTCTGCTTCTCTCTGGAATACTAGAAGCTATTTAATTTCATACCAACTAATAAAGTGATAGGATTTATATTTTCATGAATCATCTGTATCTTACTTTTTTTCAGTAGTCTTATGTAAAACATTCCTGTATTGCATTATTGAGGTGTTAACATAATAGAATGTTCTGCATTTTTTCAACAGTGTTTATCAATTTACATGGGTTTTTTTTTTTGGAAAAAAAATATTTTGTACAATATAGTTTGATTACATTTTCTCCTCCTTAATGTCTTCCAGAAACTTTCTATACACCCATTTCTGCACATGATCTTTTACTCTTTTTAGAAAACAAACAGGTCTCAATCACAAAAGAACACACATGTTATACATTCACTGATAAGTGGATGTTAGCCCAAAAGCTCAGAATACCCAAGATACAATTCACAGACCACATGAAGCTCAACAAGAAGACCAAAGTGTGGATGCTTCAGTCCTTCTTAGAAGGGGAACAAAAGACTGGAGGGAGGAAATAATAGAGACAAAGTGTGGAGCAGAGACTGAAGGAAAGGCTATCCAGATACATTCTATATACAGCCACCAAACCCAGACACTGTTGCAGATGCCAAGAAGGGCTTGCTGACGGGAGCCTGATATAGCTGTCTCCTGAGAGGCTCTACCAGAGTCTGACAAATAAATATGCGGATGCTCACAGCCAACCATTGGACTGAGCACGGGGTCCTCAATGGAGAAGTTAGAGAAAGGACTGAAGGAGCTAAAGGGGTTTGCAACCCATAGGAAGACCAACAGTATCAACCAACCAAAACCCCTAGGAGCTCCATGGGACTAAACCACCAACGAAAGAATACACATGGAGAGACCCATGGCTCCAGCCACATATGTAGCATATCCTCATCAATGGAAGGAGAGGCCCCTGGTCCTGGGAAGGGTAATGCCAGGGCGGGGAGGCAGGAGCAGGTGGGTGGGTTGGGGAGCACCCTCATAGAAGCAGGGGGAGGGATGATGGGTACAGGTTTCCAGTGGGGAAACCGGGAAAGGGGATAACATTTAAAATGTAAATAAATAAATTATCTAATTAAAAAGTAAAAATGGGATACATTTGAAAAAAACAGGTAAAAATAATAAGCCAGAATATAAAAAACACACATTCAAAAATAATCTCTGAAACAAAATCAGAAACGATAACATACAAGAAAAGGCCCATATGACAAAAAGGGAAAGATAGTCCCATTTAAACTAATATGAAACCAAAATGTTTACAAATTACCATTGAATTTATTTTTTGTTGGCCATTTACTTCTGGGTTAATAATACTAGTGAAACTCCATAGAGAAAGCTAGGTGTTTGTCAGTGGTTGCAAATTGATGATAGTTTCTTGGTTGTGGTTGGGAGCCCATATCCAGTTCCAATGAGCACTGTGACCCTGTCTGGCTTGAATCTGTATAGGCCTTGTACATGCTGGTAGTCTCTTGAGTTCATCTGGGTGTTAGTCCTGTTGTGTCTACAAGACCTTGTTTCCTTAATGTTCTCCATCCTCACTGGCTCTTATAGTCCTTCTGATTCTTCTGTATAATTCCCCAAGCCTTTAGGGGAGAGGTTTGAAGAAAACAACCCATTTAGGAAGCACATGCATGTGGGAGTGGCCAACCAATGTCTTGTGTAATTTGATATACATGCCACAAGACAGAGCCTGGCATATACTGCCTGGATGGTCAGGAGCTGGAGATTGGATAGCCCAAAGATAGGGTAGACCAAAACGTAACAGAGGGGAAAAAAATCAATGAAATGATTGGTAATGATATTCTGCCATACTCATAGATCTGTGCCTTCACTGATTTACTTTAAAAAAAAAAATTCTCTAACATAATACTTCCTAACCACCACTTTCCGGGCCTCCGCTCCTCCCAGCTCTCCCCTACTTCCTCTCTCAGATCCACTCCCCCTCCGTTTTCCTCAGGGAGGCTTCCTCCAGCAGCTGATGGGAGCAGGGACAGAGACCCACAGTCAGACATTTTTATGAAAGAGTCTAAATTGGAGGTCTCCATCAGGATTCCTCCCCTCTGAGCTCAGAGAACCACATGCAGGATGGGGATGAAAGACTGTAGGAGTCAGGGGATGAAGGACAGGAGGAACACATGGCCCACTGAATCACTAAGCAGAATTCACATAGGCTCACAGAGAAAGAAAGCAAAGAAAACATCCGATAGAAAACTAAGTGTTCTAAAATATCCCACACTTCATATACTATCCAGACGCGGAATTTGCCTTGGTTTCCATCTGCTGCAAGATGAATCTCTCATGATGACTGAGTGAGGCGCTGATCTGTGATATGGTGGTTACTCTTGGCAACTTGACTATATCGGAAACTAAAATTCCAAAGATGAAGGACACACCTAGGATTCTTGCTTAATTTGAAAAGGGAAATCTTACTTCTAATCTTTCAGGTAGGAATACGGGCCTTTATTCCAGGTCTTTTGAGCTAGGAAAAGACTCCTTTAATCCAGATCTTGAGTAAAGAAAGACTACACATCCTTAATCAAGATCTGATCTAACCTAATCCAAGCCTGCTGGAAGCCTGTCTAAGGACATGGTAGAAGACTTGTGTTCACTGCCTGCTTAACCATGCCTTTGCTAAGAAGCCCATTCCTGCATTGGCATTAGAGGTCACTTCTTTAGGATACCACCATGAGCTGAAATCCAACCTCGGGGACTGAATACTTACTAATTCTTGTACTTTCTAGTCTCAACCAGCCATTGTTGGATTAGCTGCAGCACACCATGTAAGTCATTCTAATAAATTTGCTTCCTAGAGGGAGAAAGGAAGAATTAACAGATCCATTCTATAAGTTCTGCTACTTTAGGGAACCTTGAGTATATGGGTATAGCAGAATGTTAAGGGTCACTTTACTGCTATGCACCTTTAGCAGAACAGTAGTATTTGGGTTTTCCCTAGGCCCATACCCTTGTGTCACTGAGAGTCCCCGAGGCTGGATATCTCATGAGGACCCATTTATTGTTGATGTTAGTGCCTATCTGTGTTAATGTGTGCTGTTCAGAAACTCTTTCCCCTGCCAATGTGTTCAAGGCTGTTCCTCACTTTCCCTTCTATCAGGTTCAGTGTGTCTGGTTTGATGTTGAAGTCTTTGAGCTTCTGGGAATTGTGTTAGGTGCAGGATGCTAAGTATGGATCTGTTTGGATTCTTCTACATGTTTGGCCAGCACTATGTTTTGAAAATGCTGTCCTTTTCTCAGAATGTATTTCTGGCTTCGTTATGAAAAATCAGGTATCCAAAAGTGTGCGGATTTATGCCTGAGTTCCATTGGTCAAAGTTTCAATTTTATGCCAATATCATACTGGCTTTTTGGTTTTTTTTTTTTGTTTTTTTGTTTTTTTTTTTTTTTTGTTTTTGTTTTTTTTTTTTCTTTTTCAGAGCTGGGGGCTGAACCCAGGGCCTTGCGCTTGCTAGGCAAGTGCTCTACCACTGAGCGGAATCCCCAACCCCATACTGTTTTTATTAGTGAAATTTAGTACTAAAATCTTGGGTGGTGATAAATTCAGCAGTTCTTTTATTATTCAGAATTGTTTTAGCTATTCTTTTCTTTTTTGTGTTGTTTTAGTTCTTTTTTGTGTTTCCATTTGATGGTGAAAATTCTTTTTCAAGTTCTCTGGAGTGAATTTCGATGGAGATTGCCCTGAATCTGTAGATTAGTTTTGGTAGGATGACCATTTTTACTGTCCTGCCAATCCTTGGGCAATGGAGATTTTTCCATCTTCTCATACCTTCTTCAATTTCATTTTTCAATGTCTTAAATTTTTTTATCGTACATGTCTTTCACTTGTTTGGTTAAAGTTATCCCCAAGATATTTTCTCCCTGAGTATATTTTGAAAGGTATTTCTTCTCTGACATCTTTTCAGTCCATCTATTATATGTATCTAGGAAAGTTACTAATTTTTGTGTGTTAATTTTATGTCCTAATACTTTGCTAAACGTGTTTATCAGCTGTAGTTCCCTGGTGGGGAGAATTTTGGATCATACCATTTACAAATAAAAATATTTTGACTTTTTTCCTTTTGTACCCCTTGATCCCCTTCAGCTACCTTATTGAACTAGCTAAGACTACAACTACTATATTGAATAGAATAGCATCTGTGGTCTCTTAGAGTTTGTCAAACCCTGCTGAGGCCATTCTGCTTTTAGAGTTCTACTCCAGTGAGAAGTCAAATATTCTAATGGGTCTGCCTTTATATGTTATTGGTCCCCTTTTTCAGTTTTTCATACTCTTCCTTTGTTCTGTTAGCTTAGTGGTTTGATTATGAAGTATCATAGGGAATTTCTTTTCCGGTTCAGTTAATTCAGCATTTTATACGCTTCTTGTACTTCCATAGATCCTTAAGTCTTTAGACTGGTCAAATTTTCTTCTATTGTTTTGTTGAAAATATTTCCTGTGCCCTTGTCCTGGATTTCTTCTCCTTCCTGTATTCCTATTATTCTTAAATTAATGTTCATAGTGTCCAAGATTTCATGGATCTTTTGTGCCTGAAGTTTTTTAGATTTAGTGTTTTCTTTGACCACGGTGTCAATTTCCTTTACCTTGTTTTGAACACCTGAGAATTTCTTTTCAATGTCTTTCCATCTTTTCGTTAAGATAAAACAACGTCCGTGTTTTCTGTTTCAATTCCCAAATGTATTATTCCAGCTTTATATCATCATTTTGTGTTTTCTTTAGTAATTCCATTTCTTTACCAAATTCTACCATCATGTCAGAAATTGTTTTCATTATTTCATTCAATTGTTTGTACTCTTACAGACTTAATTTTAAATCATTTACTTATATCCCTTTTTAGATTTTTAAAAATATTCATAATTGATGTTTAGAAGGCCTGGTCTTATGCTTCAGCTATATTATATTTCTTAGAGCTCACTGTAGAAGGGTTAGTGGGTTCTGATGGTATTGTCTTGGCTGTAAATCTTTGTGGTTTTGTGCTGGTTTCTGAGCATCTAAAGTTATGCTTTTTGAGATGATTCTAGATCTTGATATATGGTCTTCTCTTTGGTGTACAGGTAAGTGTGCTGACTGTGGGTTCTCTGGTAGAGAGTGCTTCTGCAGTGCAATGGGTGGCAGAGAGAAATAGAGATGGGCTAGGATAAGAGCCTGAGAGGGGTTTTGGAAAGCGCTAAGGAGGTCCTGTCCACAACAAGAAGAGAAATCCCTAGTGAGTTCATGGTACAGTGGGAGTGGCTCCTACAAGTAGGTGCAATTAGATAAAATATTCTGGAGAGACAGGGATGAAAGTCCTAGTGGATCCTGGGTCTGTACCAAGAATTGGAGTCTCCTGTGAATGGAGTTGAGGAGGATGGGCACCTGTAAGCAGGTTGTTTCAGAGATTGGAATGAAAGATAGGATGAATCCCAACCCAGTGTGACCAATGAGGTCACAGATAGAGTTTGTATATAGGTATCAATGGCTGACATGTCCCACTAAGAATGGACTAGAAGGGAAAGCTGGTGGAGTCTACAGGAAGAAACAAAGCTAGGTCAGCACCAAATTTCTAGTCAAGATCCAAGAGAATGGCAGTACAATTGGAGAAGGAGCTCGTGGAACATGTGGCTTCAGGGGTAGAGGTGAGGCAGGCCACAGGACAGGAAGGAGAGTTGTGTTTAACAAGTTTAAAACCAGTAATACTCAGTTTTGAATACATGTGAGTGTATATATGATGTGTGTGTGTGTGTGTGTGTGTGTGTGTGTGTGTGTGTGTGTGTGTACACAAGTAGGTGTCTCGAGATAACAAGCTATTGATTAGTAGATGCTCTTTCCAAGATGACTTTGCCTGGAGTAAAAAATCTATGACCGAGCTCCAATAGCCAAGGCCCAGGAGAAATTCATTTTAGGAAAGGTTCTTCCTATTAATATGATTTTCCTGTTATTATTAAACATATATAACAATCAATAGGTATTAGCCCACTCTTTTGAGTAGATCTCTGCAGAACTACAAAGACATAATGTCTTGTAGTGATGCTATATGGAAAATAGATGACTTCCTAATTATTAATTATGATCCTATAAGAATTCCTAAAATTATATTAGTATTTATTAAGCTCTTTTATACTGCAGCTGCTATTAGGTCCTTTCTGATGGTCAAAACTTCAATGAGAGCTCTGCCAGTCTCCAAGTGTCACCAATTATTTGCTTCTGAAATAGAAAACAGGCATTCTACTCAAACATTCCAAAATGTTGAAAACCCATTAACCAAAGATCATAAAAAAGGAACTAATGATTTACCATAGGTTCTAGGACAAAAGGTAAAAATATTAGCTGGGTTTATCTATACAAAGCTTTACTAATAACTTAATCATTTTTTTCACTCTCCATGAACTTGTGGAGCTGTGACAGATGATGAATGTTTAGCCAGATAATTACTCCAACTGAATATGCATATAAAAAGTCTACATTGTAAGCTTCTTATTCAATTTATGATTTAAATTTATGAGAAAACTTGTGATAAACTTTTTACCATGTGATCATGTAATCTGAAAGACGTGTAGGTGCTGAGGACAAAGAGAAGAGGGCACGCTTATGTCCTTATTCTCCTTGTCCCTGCTTTTCTTAGCATTATTCTTCTTATCTTTCTCTTCTTAGCACTCTTTATCCCACATTTTCTTCCAATCCATTTAGCCCCTTTTTCTTAGATCCCTTATCCCCCTTCTCTTACAATCCCTCTTCCCCTTTTTCTTAAAGATATTTCATAGGAAACTTTTGACAACTTAGAAATAAATGGTAAAATTACTTTTGGGGGGGGGGCAGTTCTGCAACTTTATTTGACGTTCAGCAGTTAGTTCTCGTCCACATTGACCATCTGTAAATTTTTGAATGTGGTGTCCCTTTTTTTTTTCAACTAGCAGGCTGAAAGTTTGAACCCCTCAATTCTGTAGAGACAGAACAAAGGCTACTTAATCATCTCCTGTTTTAGGATGAGGCATTAAACAGTTTCTCACCTCAGAGGAACTCAGGCAGGTCAGCTAATGAAGCAAAGTGACATAGAATTGTGATAGGAAAACATATTATACAGCAATCCTAAATCTCTCATAAGACTAAGTTTTACCACCACTGAAACTAGGAAGAAGACCCACCAGGGCTGGCCCAGGCATTTAGGTATTTGCTAAAAACTAAGATAACAGATCTATGCAGCTTAAAATAAGTGCACACATTTTGAAGGGTTCATTAATTTGCAGTGTGTTGAGTGGTGAAATAACATGAAGTGGAATCATAAATATCCCCAAGGGACCAGGTATTGAAGGCATGTTGAGTAGGCTATGGCATCATTAGTAGGTTGTGGAAACATTAAGGTGTGGGGCTTATAGAAGGAAGTTAGATTGTATGCTCCGTGTCCTAGAAGGGGACTTGGGGGCCTTGACTTCTGCTTTTCTCATTCTTTGCATTACCCTGACGTGAGGTGAATTGCCCTCCTCTACCTTTTGTTTCACTGTAGTGCGATATCCAGCATAGGTCTAAAACAACAGAGGCAAGTGACCATGGACTGAAATGTCTAAGGCCATGAGTCAAAATCAATATTTCCTTATTATAAGTTATCATCACAGCTATTGTGACAGAAATCTAAATCAGCAAAAAAAAAAAAAAAAAAAAAAAAAAAAAAAAGCCTAATTTCAGATATTTGGTACTGGCTGCATACTAAGTATTGTATTCAAATCCAAGTGCATTCAAATCCAAGTGCATATTTGAACCTCACAACTAATTAATCTGACTAGAAGACTGAAAGGCCAACTTGGTCATGCGCTTCTGAATGCTAGTCACATGCTGAGTTCAGGAGATCTGTACCAATAGTCACCACAACCTGGACTCTGAGATGAATATGATCTAAGTCCTACTTTGCGCAGCTGAGGTAAATTTGAAAGCAACCAGTGTGTTTTCCAGCATTGTAGAAGATTTCTAATACCTCGGTGATAACCCATCTCCCCTGTTTATTGTAATCCTAAACTCCAGTTCCTTTGTATGTTGATGCATTTCTACTACAAGTTCCCATCTTCCTCCGTTCCTGACTTACCAGCTTTTGGGGAATAGTGAGAAACTTATGCGTCATTCAGAGGCTATGAACTCTTGGTTCAAAATGTCCATTGAGCAAATACGTTTGAAATTGGTGATGCTCTAGAGATTCAGAGGTGAGATGCACGTTTCTTCTGCCTTCAGGAAGCCACCAGAAGATCAGGTTGCTCACTCCAAATATGTCATGTTGTACTTCCAGATTCACAAAGGGCAACTTTCTGAACCTTGCTCTGCTTTCTCTTGACTTTAAGTAAGCTCACATTGCTGTGATTTCTTTGTTTATTGTGAGTTTTTCTTCTTTTCAGTTTTGAACAAATATTTCATTAGCACATAGTGTTTATCTAATGGTTGAACATGCTATGACCCTTTATCAAGAGGAGACATTGGGAAATTTTCATTTCTAGAGCAATTGGATGGTAATTCATTGGGCCTATGCTGAATATCGATCCTTCATGTGCACATTGTTAGAATCTTTATTTTGATTTAACATTATGCAAATTCAAGTAAACAGTTTATTTACATCTCACTCATTTTTCAGTTTTTGTAACATCTGTTTAGACACCATGAGATTGTTTTTCTTCTCTTGCATTGGTCTATTTCTAAGACAAAAAGAATGTGCCTTAAAGCCTGGAGTTATGCCCTTGCTCCCACTTTATTTGATTGGCCACCCTTGGTGACACTGCTTTGAGAAAACTATGAATGCCCGAATACTGCAATATTTCCATATGCATACCATTTCTTTAATTCTTGATCACCTCATGTTTTCAGCTACAGATTTAAGCCAATAGAAAGTGTGGTGGCAAGCTTACTGGGTGTTTGGTATCATAATGTAGCCCCCAGATCCTTTCTGAAAGAAAATAAACTCCTACACTGACACACTGTTGACAAAGAGCAATTAGCCAGAAACAGAACTTCAGAAGCCAAAATGCAAGGTTAGTACATTCAGAGACTTCCGAAAACTATGAGCTTTGATGGATTAGGTCTTTGTTTTGGCAGGTGGTACTGTCTATGTGCTGAGTTTTATAGCCTGAATAACCCATCCATTATGGAGTCAGTTCTCATCATGCTAAGGTCTAGGGAACTACTAAGGTCTAGGGGCCTGTTACCCTTGCAGAGTGAATGTTATATATACACACACACGTATAAATATAACCTGCTGAATTTGTTTTTGTTGTTCATATGTATATGATATCAGGCCTAAGCACATTGTCTTAGATAACCAATTAGGTGCTTACCCCCTGGGAGAGGCTAATTCTGCTCTCTCAGCAGTCATTAGTTGCCTGTGGTTCTTGATCTAGGGCTAGGACCCCATGGGATTTTCCCCATCTGCATTAGCATATCTATTGATAATTGCTATTGCTCTGGTCTTATTAGTGAAACCATTTCTTGAAGAGACTGTCACCCAGGTTTCCAAGTGCTCTGCCTCTTCTGATCTTTTTGTGTTGCTTTTAAGGCATAAATACAGGAGTCGTGATGTAGGTATATCAGGGGAGCTAGGCTCTCCACAGTCTTTTGATCTCTGTACTGTATCTTTTTGTGGCTTTTTCTCATAGTATAGATTTGCTGTAAAGAAAAGTGTCTTTATTGTGTACTATAATAGCTACTCTTACTACTGGGAATAAAGATGGATAAGATTGTTTTATATTTACCTAAAACTATATATAATGCATATGAGTCAATATATAAATATGTAAATAATGCATGATTTCTAAAAGACATTGTGCCTCTTGAGTAGACAATGCTTTCCACAATAACTATAGACTAATAAAACCCTAGTACCAGGTGTGTAGGAAACCTCTGTTTTTATAGGCTCCAATGGCTGAAGAACCCAACCAAGGGAAGATAAAGAGCTCATGGTATCTGAGCTGAATCTAACCCAAACACCCCTTTCTTACCCAAGTTTCCATGGTATCAGAAAATACTATGTAAGCTGCCAAGGGAGGGAAGAAATAGAAAGATCTATTCAGCTGTGATAACTGTGAGGCAAAGCAGCATAGTAAGATATCTATAGAAGTGCAATAGTGGTATTCCCATGTCACTAGTAACCAACAGTTCCTAATTAGACATAGAGCCTGTCAGCAAGGAAGCGAACCATGCCTGATACTGGAAAGCTAGCCAAATGCCTAGAACTGGTAACATCACGGATCTTAAAGAAGAGTTCACTTCTACTACTTGGCTAAACCAATGTATTGCCTGACTACATTCTAAATCTTGTTCTCTTGACTGAGTTAGGGTTTTATTACTATGAAGAGACACCATGACTACAGCAACTCTTACAAAGGAAAACATGTAACTGGGACTGGTTTACGGTTTCAGAGGTTTATTCTATTATCATCAGGATGAGAAGCATGGTGGCACACAGGCAAACGTGGTGCTGGAATGGGAGCTAAGAGTTCTATAGCTCGATTCACAGACAGCAGAAGGAAGACCGTTAAGTCACACTAGGAATAACGTGAACATAGGAAACCTTAAAGCCTACCTCCAAAATAACACACTTGCTCCAACAAGTCATACCTTCTAATAGTGCCACTCCTTATGGGCCAAGCATTCAATCATGTGAGTCTTTTGGGGGCATTCGTATTCATACCACCACATCTCCTGACCATAGATAGTTATAGTTGATAGAAGTAGTATATACCATTGAGAGCTTTAGACAAGAGAGTATATGTGAAGTTACACAGTGACTTAGCTGTTATGCTTATGCCAGAGGAAGTCATTTTAGTTTGTGCTACAGTTTTCCATGTTCTTTCCCTAAAAACGTATGTGTATGCTTTTGAAAATAGAATTACCTTGTGGGTCCATTAGTATAATTTTCCTTTTGCCACCTTCTGTTTCTCATGTCCATGTTCAGAGAGGAAGAAGCCCATTGCTTATTTCCCAGCCCAAGTATTTTCAGTTGGTAATTCTGTAATTATTTTGTTTTGATACCTGTTGTGGTTTCTCATACATGTCTCCTAATTTTGTTCTTTAATTATTATTATTTTAATCTGTCTTTTATCTTGTTTTTCCTATAAATAATTCTAGACATCCTGGCCTGATTTCACCATATCCTCCACAGTGTTTTAGGTGGTGAGACTTGTCTAACGAAGAACAGAACTACTGTATCGCTGTTGCCTAAAGATACTGTTAATGCATGACAGATTCACAGAGAGAGAAAGTTGATGGAAGGAAGGACATCGTCAGTGTGGTTTTCACTAGGAATTTTGAACTTGATTAAGGCAATGAAGACTCAACCCAAACTCTTGCAATACAATTTTGGGGAAAATAAAATATATGTTCCTCTGCTCCTGCCTTGGGATCTCTAGATGGTTTATAGCCTATCCTTATTTATCAGGGAAATATAAATTTCAACTACTAGTAAAATCTGGATATCTTTGCCTTTGAGTCCTGGGAACTTATGAACACTCATGTGTACTATTATATGTACAATGAGGTCAGGAAATCTTTCAGGAATGGTGTGTATTATTTTTTTCCTTCAATGATGTAATTAGAACCCTAAGAAACTTGAGATGAGTTAACGTTTCAAAGTTGTGATCTTCTTTTATGGAGATAAATGCCCCTTCCTGCCAAGTGTGCATTTGATGGGTTGCAAAGTCTGCAGCTTCCATTATCATTAGAGTGGTAAGGGTAAAGAATCTCAGACTCTCAGCTCTGAGACACTCATAGTTCAGTGACTGTGCTGCTTTTAGACTGTGGCAGCATCTTAATGAACTCTGCCTGTGTTTTGTACTTGAAATGTGGATCACAAAGTCATAGATGGGGAAGAAGAAGAGAGAGAATATGCAAAAGTGTTTGCATAGATAAATTTATTCTATTTTGATTCTTTAGAGACATTGTATTGTCATTTACCTGACAATCACCAGAAAAAAAGTTCTTTTATCTTGTATAGGTTTTCTTTAGTTAATCTGCTTATTAACAGTATTTTTAAAGAGTTAAATAATGTATCTGTTAAAAATCTTAACCTCCCTATCATCTAGTATGAAAATAGTTTTCATATATTGTTGCAGTTTCTACAGGCATCTGATTTTTTTAATAGCCTTTCTTTTCTTTGAAATCAAATGAATTCCCAGAGGAAAAACAATAGGTCTTTACATAAACTCTTATTTTTCAGCTGATTTTTTACTTCTATTTAGAAGGCAGTTTTAAAATTTAGTATTTTGCTAAACTTAGCTGCTTCATAATTAGTTGTCTTTCCCAAGCATCCTTAACAGTTAATACAAGTATGCGTGTGTAGCTGTGTGTAGCTAATAGCAGTTTCTTGTAGTATTATAGGGAAGATAAAACCTTTTTTAGTCTCACAACCCAAACTTTCCTCCCAAGTACTAAGATTATAAGCATTTGTTAACACTTCTACTCCAAGGTAAGATCTTTTAAAATCAAAATGAGTAAGCTGTAGAGTCAGGTGGAAACATACTTTGTAATAGAAAGACATTGTTGTAGGCTTTTTAGAAGAGGACGTTAGATGTGCTCATCCCTTATTAAATAAGGTTCTACTGTTGGATGCAGGGTGGAAGCCAAGAAAACGCACTTCAGATAAGGAAGTTTAAAAATGAAAGCCTTATTTTCCTAGCATTCAAGGAGGGAACCAGTTTGAAATCGGTACTGTGTCACTAAAGGGAGTTTATAAATTTTTTTAAGGATGGGAACACAAAGGAAGAGGGAGGGGACTGCAGTGTTATCCAATTGAATTTTGACATTATAAGTTAAGCAAGAGAGTACTCATTGGAGACTGGACCATATTCAGTGCAACGCTAGCTTTATGGTCCTTAATTCATTCTCCTGGACATAGGTCTGGAGGTCAGAGCGGTAAAGGGCCAGAAGGTCAACTGCATGCAGTAAATTTGAGCATAGCAGGCAATTGGTTATATATTTTTACAACTTATGCACCTTGGTTTAGATAACAGCAATTTCTGTATTATTTGCTGGTTAGCGGACAATTAAGAAAACATTTGAAGAAGTGGGTAAGTGTTCATTCCTAGACATGAACTTGTTTTATCCTGCCAGCAAGATGGAAAAGTTGTCCTTGAGATAGCTGAACTCAGACAACTGTTTACAACAGAAGCTGTTCAGTCATAGGCAAGTGCCCAGCTCTCCTACGGTCTGGGACCTTGAACTTTTTTTCTCCCAATAATTAAATGGAGTCTAAAAATGAAATGGTAGTACTTAGGGTTTCTTTTGCATGTTCCCAAACACTACAAAGATAAGTCTCTCCTCAAATGTTGGAATCACTGATAGATATTTCTACACAATGACCAAAGTATAAATGAAGGTTAAGATAAAGAAGACAGTATGCAAAATGGGTATTTTAAAGGTCGGCTCATCCATTTGTATTCAATTATTACTCATACAGGATGTGCCTGAGAATGACTTGACACAGTTTGTGAGAAAAGACAAGTAGGGGACATACCTTCAGAAAAAAAAAAGGACAAGAATGAGGCCAGGCATGATGCCATATTTCTG
Source organism: Rattus norvegicus (assembly GCF_021556685.1). Classification (NCBI taxonomy): domain Eukaryota; kingdom Metazoa; phylum Chordata; class Mammalia; order Rodentia; family Muridae; genus Rattus; species Rattus norvegicus. The sequence goes on along the minus strand of NC_141537.1, from coordinate 55,020,287 downwards.
TAATCCCAGAATCTGGGAAGTGGGGGCAGAGTCAACAGTTCTGGCCAACTCTGGATGCATGGCAAGTTTGAGGGGGGTCTGCACTGCTGGGTCTGGAAATAACAAAAGTAAAAGAAGAAAAGGAAAGAGGGAAATGTGTGTGTGTGTGTGTGTATGTGTGTGTGTGTGTGTGTGTTTGCGTGTGTATATATATATACACATCATATAAAGAGGACTAGGCAAACAAGGCATAATCTGGTCTAAGGAATGCTAGCAGAATTGAAGAAAATTTGCACATGAGGCCATATCACTCCTATTGAATAATAAATATATATGGCTATAAAAACTTTATATTAGTCTCACTAGTGATAAGATACATCTAAATAGCAGAGTGATGTGTGTTATCAAAAGTAGTGAAAAGTACAGAATTTTAAATTTAATTAAGAATAGTAAGAAATAGTTCTGAGGATAATAGGAGTCCTACATGTTTTAAAACAATCACAAGCAATAATAAGTGACGATGTCAGAATCATGAAATTTTTTAAAAAACTGAAAGAGCTGTTTCCTACTGATAGGAATGACCTCGAGCAGACTGGATCATGTACCTATGGATCCCTGAGCCTAGATGCTGGATGGTTTACACACCATGCTTCATGTCTAGGAAAATGTGTGTTTTCATAAATCCTTGTCATTTGAACTATGCTTTGCAGTTTGTTTTTTTTTTTTACCTCCATGAAGACGTTTCTTTTTTTAGAAGTTAATCAGGTTTCACCAAGTTGAAAGCTTGGCGAGGAATTAATCTATAGCAAATGTATTAAGCTCCAAATTCACAATGAGGTCTAGTCACCTTCTCTTTCTTTTTCCCTATGTATTCCCCACTCAATCCATTAGAAAAATAATGATGCATAATTCTCTAAAATCTAGCCAGAAGTTTGTTCTTACGCTTCCCTATGACTGTGCTGCCTACGCTACAGTAAAGGCTTCCCTTGTCTGGATTGCCATGCGGAGCAGATGTCTATGCCTTCTCATCCCATAGAATGATACTGCAGTGGCCTTCACCAGCCAATGTGCTCCTTTGCCCTTTCTGAGCCTCTGGTCCCTTCTATTGCCATGCTTCTCTTTTCTTATCCAAACACTGGTCTTTGTTTCTTCAGCACATCAGGCAAAGAAAATCTCTCTCCAGGGACTTGGGACTTCATGTTCAAGGGTTCTCTCCCAAATATATGTAGTACTAAAGTAACTGTCACACTATCCAGCCTAGTGATACAAAGTCCACCCTGCCCTGTCACAGACACTTACCTTCTACCTCACATTTCCCCTTTGCACTCATCTTCTGACTTACTGACCTGCTTTTTCTGTTTTCTTTTCCCACCAGAATATGAGTACCTTAGAAGCCAGAACTTAGCTGTGTTCATTCCTCAGAGTCCAGAGTCTAGAAGTTGTTGACATGTTCTGGGTAGTCTCTAATGACCCTAATACGAACAGACTCTGCCATATTAGATATCCCTGTCCTCAAATCAGAGTACTAGCATGTATTACCAACAGCACAGAGTTTAAACCAGTAGTTACCTGAGATCCAGAAACTTGCATTCAATTCTTAACCCTACAGTGTTTCTATGCAGTGTTAACAAGGAGTTGAAGGGGATGATCACCAGGACTTCGTACATTTATTCATGTCCTCCAGTAAAGCACTCAGACCTGCTTTTAGTAGCTGTATGAATACATACCTACACCTATTCAAGACTTTACTGCTTGGCGGCTCAGACAGCATTTGAGTAGAAGCACTCTCCTCTGGAACTGAGAACACAGTGGCTCTCAATGCTGGGTTCATGTTACACGTTCCTTTAAGTATCAGATTAGGAGTTGCCGCCATAAATCCTGCCTCAGATGAACTCGACTTGTGGCTGCATGGCCAAAACAAACTGCTTAGACCTTGTGAAGGCTACAAATTGAAATAATAATAATGCTCACAACAGAATGTCAGGGAGTGCAGAGGACTAAACAAAACAATGCACTAAAAAGCTCAGAATCAAGTACAGAAAAAACCTCTAAGGGCTTCAGTGGTGGGACATTTTTTATTTTAGCTGCTGCTCTCTGAGAAAGACTTCATTTTATTCTAGTTTCATTTTTGTGATGCCACAGCATCCTAAGCCTTTCTGCCGTGGTGAGAAAGGGGAACAGCTGCACACTCCATTAATGTGAGGACCGTCTAGGCAGGATGTTGCACACAGGAGTGAGTGAAATGTAGGAATTGTGAACTAATCGACATTACAAGGATAAGTTTTTATTTCAAATGTTTCTTAATACCTCATTTCGATCACAAAAGAAAGATAAATAGAACAGAATGACAAACTCAGGTGGCAGAAATCACTACACTAGAAAGCCTGATAATTAACAGGGGCTGGTTTGACTATGGTCACCACTGAGGGAGGATCTGTAAATGGTACAGAAGCCCTGAGAATTGATGCTTTTTTTTTTTTTTGGCAATTAAAGATAAACTGTAATAAAGAGGTGGAATGGAAGCTAATTTTCAAATGTAAGGTGTTTGTCCCTGTGTTGTGTGGGTATGAAGGGTCCACACTCCCCAAAAATCTGTTGTTAATTGTAATGATTGTCAGTTGATGAGCTTTGGGAAAGTGATTGCTAAGGAGTCTGACCAAACCAATAAATTAACTTATTGTTGAATTCTTCAACGAATGGATTCTTAGGAGGTGGTGGAAACTGAGTAGTGTGGCCAGATTGGACAAATCTGCTCTCTCGAATCATGGACTTAAAAGGTATTTGTTGCCCCACCTCTTCCACAGACTCTAGGGGTCTTGGACAACAGAGACTGACATCAGCATTCACACTCGGCCATACCCTCTGACATCATTCTTTCAGTGTACCTCAGTGTTGTGTATTCAGCCAACAATGAACAGAAAGCAGACCCTAAGCCAGAAAACCCCTTCCTCCGTGAAGTTGTTTTCTTTAGGATCTCATCATGGTGATCAAAAGCTAATTAACGTTTTTTACATTCCAAAAGCAGACTTCATTGAATCTTTAACTTTGTTCAGCTCTGCTAGAACTGAATAGAAGCAATAAGCCATCGGTGCCTGCCAAATATTACAGGCAGAATGAATCAGGCTGCTGCTGATAGAGATGTTCTTTCCTGGATATGTAAATTAGTGCAATTTCGTAATAATAGGATTCTCACTTAGTGATGGAATGGATGGGAAATCACCACAGCAGAATGTAGGTGCTTCCCTGCCTTTGCTTTCGTGTTATGTTAGTTTAGCTTTGTTTTCTTTTAAGACAGTATCTCACTCTGTAGCCCAGGCTTTTGTGGAACTGGCAGCAACTCTGCCTTAGCCTTTCATTGCTCAGATTACAAGCATGAGCCACTGAACCTAGTTAAATGCTTTTCTCAAGCAACGTTGTGAACATCAGTACCATGATATAACAATTTGATCATCTTCACACCGTGTGGTAGGCTCTAGAATAAGCAGGGGAACAAATAAGAGTCCACTAATTTAAGGCATTTCTGTTCTTTAATGAAAAGAGGTATCATTTAATGCATCCAAAGCAAAAATGGGATAACTGTTTGCTATGGTACTAAAGCCACTGTTATTCACAATTTTGCATAAGCATCTCACGTAACACATACTCAAAACCGTAGAGTACCATGTCCGTCATTGTTTTACCGATACTAGAAATTTTGTCAGAATGTTTCCCTATAATGGTGGAAATGTCCATTTATGATTGTCATTACCAAAACACTGGACTCTACCGATGGCTAGGTAAAACATATAATCAGAAGAGGCCATTTTTTATTTTAAGATAACATATTTTATTTAAGATAACAAGAAAGAAGTTTTCTACATTTTTCATCAGTTTCACACCACATCATCCTTTTTTTTTCGGTGTGTTTTATTTGTTTGTTTGAGATATTTGATACAGGGTTTCTTTTTGTGATACTTCTACTGCTGGGAACTTGATTTGTAGACCAGGCTGGCCTTGAACTCACAGGGATCCACCTGCCTCTGCCTTCCGAGTGATGAGATTAAAGGCATGATCCACCATGCCCAGCTTTCTCATTTGTCTTGACAATTATGTTAGCTTTTTTAAGACTATAAAAAAATAAAAGTTCAGCCTCACACTAAACTTGACAGAAAATTCATACCTTTTTTCGAGACATGAATCAGGCAATGATTTTTAAAGGTCAGATTTGGTTGTGTCTTTAATAGACACAAATGATCTACAGAGAAAATATTATACTTGAAATAACCAAAGGAATTCACATTTCTGGTATGGTCAGTAGGCCATCTGAAAACTCCTAATTACTTGATGTTTGTCATTGCCTCCCTTCAGTGATTTTGGACTGCATGGGAAATAATCCACAGATTTTCTGTGATACTCTATTTTTCTATTTCATTCATTTTGACCAAATGTGATTTGTCTGAACCTGTCTACTCCTCTGTCAAATTCACTTCACATTGTTTTCAAAAGGGAAAGGAGATTAGCTTACAAATGCTAAAGAAATAGGCCATGCATCTTGACAAAGATGTGCTGCCAACTTTAAGAAATTGTTGAAATGTACCAGCAAACCATTGGGTGTACAATCACTGTCTCTATAAAGAGCAACAACTTTTGATCTGAAATAAATATAGATAGTAAGGCCATTAAAGTGAAGTTCTGTAAGATGAATCTTGTAGTAAAGAGAGAAAGAAAGAAAGAAAGAAAGAAAGAAAGAAAGAAAGAACAAAAGAAAGAAAGAAAGAAAGAAAGAAAGAAAGAAAGAAAGAAAGAAAGAAAGGAAGGAAGGAAGGAAGGAAGGAAGAGAGAGAGAAAATGTTCGCCACAAACTTCTTATGGACAAAATAATGATTGGTTGATGTTATGCAGTTTGAAGGAAAAGTGATTGAGGATAAGAAGCACCTATTTAGTGATGTGAGAGCTCATACTAGACTGTTTCACAAAGATGTGGATTCTCAGCTGACAAAGAGGAAGAAAATAGAAAATGACATGTTGAAAATATATGGAATTCCTCAAATTTCTTGACAAACAAACCTATAATTAAAAATATCACTAGGCAAATAACTTTGGCCCATAGAGGCTCACAGAGGCTGAACTACCCACCAGGGAGCTGGTATGGTACAGGCTTAGGCCTTCTGTCTGTTACAGCTGAACAGCTGGGCTTGGAAGCAGAATTCCTGACAGCATAGCAAGAGCTGGTTCTGACTCTGTTACCTGCCTTTGGCACCCTTTCTTCCTACTGGGCTACCTCATCTAGTTTCAGTAGGAGACGATGTGCCTACTCTTACTGCAACTTGATATAGCAGGGCTGGTCTATGGGACTCCTCTTCTTTTCTGAAGAGAAAGGGAGGAGGAGTAGATAGAGGGAAGGAGAGGTGGGGTGGAAGAACTGGGAGGAGAGGAGGGAAGGGAAATGCAGTTGGGATGGAAAGTAAATTAATTTTTAAAAAGAAATTGAATTTATCAAAAGATATTGGAATGTGCAAAACAAAATACCAGTGGAAATGAATACATTGAAAGACATAAATGTAAAGATTATAAAACACTATAACTAAGAAAAAAATGGATGCCAGAGAGTTGTGGGTTTGAGTTGGGGATGAAGGTGACAGAATATTATGTATAGGGAACTGGTGATTCAAAGATGATGGATTTCTCACTAGATTCATGAAAGGCAAGGAGGAGTGCCCCCCAAATAAACTTCTTATGTTGCTAAAAGAAAATTCTTGCCACTGGAATTTTGTCTCCAGAAAGAATATATCTTCACAAAGAAAGACAGTACAGACTTTTCAAATAACAGTTGATGATCTGTGTCTAGCATACCTGCAGCTCAGGAAAATTCAAAAGGATTTTCTGTGTATTGAGAATTCTAAAATATTTGAAACTCAGACCTACAGGAAAGCATTGAGATCAGAAGAAAATATAAATATGTAGGTGAATGTAAAAGAATGTAGTGTGTGTGTGTGTGTGTGTGTGTGTGTGTGTGTGTGTATGACATGAATCATGTATATACGTGTACAGGTGTGGGCTCCCATATGTGTGCACAGAAGCTGGTGAAAATGCTGTGCATCCTGCTCTATATCTCTCCCCTTAAATCCCTGTGACAGCGTCTGGAGCAAAACTGGTAGCTAACAAACCTGGCAATCCTCCTGTCTCCACTCAATACAGTTCTGGGGTTACAGGTGAGCACAATCACATCTAGAGATTTGAATTTGATTCTCGGGCTTTTGTGAGTAGCCACAGCCTGGGTGGGTTTTTGTGATGTGACTTTCTTTCGGTTGTTGTCCACACTCCAGTAAGGCAGCTCAATGAACTCCTTGGTTAACTGTGTTAGACTTGGGCGAATCATCTCTGTACTTGGTGCTCTATTGAAGTAAAGAGACGTGTGATTAAAAGTTAAACAAAAGAGTCAAACAGGTGGGCTGGAGCGATGGCTCAGCGGTTAAGAGCACTGACTGCTGTTCCAGAGGTCATGAGTTCAATTCCCAGCAACCACATGGTGGCTCACAACCATCTGTAATGAGATCTGGTGCCCTCTTCTGGCCTGCAGTCACATATGCAGGCAGAATGCTGTACATAAAATAAAAGAGTCAAACAGTGGTTTATAATCCCGACCCTTGGGTGGCTGAGGAGGGAGGCTTGGGATGCGTATAAAGTCAGCCCGGGCTATGTGTTAAACCTTTGTCTTAAAACAAGAATAAAAAGGGAAGTGAAGAAAAAAACTGCACAGTGGATCAGACTATTGGACGTTGCACACAGCAATTTATATTTGGCACTGTACATTTCTCTAGTTGTTATTATCCCCATGTTTGAAATTACTAGCATAGATATGCCTTCCCTACTCTCCTGTATCTGAAAGCGTAAGGTCGTCGTAAGCCTGCTCCCTCCATAGAGACTTATCTCTTTGCTAGAGCGGCAGGAACTCTGACGCGTCAGCTGCGAGAAGGTGGAGATAGCCTAATGGTCTTCCAGGACTGGTGTATCGAAGTGTCAGCCGTTATGAAAGCCTAGCATTTTTCTTTTATTCTTACATGTCTCTTTCTAACTTTTATGTTCCCTCAATTTGTGTGCATTTTATAGGCATTTTTCTGGAGACAGAATTATCATGATCTGACACTTCCACTTTTATGAGGAGACCAGCAGTGGAATGAATACCAATGTTCTCGGGCAGCTCACACATTTGTGGCACGAGCAAATTTAGCACTGAGATTTTTATGAAGAAAAGTCTGTGGCAAAGGCTGTATATAAAGCCAGTGATGTTGTTAAAGGTAGAGAGTCTGTCAGAAAATGTTAGAAGACCAATTGGACCTAGAGTGACTTGTCAGGCAAGTCGTGGGAGATTTAAGAAAAGCCTGTTTCCTTTCTCAGGAAATCACCTTCCATTGCATTGAACTAAAAGAAGAGGACTCTTCAAAGAAACTGATGTGAAATCAGGAAATTAACTTTCTATGCTGGGTGTGGAGATCACATGCACACGGCTTTTAAAAAGTATATAATTTGCATGTTACAATCATTTAAAGTGTTATACATAAAACTTCTGTATGAATTTTATAATTACTTTTCTGGTAACTCTCCAGGATGGTAAATAAGGCTCCATCAGTAGTAAATACACGAGTCATAATGAATATCCTAATTTGAGGCTATGAATATTTAATTTATGTACATATACCCCTTTTCATTAATTTTAAGCATCTAGTCATTTATTGAAGTGCATATGGTTCAGACCCTGAGCAGATCCTATCCCAGTGTTTGCATATCTGAGTCTGAGATACACAGGGCTACAGTGAGAGTTATAAGACACTGCACCAGCATCTCAGAAGTAACTCAGACCTGGAGGTTAGGGGAAGCTCTCTGAGAGACGTCGTTGCAAAGGCAGTACAAAGACTGGTTAGGATTAAGAAAGTGATGGGGAAAAGCAGAGAACAAAGACTGGTTTGGGGAGGAGGAGTTAGCCGGTGCAGTGCAGAAGTCAGGAGTATGGGAGAGCATGTGCCATACTGGATAAAAGGAAGAGTTCAAGATCCTTACCACAAGGAAGATCAGTGGGATGTAAACTTTGTTGGGGATGTACGAGCATCAAAAGGAGTTCATAGATGTGGACTAGAGATCTAAGATACCCGTGAATGATCATCGTTCAGTGGAAGTCACAAGGTTAGAAAGCTGGAAGTCTGAGGAAGTCTTTGAGACTTTGCTCTCAAAGAATGGAACTTCTGAGCTGAGACTTCAGAGGTGAGGTGCCAGGTGGTAGAAAGTCCAGAATGTGACCTGGGGAGTAGATGACTGAAATTAAGTGTACCAGGGGAGGACTGGACAGAAAGCCATGGGTAACAAGGGAGAGAGTCATGTTGGACTTCTGTGGCTTTCTGTTTTGTGAGTCAGATCCTGAAGACCTCAGTGAATGCTAGGATACTGGGAGGACAGTTACGACAGAGATATAGAGAGGATGTCAGCATAGACTAAATAGCATCATTAGATGAACTTATCCAGGTTGTTCACAAGCAGAGAAGAGAAAAGTATCTTTCATGAGCATTTCCTTGTAGTCTGTCAGACCTGGGGTGGAGACAGATAAGCTCAATGGCTACTCTTCCTTACTAGACTCATCTTTGACGTTTGGTGACTTGTCAGCATAGTATCCCTTAGAATTGCCATTGTAGGATCCCATTGCCTTCCACTCCTGCCATCTGTCAATAATGGTTCCTTCTAATATCATAGTTATTTGAAAATATATGCTAACAGTATGCCCATATGTATTCATGTACCTGTGTGTGCCTATGGATGTGCCTATGCACAGCGAAAGATGCTAAAAGTTATTCTATTTATTTAATATTGGAATTCCAATTTTGGCCAATAAAATGACAATCCCTTGAATCAGCCAAGAAATAAAACAGTATATGCTAAGAGAGCAACCTTACAACCCCAGAGGTGTTTATTGTGTTTCAACTGACGTAAATGAGCCCTTGAAGATTGAGAAACTGAGAAATTGCAAGCCCACAAAGAGAAGCAACACGGGGTGTGGTGATTCATGACTCTGTTTTGGTGTCTGCTGTGTGTGAAATTCTGGATATTTTTTTCTATTTTTCTTTCATTGAAATAGAGTTTTTCATACATTATATTTGTATTAATCTTTCTCCTCCTCCAACATCTCTAATGTTCTCCCTACCTCCTCTCCTCTCCGAGTCTGCCTGTTTCAGTCTCTCACTAAACACATAAAAAAGGGGATATATGAATAATAATGTAATAAATACAAACAAACAGATCAGATGTACAGAGACACATGTTCACTCAGTCCTGGATTTTTCATGATGTCCCTGAAGCCAGAATGAAATCTCTTCTCTGCAGGCATTCCTCTTTTCATTAACAACAACAAAATGGACTTCTGAGAAAAAGTTCATGAAAACCTCCTTATTCCAAAGACCGTGGTGTAGAGGGAAGCAGAAAGTGTTCATTTCCTATCTAAGAATTGTGAAAACTGTGGCTAATCTATTTATTGCCTTCAATCATCCATGTAGATTATTTTTTGTTATACTGTTGTGTATTTCTGTGTGCATATGGAAAGACAGGGGTTGAGGTGGGGGTGATAACATGTCACGGCCGAACTGTGGATTACAGAGGACAATTTTCATTTCAGAACTCTGTTCTCTCCTTCCACCATGTGAGTCTGTATTAGTTGCATTTCTACTGCTATAATAAAACACCAGGAGCAAGGTGGCTTACAGAAGGAAGTTTACATTGGGTTTATATTTCCAGGGTGTTAGAGGCTATAACGCTGGGACAGCCCGTAGCAGACATGGCAGCTGAGGTTGGAAGCTGACAACTAACATCTCAAACCACAAACAGGAAACAGCACACTAACTGGGAAGGGCATGTCATTTTTGAAACCTCAAGGCCAGACTCTAGTAACACAGTTTCTTCATCAAGATCATACCCTCGAAGACCCGTCAAACAACACCCAAAACTCGGACCAAGTATCCACATGTCCCACAGATGTGGAGACATCTCATTCAAATCACCTCAGCATCTCTGGAATCAAACTCAGGACATCAGGTTTGATGGGCGTCTAACCATTGAGCCATCTCACTGCCCCCTCGTCCCTAAAGATTTTATCATGTTTGGAGAAGATTATTATTTATGTGGGGATACATTGGTAACACTGCTGTGCCTTCCAAGTTCTGAAAAATCTTTAGCTGTCATTTCTTTAATGTCTCTGCTATTCTTCCTAGAATTGTGAAGAGCTGGCTTCTATTTTTGCTTTTTCTCAGTCTTATCCATGTTTCCATATTAGTGATAACTTCATTACTCTCTGAAACTACTCAAATGCTTTCAGATATGAACTTCCCTTTATATCCCTTTCATTATACAGTGGGTTTTGCTTTTTTACTTTTAACAATATTTGTCTCACTGCAGCTCTCCCCATGTTCTCTCACCATGCCCGCTCTCAAATTCATGATCTTCTTTAATTTAATTTAATTAAATCTCTCTCTCTCTCTCTCTCTCTCTCTCTCTCTCTCTCTCTCTCTCTCTCTCTCTCTCTCTCATAAAAAGGCCCTGCCTAGTATTGTTGGTTGTCATTGTGCTTTTTTGTTTTTGTTTTTGTTTTTTTTATTTAAGACTGATTACTTAGAATCGGTTAAACTATCAAGGGATTTATCCCTGAGGAAGACCAATTCTCCTTCTCTCAGTGACCCTCAACTCCTTATCTCTCCATCTAGACGCAAGTCCTTGTGAACTTTCCCCAATGCATGTTGCATATCAAACTGGCTTTTATTAACTTTAATATTCAGTCTTTCAATTCCTTGATGTTCCTTCCTTTTAACGAAAGCCAAAACTACTTTAATTTAAAATTACTGTACACATTTCAGTCACACAACAACAATAGTGATAATTTGAAGGAAATATCCATAGCAAAGCATGCTAATGGTCATGAGTGTCCCAGAGAACACCACTTTCCAGATAGAAAACTTTCTTTGAAATCGTCATCTAGCTTTAGTGAGAGGATTTCTCTCTCACTCACCTCGGTTCTGAGGTTTTGACACTCTGTTTTCCATGCTGCAATCAGGCATTAGCAATTTTAATCATTATCTTAATCATAGCTAATTTAGTCACTTACCTTCTTGGGTTCTTAATTTTACTTTACTTTTAGATTTCATATCCCTGTCTTTCATGCTAGATAGGCTATGTCTTTCAGAAAGGTTTTGGCAGTAAACTAGAATCGTTCTTGTTTCAAGAGGAGACTCGCTCAAGATTTCTATCTTGAAAGATGTTGTGTTCATCACACAAGTCAGCTTTCTATGTGACCTGGTATAAAAGTTTCCAGAAGCAGTAGGAGTGAAGAGCGTTATTAGGATACTGAATACTGAAGTCCTACAGGATGAGGCAAAATAATCATCACTACCACCATCATCACCTTCACCACCATCACCATCTAGTCTAAAAATCTTCAAAGTATGACCAGAAACTAAAGCAACAGTGATAAAAGGTAAGGCTGCCCTGTTGTTAGAGAGTTTTTATTACTCTGATAAAAACTATAAACTAAGCTGGATGGAGAGGAAAGGATTTATTTTGCTTACACTTTCAGATCATAGATCCATCATCTAAGGACATCAGGGCAGGAACTCAAGGCAGAAACCTGGAGGCAGGAACAGATATAGAGGCCATAGAAGAGTGCTGCCTACTAGCTTGCTTGCTCAATCTGCTTTGCTATACCACCTAGAACCATTTGTACAAGGGTAGCACCACAGTAAACTGAGTTATCCCACCTCAATTTTAGATTAAGAAGATACCTTAGAGAATTATCTACCACTCACTCCTATGAAAGCATTGTCTAAATTAAGACCCCATCTTCCAAGGTGACTCTGCCTTGTGTCCAGTTGGCATAAAAAACCAGCCAGTATGTCCTGTGCTTAAGAAGCATGGTATGTGCCTCTGGGTGAGACTATGCTTTAAACTTTAATGAAGAGAGAGTTGCTATCATTGGCAATAGATTAGTTGCTCTATTTCTCAATGAAGACGGAAGAGAATGAGTTCAGCGGGAAGTTGGGTAGCACCTACCCAGGTGTCTGTCACGGGAAGTAAGTTCTGATGTTTCACATTATAGTATGGTGATGATAGTATATATGTGTCATGTACTTTATGAAGAAGTAAAATAGAGAGGTCCAAAGGCTCCAAACATGGAAAAATAGTAAGCATCTGCAACAGCTAATTATCTTGATTTGATCATTACATATTGCAGAAGCAAACTAATTTATTACAGTGTATAATATAGACATGCATGATTATTACGTGTCAGTCACAACGAGTCAAAATAAAATTGAAAGTGGCATGGCAGAAAATATTAGAAAGGAAAAATTGTAAGTGTCAGATAATATAACTAGAAAGAGACATCCAGAGGACAATAAACAAGGGAGATGCTTAAAACACTGAGAAATCCCAAGATGATCTAGGCACAGAGAACAGAAAATTAGGAGGGAATTAAGCTCACAGGATCAATGAGAGATGAGGTCAAAACACAAGAAAGGAAAGAAGCACACAAGGTACAATCAGGTATGTCTTTGTCTCTTGTATGGTGAGGAGGCTGGAGATTCAGGACTCTGAGGAAATGTTTTACAGTCCTTGGGCACATGCTAATTGCTGTCCATAGGGAGCCTTCAAGATTATCTCTTACTAATGTAGAACAATACGCAGAGATAGCTGCGTACACAATGTTCCCATGATCAGGAGAATCATCCTTTGTTACTAATGTTTGCATGTAATTTTTTAGATTTTGTGGGATTCTACTTTCTCCTGAAGAGAAAATTTTAAGAGAATTTAAAGAACATCATCTGGGATGTAATTTGAATAAACAGCCAGAGACCAGGTTCCCTATTCTTTAGTTTCAGTCAGCAGACATTAGGAACCCACTATGCTGAACAAGCAGTTAAGAGGAATTTCCGTTAGAACAGAGGCAGAAGGAACACCCATTCAGAGCCTGCCCCACATGTGGCCCGTACATACACAGCCACCAAACTAGATAAGATGGATGAAGCAAAGAAGTGCAGGCTGACAGGAACCATATATAGATCTCTCCTGAGAGACACAGCCAGAATATGGCAAATACATAGGCGAATGCCAGCAGCAAACCACTGAACTGAGAATAGGACCCCCGTTGAAGGAATCAGAGAAAGAACCGGAAGAGCTTGAAGGGGCTCGAGACCCCATATGTACAACAATGCCAAGCAACCAGAGCTTCCAGGGACTAAGCCACTACCTAAAGACTATACATGGACTGACCCTGGACTCTGACCTCATAGGTAGCAGTGCATATCCTAGTAAGAGCACCAGTGGAAGGGGAAGCCCTGGGTCCTGCTAAGACTGAACCCCCAGTGAACTAGACTGTTGGGAGGAGTGCGGTAATGGGGGGAATGGGGAGGGGAACACCAATAGAGAAGGGGAGGGGGAGAGGTTAGGGGGATGTTGGCCCAGAAACCGGGAAAGGGAATAACACTCGAAATGTAAATAAGAAATAGCCAAGTTAATAAAGATGAAAAAAATTAAAAAAAATAGGAATTTCGGTTCAATTTATAATGTAAGAAGTCAGAAATTTCAGAGCACATGAAGATCCACAGTGAAGTTCCCTGTGCACAGTCCAATTCTAGCACTGACAAAGCACACACTCAAGTATATATATATATATATATATATATATATAGTATATATTGTATATTGTGTATACATTCTATGTTTGTGAATATATAAAAGATATTAGAGATAATTTTTAGATTCATGTGGGTAACATCAACAGTTGACTGATTTCTTTCATGCAGAGTTCTAGTGAATTAGTCAACATCCATTCTGCCAAAGTCAAGTGCAAAGAAGTGTCTACCCTTCCCCAGTACAGTTGAATGAGTTCTAGTGAAACACTGAGATTCCTACTGCATCTTGAGCAAAGGGAAGAAAAATGAAGGAAGGATACACAAAACCTGCCACCTTATACCAAGTGTGTCTGGAAAGAAGTGTTCTTATTGTAGTTTGCACCTTCAATGTTATCGAAATGCCAATGTATTAAAGATGTGATCCCATGAAGCTATTGAAAGACTGTTATAATGCTGGGCCTCACGGGACATTTAGGTCATGGAGGCTTGACTATGAAGGACATTGACTTTTTCTTGCTCTCTTCTGTTCCCTAACCAATTTCTACTCTGCCAAGTACTCCCACAGGCTCAAAGCAACAAAATAAGTTAGTTATGGATTGAATCCCAACAACTGGAAGGCCAAATAAGCCTTTTCATTTAAGTATCTAAGGTTTTAAGTATTGAAATACCTACACTTAAAGAAATCCTTGGTGCTGTGTGCCTGGATAAGCTAGGGCCTTATCTAGAACCAAAGCCTTAGCAGGTATTGTGCATATGCCATACTTAATTATGTAGGACGTAACTGCTAGTCATACAGAAACATTATAATCACTTACCTGAAGGAACATGAAGTTCCTGATTTACAATTACATTCTTACATTAACACAATACTACAAACATAATAATAGACAAAAATATATTCACATTTGATTGTATATACATACATATGTATACATGTGTGTACATGTGCACTAACAATTTCTTTCTAATTTGTTTCTTGCTATGATCCGAGCAAAGAAAAATTCACTTCCAAAGAAACAACGTTAACTTTCCCATTTTCTTGAGTTGTCTTAGCTCTCAGCTGGTTAAACAAATGTACAAACTAAGTTACTCCGTTCCTCTTTTTATGGATCAAAACAATTCAGACACGGACATTACAATGTCTAGTAGGCCCTATTAATAAGGCTTCCTTATATGGTGAAATAAACATAAACAAAAGAGGTTATCATCAAACACACAAAATTATCTTCCAATTTGCAAATAAAAGCAAATATTAGCCTATAAAATGAATGTACCAAACAGTAGAAATTTTTAGAAGATTATTTTCTGTTTAGTTAAAAAAATATGTAACATACTATAAGTAGAAGCGTCCCAGAGAACGTTTCAAATTAGGCACTCTAGTGCATCTCTTCATAATAATCTAAATATGTATTTTTATTTGCTCCCTCACATTTAAGTTTACATGAATGGCATCCAGCAATTACAAGATGTTACTTCTACTTGTGGTTCTTCACCGTTGATCAGTTAAGTATTATCTAAAATTTGCTTGTACTTTCATTTATAAAAAAGAGAGAAAGTATTCCACAAAACGTTTGAATTGATTAATATGAAGTTTACAGATTGTCATATATGAAAATGTCTACACAGTAGATGAGTCTGTACATGTTTTATCTTCTTTCCCTTCATTTCCCTCTCTGTTTTCCTTCTTTTCTCTGCCTGTTTTCATTTCTCCTACTTCATGGCTACATTTCTGTAACAAGCATGATGTATTTCTCATTGCAATTCCTGTCTTTATTTCACACAGCACTGGCTCATTAAGGCCCCATTTGTTTAATTCTCTACCCATATCAATTTTTCTTTCCTCCTTCTCCTTCATTTTCTTTTTTTGTTTTGTTTTCTGAGCCAGGATCTTCCTGATAGCTATGGTTGGCCTTGAAATTGTAGAGATGAAGCCAAGAAGTGCATCCTGACAGGAGCCTGATATAGCTGTCTCCTGAGAGGCTCATCCAGCACATGACAAATACAGAGGCAAATGCTGGCAATAAACCATTGAACTGAGAATGGGGTCCCCATTGGAGGAGTTAGAGAAAGGATTGAAGGAGCTGAAGGGGTTTGTAACCCCATAAGAACAATACCAACCAACCAGAGCTCTGACCCATGGCTCCAGCTGCACATGTAGCAAAGGATGGCCTTGCTGGGCACCAATGGGAGGAGAAGCCCTTGGTCCTGCCAAGGCTGGAACCCCCATTGTAGGGGAATTTCAGGGCAGGGAGGCAGGAAGGGAGGGTGGTTGGGGAGGGGGAACACCCTCATAGAGGAAGGGGAAAGCGGATGGGATAGGGGACTTATGGACGACAAACCGGGAAAGGGTTTGAAATGCAAATAAAAATTATCCAATAAAAAAGTAAGAAATTGCAGAGATCTATGTACATTCTTTCAGCTCACTCTGTTGTGGGTTGGCCTGATGTTGCTTGTATTCTAATGCTGATATTGGGCCCCCAAGATGGTTGCCCCAGCGATGAGAGAGTACCCATATAAACCCACAACACAGCCCCCAAGTTATTGCTAATTGTCAAGTAAAGATATCCACAGCTAATAGCTGTGAAAAAGGGAAATAGTTGGGGCTTAAGTTTTCTGGCCTTGGGGTCATGGGAGAACCACCAAGAGAGGAAGAAGGTGCTGGCAGATAAGGAAAAGCCATGATTTGTTAGGTGAGCCATAAAAACCTGGCCCTAAGGGCTGGACAGGTGGAGTTAAGAGCAGCCCAGATAAAACATAGTAAGCAATAATTTGGGGTTATGATGGGAAAGTAAATTCTAATAGCATAGCAGGTAGGTATCTGCCCACCTCTTGTGCTATTTAAGGCTTATTGTAAATATAAAGGCTGTGTGTGTCTTTTATCTGGGAACTAATGGGTTAAAGGCAGGGTAGAAACCCAGGTTGAGGTTAAATAATTTCTACAGTATACATTCTTTTGATGTAATGTTAGTTCCTATGTCAGCAAAACAAAACAAAACAGTAGTTATTAGGGAGTCTTTATTGTGGAAAGGGAATGATTGTGGGTACTTCTTGGGAAAGTTTATGTCATCATAAACCAATAATCGACCAAGGAAATGAAAGAGAAGTGTGAAGAAAGAAGTAAATGAACCTGTCTGTCCTGTGTATCTTATTACAGTGTTTCTTTTCATGGGGTCTGGAGCCACACCTGGTTTACAAACACTGATCTCTATGTTCAGAAATTCTGAGCTTGGTCAAGTTCATGACTTAACCTCGGTTTGTCATGCTTTCTGGATATACTGAGATTTGGAGAATGTAATGAATGGATGTGGTCAGTTAGCCTGATGTCTAGTTGGGCTGGTGAGACGATGTTAATTTACTTTGCCTTAAGGCTCTCCTAAGGGAGTGCTGAGAATGAGAGCTCAGAGCTGAAGGACTTAACTGCAAGCTCCTTCAGTTCCTTCTGCACCTACCTACCTTCTTATGTCAGGATCCTCCAACTCCTTCCCTCATTAGGAACCTTGTGAAGTTCCTAACAAAGGAGATATGAACTTCCCTTTTGACATTCAGAAACTGTAGTGCATTTTAGAATATTGATGAAGAGAGCATAATTCAGGGTGGCCATTTAAGTAGACACACTTTAATTTTGAGTACAAGTCTAAAAGCTTTAGGTACAGAACTGAATAACACCCCAGCATCTCCTGAAGAGAGTTGGAGTCTGGAAGTGAGCACTGAGAGCGTGCTGCACCTGTGATCAACAGGGGGAAATGCTAATCTGGTAACTATTAATTACGGTTTTTATTTCAGCGTTTCTGTGAGCCAGGCAGATCTTTCTATAGTTAGTGTTTTCTGTTGCAAGACTAATGCATTAAATTTTTATATTTGGTATGACAAAATGCATCCTAAATCATACACAAACATGTCATTTGCATGATGATTAACTGTCACGATTTTCTTTTAATGAGCTCATGGCTGAAAGTATACGTAAATCACAACTGCACAGATTTCTACTCATTCTCCATGCTAATGTAAAATAATCATGTTTTATTTTTCTGAAGAAAATGTGTAGCCAATTCACACATTGTGTTTAATTTATACTAGCTATTATATTGTGAATTTATTTATACACAGCGCTTGAATTTTCAGATCAAGATGGCAACTACTGAAAGGTCCAACCAATCTGAAGTGCAAACTTAGTAAAATCAAAACAGTTTGGAAGCCTGAGGCTGGGAACTGCACTGTGGCAGCCGGGCAAATGAGGGAGCTATTCCTCGGAGAATTCTGGACTGATCTAGAAATGAATCCAGTCTGAGACTGTAGAGGTCACAACAAGCAATAGCTCTTGAACTCTCCCAGTGTCTCTGTAAATGTGTGTCTAGAAACCTCCAGAAATTTTTGTTTGTTTTTGTTCGTTTATTTATTTTTTATCATTTTATTCGTCTACATTTCAAATACTATCCCCCTTCCCAGTTACCCGTCTACAAACCCACTCACCCCATCCTCCCTTTCCCCCTCCCCTTTGCTTCCATGAGGGTGCTCCTCCACCCATTCACTCACTTCTGCCTCAACCGTCTAGCATCCTCCTACACTGGGGCATCAAACCTCCACAGGACCAAGGGCCGCCTCCCATTGACATCAGATAATGTCATCCTCTGCTACATATGCAGCTGTAGAAATGGGTTCCTCTACGGGTACTCTTTGGTTGGTGCTTTCGTCCCTGGGAGCTCTGGGTGGTCCAATTATATTGCTGCTCTTGAGGGGTTACAATCATCTCTAGCTCCTTCAGTCCTTCCCCTAGCTCTTCCATTGAGGCCCCCAAGATCAGTCCGATGGTTGGCTGTGAGTAGTATCATCTGTATTGGTCAGGTGCTGATAGAGCCTCTCAGCGAACAGCCATATCAGGCTCCTGTCAGCAAGCACTTCTAGGCATCAGCAATAGTGTGGGGGTTTGGTGTCTACAGATGGCATAGATCCCTAGATGGGTTGGTCTCTGGATAGCCTTTCCTTCAATCTCTGCTCCATTTTTTGTCTGTGTCTTTCCTTTGGCCAGTAACATTTCTAGGTTAAAAGCTTTGAAATGGGTGGGTGGCCCTATTCCTCAACTGGGGGCCATGTCTATCTGGAGTCTGGGACTTCATAGTGGCTACCCCCTTTTTATCCCCCACTGCTACATTTCTATTCAAGTTTCTGACCCTCTGTACTTCTCTCCTGTCCCTTTCAATACCTGTTCCTTCGTCTCCTTTTCCCTCCCAGGTTCCTCCCTGTGATTATTTTGTTCTCCCTTTTATGTAGGATTGAAGCATCTTCACTTTGGTCTTCCTTCTTCTTAAGCAGTATATGGTTTGTGGGTTGTATCTTGGGTATTCTGAGCTTAAGGGCTAAAATCCACTTATCAATGATAACATACTATATGTATCCTTTTGTGTCTGGGTTACCTAAGAGGATGATATTTTCTAGTCCCATCCATTTGCAGGCAAATTTCTTGAAATCATTGTTTTTTAATAGCTGAGTAGTACTCCACTGTGTAATGAAATAATTTCTGTATCCATGCTTCTGTTGAGGGACATAATGGTTGTTTCAAGGTTCTTAGTATTAAAGAGCAAGTCTCAAATTCATCTGCTATAATCACTGAGTTTATTCACATACATGCTGAATAGATATGCATAATACCACACTGATACCCTCGTGTATAACATAGAAAGACTCCCCTTCCAGTCTTTGCACTCGGGGCCACAATTACACATATATGGGTATAACATTCTTTTCTTAATCAGGCTTCATTCTCCCTTTAAAGGTTAGACTTTGTCAGGCACAGAGGTATTTATTGGAATCTCTTTAGTTTGGATGAGTACTTGTAATGTCCAGAGTCACAGTTTCTTCATTTCTGAATCTAATATAATAGCTTTGACCATGTCACAATGGGATGGAGATGCGATGGCAGGATAAATGAAGCTTCAAAGTGACAAAACCCAGAGATGGAGAAAGAGAAGAGTTACACAGAGCAGGAAACAATTCAGTGACTTTCAGAGGCAGCTATGGTTTTGCACACTCTGCAGCCTCCCAGTGGAATAACAAAACCTGAATAGAGTAAAGACATAATCAGATGCTGGAAGTTTGCTCTACTATCTTCAAAGTACACTCACACACACGCACACACAAATGCACAAATGCACACACACGCGCGCGCGCGTGCGCACGCGCACACACACACACACACACACACACACACACACACACACACAAATACATTCTACTAGCTTGACTAGACTGAAGACTATGGCTTCCTGCCAGACTCCTCACTAGGTATAAATAGCTAGGACAAAATAAAATTAACAGTCCTTAGTATTTACATGGAGTGGGCTGAAGTGAGGTTCTTTCATACAGAATCAGACTTCAGCAGGGCCCAGGCTTCAAGTTCAGTGAGAATGTCTCCTACAAGCAATGTTCGTGAAAATCTGATATGAAAATACTTTGAATACAACTGACATTGTTCATATTTCTATAGCTATATTACTTAATTGCCTCTTTGGAATAGTCTATGAAAATGATTCTTATTACTGATATAACAGTACACCATTGTTATCTTGCATATCATTAATATTATTCAGTGTACTCTGCACAGCATATATTTAGAATTCTCATACTTCCAATCTTTTGCACCTTCCCTATATGCAACATTTCTAAAAGGAACACTGTTCACTTTTGCATGTAACTAATGTTGGCAGTTACAGAATATTTTACTCATTATAAACCCAGAAGCCATACTAACAGCCTTGAAGTTGTTGTTCTGCATACTTGATTTGGTTTTAGAACCAGATTTCTGTTTGTCCTTTTCCTATTAAGAATACTAAATTATACTATTTCTGAACACAAATCCTGCAGGTCAAGCAGCATTTTTGACAAACAGGGAAAGATGCAGAACTTCCAGCTCTATCCTTACACATACATGTCTTTAATGCTTTCTAACATATGATACCATAACTGTTCTTTCTACACTTTATATGTAAAACAGCTTTATACCTGTTCTTGCCAACAAGAACCCCACACAGAGCCCACCACTGTGTGATATAAAGCTGATACATAGTTTTAAAGTGGATGAAAATTGAATAGGAGCCACATATAAAATCATATAGTGTCAACCATGCATTTGTGTCACTGGATCATCAGAAGAAATATAGGCAATTTCTTTTAGTTACCTGTATGGAATATTTAAATCGAAAGATTCCAGTTTCTGTTCCTTTCCATGTTTTTGATTTCTTCGAATACTTACTAATTCGCCAAATGCTTTCAATGGAAATGTTTGCATGCTTTTTGACACTGTGGTTTCTTTTTTTTTTTCTTACTGCCCTTAGGGAGAAGAATGCCAGCCTAACTCTCTCTGACAGATCTACCATGGCATGTCTACTCTGATAGAAAATTCTCTTCCCCAAAGGCTTTGCCTCTCCTGCAGAGAAGGCTCCTGAGTCTGAGCTGTCATGGGCAGCCAGGCATTGGGAAAGACAGTCACGAGGAGAGTATCCCAGGCTTTGTTTCAATGGATAGATTTGAGAAGAAATCCAAAGAAGACTTCAGAGAAGCAGATATCAATGAAACAATAACGTTTCCTCTATATCTTGAGGCTTCCCCTTGTCGTTGTGATTTTATTTTTTTCTTAGCTCTCTATTGGAAAAAATAGATTTTGCTCTTGTACTTTCAAGTATGCTTTCAAGAGATAGAGATTTTTAAAGCTATGTTATGGGACTTCGCTTCTCTTTTTACACAGCCTGTTTCATGCCACTTGGTATAAAATGATCAAAAGGAACTTTTCCTGTAACTAGGACAAGAGGTCCATCAGGCTTCCCTGTATAACCATTGATTTGCTTTTTTATATACACAGGAGCAGTACTGTATAAAAATATTTAATATTTTTAATGAATCAATCCAATAGTGCTGTTTATAACAAGCTATATGAGAGTCAGTAATGCTTGTGCTTTTAAATGTGTGTAAAACAATAATTTCTGTCTTAGACTTGCCAAATCGAGTTAATGGATATATTTGAAGTGAACTCTCCATGAAAATGACAACAACTGAAACAGTCGATTAAATGAACATGTGTTAATGGTACACCCAGGCCATTGTTTTGAAGTTGTTGTAATTTGTGGGTAACTTATGCTTGATGGCTAACTAATGAAAAATTTAGAAAGAAAGGAAGTTTTGATTATCAAATACAAGGAGCAGTAAGATCTGAAGTGATGGACCTGGTGTCATCGGTATGAAGAGCTACCACAGGAACTCATGTCTTTTCTTCAGAACTTAGTCGTTTAATTGAAAGGCAGTTACCTTAGAAGTAGTTAATATATACCATAAGCATTGTCTGAAACTAAAACACATAAATTCTTACTGAGGTGGCCAAGAACACAGGTTCCACTGCTGAACCAAGTACCTCCTTCTCTTTCTTTCTTCTTCTTTTATGTGTGACTAGGTATGTGTTTATGTGCACGCATATGTCCATGTGTGTATAAAGGCCAGAAATCAAAGTCAGCTTTCTTTCTTTGTGGATCTATGTCTCATTTATTTTTTGAGGTAGGATCTCTCACTGAGCCAGTAGCAAACTGATTTGGCATTACTAGCTAGCTAGCCAGCCCCAGGGTCCCTCGTGTTTCTGCCTTCTCAGCACTATAAGATCATAGGCACTCACTAGAGATCGACAAATCTCAGGTTCCCATGCTTGTGCAGAAGATATTTTATTGGATAACTCATCTCTCCAGTCCCCACATTCCCTTCCTTACACACGTGATAACTAAAACACATTACTTACATTTCCAGTTGGAATCTAACTAAAATGGAAACTTAAGACTGATGTAGGTATATGAAGACACAAGTGTTTGAACTTCTTACAATATTTTGTCTTCATCTCACATATAATTTCAAACATTTTGAATTTATGAAATGTTCAAATCAAATAACTCTGCTTTCTCAGTCACATCTCATTTCTTTATATAATGATAGCTTACATAAATACAGTGACAAGGACAACTAGATTTCACAGATAAGGGAACGGATTTTCAGGCAAACCAAGCCAGTGTTAGAAAGTAAAATAGAGCAGGCTTCCTTTCATATGTGCTGTCTAGATTTAACAACAACAGAAAGACAACGAAGTAGACTATTTAAAAATAGGGAGCGGGGCAGGCGAGGCAGGAATGCAAGGTGAGGGAGTAATAGAGCAATGAATATGACTAAGGTATTTTAAACACATCTACATATACACTTATGAAAGCATCACAATAGCACCCATTATTAGTAGCATTAACATAATCTAAATGATAATGAGTGGGAAAGGGTGGGGGAGAACAAGAGATGGATGACCTATGAACTATTTACAGTAGACAGTGTCAAGTGAATGGACCCCGTCTATTGCTGAAGCTCCCATCAATGATCTGGCAGTCCACATCCTGTGGGAGGAACCCAGAGCAGTGAGGAGTCTACCAACTGCTTAGTTCTGACTATGCAATATCTCTAGAAACATCTATGCATTTCTTGTTACAAGGATAGTATATTAGTATGTTTACTAAAGAGAGGTAAAAATATACATACAATGTACCACTTTGAAAATTACTACAAAAATTTTTAAATGTTTGTACAACAGAAGTCTGTCATCTCTTAGGGGTCGGAGAAATAGCTTAGCACTTAAGGACACTTGCTACTCTTGCAGAGGACACGAGTTTGGTTCCTAGCATCAGTAACTGGCAAGCTCAGAACCACCTGTAAGTTCAGACCTGGGCATTCTAAGCTCTCCAGATATCTTCATTTATATGCTCTCTATCTATCTATCTATCTATCTATCTATCTATCTATCTATCTCTCTCTCTCTCTCTCTCTCTCTCTCTCTCTCTCTCATACACACACATATTTAAATAATGAATAATGAATCTAACAAAGTGAACCGTTCAGTTACTACAGCTTTTATGAATAGACCGGTAGAACCCAACCATTTTAATCACAGTTCATGTGAGTAGCTAGTAATGTCTATCATATAAAAATAGAACAGTATACATTTATAGTAAGGCATTATTTTCTATAACCGTTAGGCATTTGTATCAATTTAGAATCTATAGAAAGAGTATCTAGATATCATTCTTTTGAATAAATATGAAAAGATATATTTTTAAAAGTTATTTATTTATTCACATTACATCCCAATATCAGTTCCCACTCTCCTCCCTGTACCCCCCTCACACAGTTCCTTCCTCCCTTCCCCCCTCTACTCCTCTGAGAAGGAGGAGTCACCCTCTGGGTATCATCCCCAACTCCCGACCCTCAATTCCTAACCTCTATCCATGGAACTTTCTTGAAATAAAAAAAAATACTTTTGGTCTATTTTGTCTCCAAAATTATGTATTTTGAAATCAAATTTTACACTGTAAACAACTAAAAGTGAAGAACTGCTGGGGTATAGAAAGACAAGCCATGCATGACCTCACTTAACTGTGTCACCTAAAAATGCAGATGTCAAGGACATTAATGCTATAGTGATAGTGATGTCAGATGGGAAAGGGGTAGTCAATAGGTTCTTTAAATGATTTATCTGTTACTGTTTTAAAAAAAATTATGTATGTGTAAGGAGGCAGCGAGCACAGTGATCTTGGAAGCCAGAAGAGGGCATCTGGTCCCTTGGAGCTGGAGTAGCTGGCTACAATGATCCATTGTCAGATGGGTGCTGAAATTCAAGCCTACAGCAAAAGTAGTACTAAGCTTTTAGCCTCTGCACCTTCTCCCCAGCTCCCAATTAGTGAATTCTTATTCATACTTGTAATTATCTTAAGAAGTTCTCGTATGTCAGCCACAACAAGGCAATATTGATCATAATTCACAGAAAATTAAGGGAAAAATACCTAGAACACAGAATTTGCACAAGATTGGAAAAGATGGGTGTTTACCTAAATTTGAATTCTATACATTGTATACAAGCATTGAAATATATTGAAGCTCTTAAGTCTGAACACATTTTTAATCTGGCATACTGATATCTGTCTGCATTTCCAGTACTTGGGACATTAAGACAGGGGTATCAAGTAAGTGTTCAAGGCTACCTTGGTCCATGCAGCAAGTTCTATACCAACTTAAGGTATAGTTTGAAACCCTGTCAAAATGAATGAGTATATAAAAATTCTATTATGTTGAAAAATGGCAGGTAAAGTGGCTTGCCTTCTGGTGTCAGCGTAGAACCTCATAGGAATGGGGTATAAGGAGGGTGATCTGCTTTGCAAGTCTCTGATCATTGCTTGCTGTTCTGATTTGTGATCTCCAAGTCTTTCCTAAATACTGTACTTGTTTCATTCCTCTTCATGTCGAGGCCAGGGAGGAGAAAGACGTCCTCTAACTGCCTTCCATGGTCTATGCTAGAGTCAGGTAGACAAGACCTAGGTCACAGATCTTCTTTGGCTGTGTGTATCCCAAAGGAAAGATAGGAACTGGGGGCAGATATATCTACTTCATAAGACAACTACATGAATAGCTACACCAGTAACTGGTCTTTGATAATTTAGCTGATACAGATGAGAAGAAGTCATGTCTTTTTTCCCTTTTCCTGGAGTCTGTGGTTGTTATACCTGTTTATGTACAAAACTATGCATGGGATAGGGACATGATATACTTTTGCTTGTTATTGAAAAATCAAGCAAAAACCCTTTTACCAGCCTTACAAACACAGGATCCAAGAAAAGCTAACAAGTTTGTACAAATCTTACTACTACTTAAGGCCACAACTGCTGTATACATCCCTGTTTATTTTATATGTGTTAGTCATCAGGACAGCATTTGGATGTCCTGCATTTGATGTGTAGGCTTGTCTTCTCCTGCTCTGAGTTCCTTCTCCTTCTGGGAAGTGTCCCCCAGTTTCTCTGTACAGCACAGCTGTGATGGAGCCATGGAAACCGGGTGTAGCTTCAGCTTTCACATCTTCTTTGACTACACATGACAAGTCCAAGGGTGGTCATGTGACCATGGTGAGCCCCTTCCTGGAACATTAGAACTAAACAATTAGGTCATTCTCTTTCTTTTATGATTGGCTTTACAAAGTTTAAAGTCATATCCGTGGGTGTATTTTATCATATGCATGTGGTACAAAGTAAAACAGACTTCAGGAAGGAAAAAATGTAGCTGTATCAGAAAGCAGAGACAAAGGAGTTTGGGGCTTAAATATTTTCCTATACCCTGCTGTTCTCATTTCCTGTAGAGAACTTTGTAGGACCTCCTATGAGGTCTTGCTCTTGGTTAAAAACCAAATGCTTTCAAATTCATTCATTATGGCCCTTTATGACTTTCTGACATGCCTTTGCCTCTACTCCAAGCCTCACTATACTCTTGAGAGTTTGTTAACTTTATCCTGTCATCTGTGCATCCAAATTCCCCAACCTTCTCCCTCCCACTACCATGTGCACTTAGAATTCTCAGTTTAACATTCTCTTCCTCATGGACATCTGCCACAGGTATGTGGTCTTCCTGACACGTGACAATGCCATTGTTTGCTGTGGGAAAGGCTTCTTAGGAAGGGTAGAGTTCCTGAAGGGGTACACATGACAAAAATATTCCAAGAACCATTTTAAAAGTCTATGTACAGAGAAATCTAGAAATGAAAAATATATGGGCATGAAAATGAAAACTTATCTTAACTATGTTACTTTGATCACATTCTGGCTAAACTTCAAAATTTTAACTTTAATATTCCAAATTTGTGTTGGGTCAATATGTTGTCTAGTAAGAAGCAGACCTTCTCTCCACCATGAGCACTTGCTAGGAACCCCATCTTTTGGATCTTAACTCCAACAGAGAACATATTCCAGGTAGAAAGCCTTACAAACGCGAAAGCCAATCAGGTGGATTATCCTGGGATCATTTTATTTTGTTAATCCATCTTCAGGCATAGAGTTTTATAACCCTCAGAATCAAACTCATTCTAGTACCAGTTATATTCCAACTATGAATCAAAAAATAATTGCTGAAAGTGTCAAGATGCAAGGTTTAGATGTGTTCATTGAATTGATTTCTCCGCTGGAGCTAAAATGTAATAGGCTGCCAAGAGATCCAATCACAGGTGCATTCTCATTTCAGTTCTGAGCCAACTTACCTCACTCTTTGGCTTTTCATACACAAATGCATGCCCTTCCTCACTAGCTCAGTATATAAACATTACATTCCCGTCATGTTGCTGAAGATACAAAGTCTAGAGCAGGTCAGTTGTTGTCAGTGACGGGTCCTGCTTTTGCAGTTAGTTTGGCTCGCCTCCTCTTTGTATTAGCAAATTACCTAACTTGAATGTATGGGCAGAGACAGAGCAAAAGAATAAAATGATTTGTTTTGGAAAGTCTTAAGAATAATTTTCCTGACAGAGTCGACACCTGGACCCAAATAGAAGGAGAAAGAAGTCAACTGTATTTCTTTATGACATTGCAGCATTGGATAATTCTTGGAAAGCCCGATTTACAATGATACCTATGAGTACTAAAACTGAAGTAATGTAATTGCTAGAGACAATCTGTCATTTGTGAAATCATGCTCTGGGCTCCTGCTGGATTGGTTCAAGGCTGAATAAGTAGCTATTTCTTTTTGGTTTTGCAGCAAAGGAACTGAGCCTTTACAGGATAAGAGCTTTACACTTGGAAGCATTTGGTTTTACGTGTTAATTCATCTTCATTGTTACATTGTTTTGCCTTTTAGGTTTTTCACATTGTGTAGTGTAGTGGGCCAAAGATATTTTATGTAGTCCAAGAGCTACATACTTTTTTCTGGCGTAAAGGACAATGTTTTACTTTGTTTTGTTTTCTGTACACCTTAGGATGCCCATATATATATATATATATATATATTTTATTTTAAAATATAGATATAATTCTTGATGTTATAGCTCTAACAAAACTATATTCTCATTCATTCTAATTAAACTTTCCTATGTAAAAGTAACAGAATAATAGAATAGAACAACTAATAGGTGTGTGAATGAAGCCTTTCCAAGTAATGATTTTTAAGGAAGGACAGAATTTAGAATTACAAATTGTCAAAATCAAAATAAGACCATTGTATCTTAGATATCATATTATGTTAAAAGTCCTCTTGTGAATAGAATGCTTTTTTAATTGTTTGAAGAAAAAGAAAGAAAACATACTTGAGAAATGAATTGCTCGCTGCATAAATTTTCTCCAGTTCAATGATATATCTTAAAACTTGAAATAGAAATATATTTTAATATGTCTCATTTCAGGACACCAACAGTAAATGGAGTGTAATGGATTTTATAGAAATACTGGGACATGTAAAAATTTACATGTTCTCTTTTTTAAATATATCAATGCTATGTAATATAAAGCCTGTGGAATGCTGACATAGAAGACATCCATGACCATACCAGTCATTCATGTACACATAAATGACCTCAGACTTAACACAGACACTGAGCAGCTAACTTCTTGATATTTATTTCTAAAGTAGAAACTCTAGAAATAGATGAGCTGTGACTATTCCTATTTTTAAAATTATAGCAACAGCTGAGAGAAGCTTTGGGAAAGCATTTGAAAGGCATTTGTCGTACTTCTTTTTAAATGTATTCTAAACTTTCTTAGAAAATAAACTCATTAATTCAGATTTTTATTTATCATATGCATTACCCGTTATGGCTTATGTATTCTTAATGGTGCTTAAAATTTGCTAAGAATTACAAATAGTGAGACAAGCGATGGCATTGAATCTTTACATTTTATACAGTTCTTTCTTTTTTAATCAACATATTAAATCATGTGAGCAGATCTGAAAGCAGCCTTTTGTATCCTTGTATTTCAGAAGAAAAATTATCTTTTTCTGAAAGTAAAATAGCTGGTGTCATGTCTGGCTCAAATACAGCTCCTGTAGGGTTCTTTCCATGGTCACTGTGAAATTTGAGGAGCTAGGACATGGCATCCATCCAAACAGGAAGGCATCATTATGCAGGTGGAGGAGGGGACACTTAGGAGAAGGAAGGCAGCACTCAGATGCATATAAGCAGCCCTCAGTGTTTTCATAAGCCAGGGAAGCAGAAGCTGTCTATTCGGGAGCTGTGTTCTGCCACCTTAAAGAAGCCAACTGGAGCTTCTTAGGACATAAAGGGATTTTTCTCCCCATAGTTCAGCCTCTTTTCCTCACTGAGTACCCTAAAAATTAGTGGCTCATTTAAGTGATCCAGAGTAAGAAGAATAAAAACCTGTTTACATATATAGTCCAACCTTCAAGGTAATTTGAGAAGGAAAACAATATCACGGACTTTATTTTGTCATCTCCTTTTTCTGCTCCCTAGTTAACCCAGCTCTTGTTTCAGAATTTTTTTTAAAGAAACAAAGTAATAAATTATAATTATTATATATTTATATATTATACATGTTATATATAATATAAATATTTAATAAAACCATATATAACAAAATGTAATTGCAATAGAAGATTCCTCACCACTTTTCCATTCACCAATTTTTGAATAGACTGGTAATCCAAATAGAATGTCTCCTTTCTATCCACATATCTACACAATTCAAATGGTTACACAGTATAATGAACCCATGGAATGTTCACCATTTTCTCTTACATTCATGCTTTCGGGATCTGTCTGGTTGTCTTGACGCATATATATCTAGTTTGTTCTCTCTATTACAAATACTATAACGGAAAATTGTATTACTATCTTCGATGTCATTTACATTATTTCCATGTGATTCTGGTTCTTGTTGCTCTTAGAAATAAGTGCGAAGATTCCTTGTAAGACACACAAGGGCTCCACGAGGGTTTATTCTTCATCTTGCGTTTTGAATTCAACGGACATAAACCTGCAGTATTTTGTGATGTTGACAAATACCTGTGCAAATGGGATTTTCTTTCTCTTTCACTTTTTTCCACTTTAAAAGAAGAATAATTTTATCTGTGTTTCCATTTGCAGTCCACCAACGGCTGGTGCTGAACACTTCCTCCCTTGTGACGTTATTTGAGACTTAACCTTTCCTGAAATCCCCAAAATAGTTTTTTTTAAAACCTTTATCAGTTTTGTTTGTCATGTCTGGTGGTTGTGAGTCTTCCTGTTTGAGCCTCACCACAAGAAAAAAAAAAAGATCTTCATAGGCTACCACCTTCTAATCTCTCTTTACTCTCCTAACCTCTTCTTGGGTCCTTTGTGTTATGATCCACAACTATATAATCCGTGACACTCTTTCCACCTCCAGATATTTAAGTAAATCTCACTGTCGAGTCCCTTTTGCTGAGGAAACACATATTCACAAATGCCAGTGCTTAGGATACAGACAGTTTGAGGCTCTTTTTTTTTTAAACAGTAGTTTCTCTTTTGTAATTATATTTTTACTGTATTTTCTCTTGTGCCCTTAGATAATTCTTCTGTTGTTGCCTTTGTCTCTGTTTCACAATATGTTTATTTCTTCCCCTTAAAAAAAATTGACCCGATATCTGTATTCTTAGCTCTTCCAAGATTGCTATTCAGGACTGTGAGATATAAAAGCTGGAAAGGCATGGGCAGCGTGATGGGAGTTTGGTCCCTCTTAGTTCCCAGTTCTCAACACATCAAAGATGTTGCTTTCCTTCTGTTCCCAGCGATTAGCTCTAACTCCGCCTCCTGGCACGACGCTTTCACAGTCAACATTAAAGGTAATGGGGCACCTGGAGCCTTCTTCCCTTACAATCCAATCTCTCACCGAGTGAATGAAACCTATGAACTCTGTTTCTTTTCTGAGTCTGCTCTGGGGAATCTAAGACTCTGAATGTGTCACTATTCCCTGGGGAGTCTGAGGCCTGAGCATGCGCACCAGTTGCTACCAATTGTTGCAGATCGCAAGAGTCCTGCCCTTTCTACATTCTCCTCCAGGGATCCCCGCCTGCACCCGGGGTCCTGAGACCCAACCCTCTCCTGAGTGGCGACGGGTTAGGTCAGGCTGGTTGGACTATCTAGGGCATTAACTCATGCAGTTCACATCCTCCTTGCCTTTAACGGCATAGACTCGGCGCCTCCGCCCTTGTTCCCTGCTCGCTCCCAGCTTCCTATTGAAAGCTGCTGCGAACGGCTTGAATGAAACGTGTGTGGGTTTAGTGTGTGGTAAAACCACCAGGGGATCCCGTCTCTCCACAAACCAGATGCTCTGCTAGAAGGAGGACGAGAGGGAGGCGGCCTGGAGTGAAGCCCGCGCAGTGGCCCGGCGACTGGGAGAGGCCAGGCCACCTCCCCTGTCGACCACGCACCGCTCCGCCTGCTTGCAACGGTTCCAGGCACCACGCTCTCCACTCGGGTTGCGATGGTGGAGGCAGTGACAAGCTCCTGCAGCCCACAGCACTGTGCACAAAACAGCAGCGCCCTCTCCTCCCTCCCGTTCTACTCCACGCCTTCTCCGCCAGTGTACTATGCGCAGCCACCGGCGCCATCCGCTTGTCAACTTTGAGCTGAAGGAGCAGCAACTTTGACAGTGGCCGCGGGTTTCTAATCTGGCTTCTCCTTGGCAACAGTCTCTTCGAAAGTCGAGTTAAACGAGGCAAGAGTTTCCTCTGAGCACCCTTGTTGCCTTGTTTGCAACGGGTCCCCCGCCAGCCGAGAGTGGGATTGTGACAGCCAGTCCCCTAGTGGAGGGGACTTGTTTTTCTTTTTCTCTAGAGACCTTTACTAGCGACTGGATAAAGCAGTACCGAGAAAGGACGTAAATAGCAGAGCAACTGTTACCAAGAAGACAGCCACCACCCAAAGCCTGGGAGGAACGCCGGGTTTCCTCCAGGCTGCGCCCAGTCGCAACATTAGGGAACAATCAGGTGGTGTTCGCAACTTTTCAAGGTCAGCCTGTTGGATCTGTTATTTCTTTCGGACCCTTCGGGTGCACAGAGCTTGGATTAGATTTGGCTGGGAAATGCTCAGGACACGAAACCTTGAAGGATTGTAGGGATGTGTTGAGGACACCGTCCTTCCCCGACTGCCCTGTACCCTGCCCTCCCAGCAGTCTTCAGCTCCCCTCCACTAGCCAGCGGTGAGTATGTGACATGTGCCTAACTCTCTGCACCAAGTTTGGCAGCAGGTGTCGGTGCTAAGGTAGAGCCAGGATACTAGGTGCGCCCTCGCGGAGCCATGCCAGCCCCGGGCGCGCCTCTCTCTCGCACATCGCGGCTGCTGCTCCTTCTGCTGTTCAAGGTTTCTGTCTCTGCTGCCCTGAGCTTTGTCCCTGAGCCCAGGAATGGAACTTGTTTGGGGGAGAGCTGTTCCCCACTGATTCCACGTCGCAGCAGGGATGCCGGGGGACCTAGGAATTCAGCAAGAGATGCTCTGCGAGTCCATGTGCCCAGAGAAAAGCTGGAAGCAGAGGTGAGAGGGGCGACCTCCTGGGACCTCCCACCACCCAGGGGCGGTGACACAGGTGTGATTGAAGAGGCAGCGGCTTCTGGGCCCTTGGGACCTCCAACCAAGCCACCAGGTGCCTGGAGATGGAAAGGAGCCCAGGGTAAAGAACCATCCGGACATTTGGGGAGAAGGGAGCCCACGGACTCCCAACTCTTCCGTCAAACCTCTGAGAGAGGAGAGATGAGTTCCAAGCGCGACGAGATTCCCCAGGGCAGCCAGGAGCACAGTGTGAAAACAGAACCTGAACCCAGAGATCTTTTTTACTGGCCACGAAAAACAGGACAACTCCAGGGTTCCCATTACAGGCCTTCAGCGGTACACGAAGGAAGAACCCTTGCTCCCCCAGGCAGGGCGCTACCTCAAAACGGGTCTGCAGATGACTGGGTCCCTGACCAAGGGGGTCCACGCCGTGGAAATAGCACTAACCGACGCGTGAGACTGAAGAACCCCTTCTACCCATTGACCCAGGAATCCTATGGAGCCTATGCTGTCATGTGCTTATCTGTGGTGATCTTTGGGACCGGCATCATTGGTAACTTGGCAGTGATGTGCATCGTGTGTCACAATTACTACATGAGGAGCATCTCCAATTCTCTCTTGGCCAACCTCGCTTTCTGGGACTTTCTCATCATCTTCTTCTGCCTCCCCTTGGTCATCTTCCATGAGTTGACCAAGAAGTGGCTTTTGGAAGATTTCTCCTGCAAGATCGTGCCCTATATCGAGGTAATGACCTTTAGCTACTGTCTTTACCAGTTTCTGAAGAATAACGGTTGTATCCACCTACCTGTGGAACTCTTTGCTTCTTTCTCCGAGTCCCTTCCCTCCTCCCCCGCCAGCCACTTATGCATGCATTTGTGTGTATGAAAGAAAGCAGCTTTGCTAAATCATCTTCAAACTTCTGTGTTCCTAGCCTGAGGGCCTGAGGGGTGTGTGTGTGTGTGTGTGTGTGTGTGTGTGTGTGTGTGTGTGTGTGTGTGTGATGGTTCTATAATGTGTACAGCTGTTCTCTAGATATGGTGATATTTTTGACTTGGCACTCAGGGTCAAATAATGGCCAGCCCATCCATGATGGCTGTCCTTGTTGGAACCTATTACTGGTGATATGTGTGTATGTGTGTATGTTTGTGTATGTGTGTATGTGTGTGTGTATGCGTGTGTGTGTGTGTGTTCTGTGATCATTAGCATGTATTTGCTAAAGTTCCAGTATTTCATTGTGATTCCACTCTGCCAGAGTGAGTCCCAGAGAGACGACTGAGCTTTTTTTTTTAAATTTTTCTACCAAAGCTGGGGTTATATCTTATGTATGAAAGAACATCAATCTTAGTTTTATAATTGGTCTCATGGTATATTAGGAACACCCCAAATTAGTTTACATTGGTTGAGCTGTCTGCCCCTCCATTTCCTCTAAATTGTTAGGTCTTTCTTTGTGGAGCCTTCTTAAACTTTTAGAAACAGTTCATTTTTCTGAATGAACTTAAACAAAAAGTCCATTCCCTTTGACTAATATTTATAGATTATAGGACATAAATTTGCCAGTACTATGACTGTGAAGAATGGGCAATTTTAAAGGGATTTACTGGTGTAAATAAAATAAGAACATTTCTGAAGAAAGTAAAAGTTAGATTCCAAACTTCGAAATGAAAATTGCTTGAGCAAGACAAGGTTTTACTGCTTCATGCTAGAGCTACTGTACGAGTCGTTGCTCTGGCAGTTGGAATTTGCTCTGTAAATTGGCCTCTCTTTAAACACCAGCTCTTGGAACCTGCCCAAGTGTTTGGCTGCCAGTTGTGGTTTTAGCCAGCTGGGCCTTGATTTTTCTCCATTCAGACTGTCCATTTCATTTATAGAAACACAAGAAGGGAAACTGTAAATATTCCAGAGCCTCTGATCCTGTCTGGCACCAGGGCCAGTTGACACTGTGTTCAACATTGTCTCAGACTTAAAACTCCAAGATAAATAAACAGAAAACACTGCCTACTGAGAAGGTACAGTCAATAAGACCCTCTGTTATGCAGCCTGGGCTCAGATGTAGGACCATCCTGGCTACTAAATCAGCTGTTGCTGCTTACCAGGATCCAGGGCCTGACTGTTGCCAAGCACAAAGACACTCTGAAACACGGCCATTTACTGGGGGACAGGGGTTGGGGGGACAGTTCGTTTTTTAAATGGAGAGGACATAGTTGAATCGTATAAGGGAATATGTATCATGTTACATTTATCTCTTCAAAGGCAATGTTAGATTAAGTTTTCTCTGATTTTTTTTTTTGTTGTTATAATAATGCAGAAGACTTGGGCCAGAAGGAGATTTGGAAAATAAAGTGTAAAGGTCAAACAGGAGAAGTAACACACAAGCAGGAGTTATGTTGGCTTGCCTCACTGGGAACCACAGGTGGGGGCAGGGGTTGCGTTATATATTAGGTGGGAGGGCAATGGAAGAAGGCAGGAAAAGGGGGACCAGAGAAAGAATCAAATGGCCAAGGCTATTGAAGGGAACCACAAGCAAAAAGAATTGTATCAAACAGAAAAAGGAACATTAAAAACTTAGGTTAGTTAAATGAGACCTGTATTTTCCAAGTAGTAGTGTCTACTATGCATTTAAATTTCTTTTTAACTCTGAGGTTTTTAATTTGTTTTTAGTTTTGTGAAACCAGGTCTCGGATGCAATGGAAGCTGGATTCAGAGTCACTGTGTAGCTAAGGATGGTCTTGAACTCCTGATCCTCCTGCCTCCACTTGTAGAGTATGGTGATTACTGTGTGTGTGTGTGTGTGTGTGTGTGTGTGTGTGTGTGTGTGTGTGTGTGTGCGCGCGCGCGCGCGCGCGCGCACTGCATCAAGCCTGAGAGATAACAAAGTTATAATAACACTTTATATATCTTTTTAAGTCAGTTTTTTCATATTTTTGTTAAAAACGAGTTTTCTTATTAGTAAAATGCTTTCTTTTACTCTCTGCAGTTTTGCTTAGTTTTCTACACTTTTTGTAATCTTTTCTGCTTTCAATTATTGAGACTTGGTTTTTACTTTTTGCTAGAGAAGAAAAAGCTTGCTTAAAATATTAACTTAAAAAGCACAATTCGTGTTACACATTTTTGTATTTTTATGCAGTACTTTTAGTAACAATGTACATGACAACCTATCACCAGATTTTATTCCTCTGAATAAATTTTATAATACTTTAACATGTTTTTATAAAAATAGTTATTGAACCACGGTGCCAGCTTCCTATTTTCCAATTTCTAAGAATAAGAGCAGTAGTGCGAATCTCTAAAACACTGTGTCTGCTGTCCCAAGTCAGAAAATACAGACCCTGAAATGGAGCTTTTGTGTTTATGGTTAGGGGTTGGGGAGGGGGTGAAGTTTGTTGGGGCATGATCAGGTTCAATCCTTGTTTGACATTGAAGTGCAAGTGGGCAGAGGGAGAATTTGAACTATTTATGAAGTTCTTACAAAGACCTCATTTGACACTAGGGAACCTCTAAGTTTAGGGTGGCCATGAAGGAACATCCTGAATTGAGTAAGAGGGCCTTTGTAGTCTTTAATGGTCCCGTCATTGAATAGAAACTTCTTTCAGATATAGGGCATAATTTTGAGCCCAGTGAATCTCTTTGGTGGAGAACGATTTCTAGGGAGGGGTGCAACCAAAAGCCATCAGAATTCTATACCCTATACTCCATTTTATGGGGAGGCAATGTTTCACCCTTGAAAACTGAGTCGGAAGCAGGCTGGTTATGGAGCCATAGCATTTGCTACACTGTCTTCACACTTTCCAAAATCAGAAGGACATGACACCATAGCTTCCATTCTCATTTCGATGATAAGGAATGATTCTGCAAATGAACCAAGGTAGAGGCACCGAGACCACAGAGACCACGGAGACCACAGAGATCACAGAGACCACAGAGACCACAGAGACCACAGAGACCACCGAGACCACAGAGACCACAGAGACCACAGAGACCACAGAGACCACCGAGACCACCGAGACCACAGAGACCACAGAGACCACAGAGACCACCGAGACCACAGAGACCACAG
This sequence comes from Rattus norvegicus, assembly GCF_021556685.1. Lineage (NCBI taxonomy): Eukaryota > Metazoa > Chordata > Mammalia > Rodentia > Muridae > Rattus > Rattus norvegicus. The sequence goes on along the minus strand of NC_141537.1, from coordinate 54,984,286 downwards.
AGACCACAGAGACCACAGGCTCCACAGAGACCACAGAGACCACAGAGACCACAGAGACCACCGAGACCACAGAGACCACAGAGACCACAGAGACCACAGAGACCACCAAGACCACAGAGACCACAGAGACCACAGAGACCACAGAGACCACGGAGACCACAGAGACCACCGAGACCACCGAGACCACAGAGACCACAGAGACCACAGAGACCACGGAGACCACGGAGACCACGGAGACCACAGAGACCACCGAGACCACGGAGACCACAGAGACCACGGAGACCACGGAGACCACGGAGACCACAGAGACCACAGAGACCACAGAGACCACAGAGACCACGGAGACCACAGAGACCACGGAGACCACAGAGACCACAGGCTCCACACTATAGGTTGCTGTTTGCTGTTAGAAAAACAATTTATAAAGCCCAGATAACACCATAAAGCCAGTTAGCACCATTCAGTACGTGGCCGTCATGGCCTTTCTTGTTCATTAGTTTCATCTGTTTTTGCAAGAGATCCCATGGTTTGTAGCCGATTTATGTTTTTAAAATTATGAGAATCATGGCTATGCTTAAATCTTATAAAGGTGGAAGGGCAACAGAGTGGTTGGAAAATGGAGATGGGAGCAAAGGTGGGGAAAAGAACTTGTATTTGGAAGCTGTCATCGTAGACACATCACAGTTAAGTTGGCCTATCACAGAGACACCAGTCAAACTAATGCTCAGAAGACAGATCTACTACGTAGTATCCATGAGCTGTGGAGGCTAGGGTATGGGTTGCCTAAGGATGGAGCATGTGTTTAAAGCCAAACGATTCAGACATTGAATGTGTAAGCAAAACAGCTTTTTGCTCATTAGTTGATGGATGGAAGCCAGTTAGAGCAGTGTATCAGATGATCCCAGCCCATTGCCAAATAATTACTTATATTTAGATGTTAATTATGGGTTTCAAAGGATATAAGTTCCACTGTAGTTTAAAAATCCCATATCTTCATGGAATGGCACAAGGCTTCCAATAAGTCTTAGGTAATCACAGATTTAGCTGCATTTCATTTTTATTGTGATACAAGATCCCCGTGTAGAGATCTAGGGAGAATTCTGGCCAGAAGTAACTTGTGAAAAATCTAGAATGTATTATCATGAAAAGAGGTGGCATTTCTGATGGCTCTGGGAATATTGGTTTAAAGCTGTAGAAAACAAGTGATTTCTTTATTGTTTCAGCTTGAACTCAGCACTAACAAGTGAAGAAAGGAAGGATAATAATTGGACGCTAAAGATAGCATGGCCAGTCACTGTGCAGTTCTACACAGAATTTCCTAAACCCCACATTCAAGTGATAGCACATTTATCACAGCAGATGCTAAATTGGCTTCAGTGGTGAATTAGCTATTAGATATTCTGATGGACTTTTAAGTGGAAACATGCAGTTTTATGAGCAATTTGAAAGTTACTAATAATTTTTCTTGGGGAAAATGGACTCAGTCTGTGAGAATGGTACTTACCAAATATTTTATGACTCCCCATTAATCCCTTCGAAATCATTTTCCACATTTCCAAGCATGGGCAAATATTTGGCTGGAGATTCCAGCAAGAAAGAGAGTCAGTTTCCCAGACTGTGCTTTCATTGACACCTCTATTCTGGTTCAGCATATTTGATGAAGTTAACTGAAACTGGAGCTTAGTACGTAAAAACTATAGTAATCAAATGTCAGCGTTAAATAGCTAATGTGGTTGTTGTCAAAGTGAGACCATTTCACAGGCTCATCAGTGAAGCATGAACAAGAGAAGGGTTCTTTCATTGTTTCTCTTCTGAGGATTATTATCTGACATTAAGCTCTAGGATTATGTATAAAACAGTAGCACCTGATAACTGACTGAGAACAGTCTGAATAATTCATTCATGCCTATGAACCTTTTTAAAATATGTCATCAGGTTTCCATTGATCCACCACCTACCTATTCATTCATTACACATGTATTAGGGTTTTCTTTGGTGGAAGGTAATGCATTAGGACAGGTTGGAGAAGGATAATAAGTGAAACTTTCCAAAGATAAATATCCCAGGTAAGCTATGGTTACTGAAGTTTTGAAAGAATAATAGAATGTTCTACAGTATGACTAATACTGTAATATAGGCTTTAAGGAAGCACTGGGGGAAGTTCCGGGATGGCCTCAGATGGTCATAATGAGTTATGACCAATGATGGGGAAATTCAATTGAAAACTCTGCTCCCCATAATGCTCTTTTCAATTAGACTCTCACCACTAATTTAAATGATTCCACTGCTTGGATCAATATTGAAAACTCAACAAGTATGAAAATCTTTTAATTCCTGTTTTTATAAGCTCATTAGCTTCTAGATATAGAAAATGATTAAAAGTTGAAAACATAAGACATCAGCAAGAAGGGCAATAGAAAATTCTATCTATATTTAATAATAACTTATAAATATTGGTCCTCATAATAGATACCAGGGATTTTCAACCTTCCTAATGCTGTGATCCTTTACCACAGCTCTTCATGTCGTGGTTACCCCCAGCCATAAAATTATTTTTGATGCTACTCCATAACAAAAATTTTACTACTGTTAAGAATCATAATGTAAGTATATGTGTTTTTTGATAGTCTTAGGTGAGCCTTGTGAAAGCGTCTTTTCAACCCATGGGGGTCATCACTCACAGGTGAAGAAACACTGATCTATGCAAACAGTCACCAAGTAGGAACTTTGTCTAGCAATTCAGTAATACATTGAGCCATGCACTGTATTTAATATAATCTTATAGAAAACTAAGAAGGAAGACTGACAAAGGCAACACTTTGTGCACTATTATAAAAAAGGAGAAAGGAGGCATAAAGACTAGCATTCTCCAAGAACCAAATGAATTTCTCTAGTACACACTCTGAGGACTTCAAGTCCTTGAAAGGTTCCAAGGTATCCTGAACCTGTCAGCAAAGTGCCTTTGAACCAAGAAAAGGAACCAATTACGACTACAAAACAAAAATATAAACAAAGAAACCATATAATAAAAACCATGCTTGATCTTATGAACATAGCCAAGGTAGGGCAGGTGAGGATGGATCTACCTAATTCCTTATGCTTCTGCATAGACCTTGAGGGCATATCTCCCTCTTGTTAATGTGTTACAACCATATTTAATTGTGTCACTTTGGAAACACTTAGGTCCATGTCTGAGACATGGACTGGGAAGCCGAGAGATGGGCAGGCACCTAGACACCAAGATTTGTCAGAGTCATGTACCTATCCTTCAAGGTTACCTCCTCATTTTGTCTCTCAAGAACTTATCTGCCAAGTTCCCCTAATTAACTCAGCCATGTTGCCAAGACTAACTCTTAAAGTATCCTCATTACAATATTACTCTTTGTGCCAAAAATGGTGATCTAATCTAAACTTTTTATGGTAGAGAATGAAATTACTACAGCTTCAAACTGTGGGGTCTTTCTATTTGCAAAGTGGCTAGAGATTATTTAGATCGTGTCCATAAAGCACAGGCTTACTATCCAGTTTACCATAAAGGGCAGATACTTTCAGCCTGTGAGTTGTTTACTGTTTTCAATCCTATCTTTCTGCATGTGCTTGGATGAGTCATAGTATTAATGAGGAAAAGAGCACTGATTTTATCCTTGCCTAGAACGGCTTGCTGTCATTAGGTCTATGACTTTATTAAGAACTGCAACTCTGTTGGAAAACAACCTGGAATTACCATGCCCCGCTTTCCCTTTCTTCTTACTTTCTCTGTCTTCTGTCTTGTCCTTTGCTCAAATATCTTTCTTATAAGAAAGATGGTCAGATAAATTAATTCACATCGAGTTGTTAGAATTGCAGATATTTGCCTTTTGGAAGAGGACTGAATAAAGGCTATTTCCTTAGCAGGTTGCCAACAGTAGAACTTTAATTAAAAGCTACAGAATTTCATGTGAAAAGGTTTTTTCACTATGATTCAAGGATGGCAGAAATATTCAGCTACGAATACATATTCAGTATGTATTTTGTTTTATATTTACTATCATGCAGATCTATTTGAGGAATGACAACAGAAATAAGTTGAAAAATCTGTTCATGATCCTTTAATACTTACCCGAGCACCCAGCTGAGCAGCTGTGAGTCCCAGTCTCCTTAATATGGGTGAAAATCATCATAATTGTACGAAAAAATGTTAACTGTATTGTGAATTTGGGAAAACATGACATTGTGAAACAAATTTCTTTTTTTTCTTTTTTCTTTTTTTTTCTCCATCTTTATTTAATTGATTATTTCTTATTTACATTTCAATTGTTATTCCCTTTCCCGGTTTGGTTTCCAGGCCAACATCCCCCTAACCCCTCCCACTCCCCTTCTCTATGCATGTTCCCCTTCCCATCCTCCCCCCATTACCGCCCTCCCCCGAACAATCCTGTTCACTGGGGGTTCAGTCTTGGCAGGACTAAGGGCTTCCCTTTCCACTGGTGCTCTTACTAGGCTATTCATTGCTACCTATGAGGTTGGAGACCAGGGTCAGTCCATGTGTAGTCTTTGGGTAGTGACTTAGTCCCTGGAAGCTCTGGTTGTTTTTGTTGTTCATATGGGTTCTCAAGCCCCTTCAAGCTCTTTCAGTCCTTTCTCTGATTCCTTCAACAGGGATCCCGTTCTCAGTTCAGTGGTTTGCTGCTGGCATTCGCCTATGTATTTGCCATATTCTGGCTGTGTCTCTCAGGAGAGATCTATATTTGGTTCCTGTCAGCCTGCACTTCTTTGCTTCATCCATCTTATCTAGTTTGGTGGCTGTATATGTATGGGCCACATGTGGGGCATGGTCTGAATGGCATTCTTCAGCCTCTGTTCTAAACTTTGCCTCCCTATTCCCTCCCAAGGGTATTCTTGTTCCCCTTTTAAAGAAGGAGTGAAGCATTCACATTTTGATCATCTGTCTTGAGTTTCATTTGTTCTAGGCATCTAGGGTAATTCGAGCATTTGGGCTAATATCCACTTATCAATGAGTGCATACCATGTGTGTTTTTCTGTGATTGGGTTACCTCACTCAGGATGATATTTTCCAGTTCCATCCATTTGCCTATGAATGTGAAACAAATTTCTAATTACTGTTCTAAATGTAGGGTAGAAAATACCTTTAGATTGGTTCATTCAAGAGAGTAACATTTTAAGACAAATAGTATGAATAGTGCTTAACTTTCTTCTATTAAAATTAATGAACATTTGAAAGATTCTTAGCTAAATGACATTAGATAAGGTGAATTTAAATGACTTTTTAAATAAAATATGGATGGAATATAGGGTGCTGTAGAAGTTGTGGTTGAAAGAAAACCTTACTTCAAGCTAGAACTTGAAAGAAAAAATGCATAGGATTAAGACAAGTTTGTTTTAAGGCAATATTTTGGTTTTAAAACAGTCAAATAAGGTTTTTAAATAAGAATCAACTTGTTATTAAGCTGAGACAACAGCAAAATATGCAAGAGGAGACTAATATGGCAGTCAGAAGTTGATGTCTATGACATGTTTTTCTCAGTAGTATTAGAAATCATGTATAAATGAAGTAGGCCAGGTGTAACAGACTAGCACTGGTTTGTGCTAAATGTGGACATGTTAAATTACATATTGTTTATGTTCAAGGGGCAAGCAATCTTATCTTGTGGACTTATGGCTGTGAAAAACCCTTTGGTTTTAAAGCTTTTGCACACACAAGGAACAAAGCTTACTTCTCTATCTGAACTGTTTTTGGTTTTGGAAACACTAATCAAAGCATGTTCCTGCCATAGTTATCATCTGTACTCACTCTAAACCGAAGACCTTTTTGATAAAGGTCATCTTATTTACAGTGGTCTGATTAACAACAGTTCTTTTGAGTGATCTGCAGTGTTCTTCTGCTGGTGAAGTTGCCCTGAAGTGTTGCAAGGATGAAGATTGTGGAAAATGCAAGAAAAAAATCCAAAGGCAAACAAGTTCAAACCATTTAGGGTTTGAAAGGAAAGCACCCTGTGCTCATCCTGCCCCTTCCTGACTGGGTGTTAGTCCTGTAACCACTGACATAATAGGTTGCCATTCATGGCCCAAATGAATGGATTCTCTCAACAATAATGTCCTTGTTCCCTAGGGTTACTTGCAAATAAAAGACGCTATATAAATAGATGTATCAAACATTTTAGATATAAATGCAAAATTAGAGTACAGTTTTCATGACCCTGGTTTGAGATTTCCCAATTTCACAGTTGTTATTTCAGCAAGCAGATTCAATTTCATGTGAAGAAAACTGCTTAGAACAACCCTGATCTTTCTCTGTGGTGTCTTCTGACTCCAAGGGAAGATTTAGCAAATGATGATCTTTATTTTCTCAGAGTTTTGCTTACTTTATGTGGTCTCTCGGGTGTTTCACAACTTGCTCTCAATCTTAATCATTTCACTATCTTTTTTGTAGTAAGTTTCGGCAGAAAGGATCAATAGCTCAGACAGGGTCTACACAGACCACTGTTTTTGGAAAAGACTGACATGCTCATATTCTCATTTCTTATTCCGTGTCAGTACCTGCCCGTATTTTGGGCATCTTGCAGAAGCCAACTGAGGGTATGAGACCCCCTGGAAGTGAAGTCATAGATGCTTCTGTATTTCCATATGGATGCGAGCAACTAAACTCCAGTGCTCTACATCACATACCCACCATGTCCTTTTTGGGTTGTGTTTTCTAAAGGCTAATTTTGTAAATTACTGTACAATAGAGTGAGTCTCAGTGGGGCATCTTCCTACATATGTGTCTGTATACTTTGTTCTCATTTATTACCCCCTGCCCCCGCTGATTCCCTTTCTTCCCCTAGTGGTACCAACTTCTGCTTTCCTGGCACATTTATTCCATCTCCCAACATCCTTAAGATCATTTCCTCCCATTGTATGATCATTTTTTAGTTTCATAAGCTATACACTTACATAACACACAAATACATACACATGTGCATGCACACACATACAGAGAGAATTTTAAATCCATGCTTAGCACATGAGAGAAGACATGTGGTACTTGTCTTTTTGAATATAATTTATTTTGCTTAACATTATAACTTAAAATTCCAGTCATATTTGTTTGAAGTTTTCTTTATGGCTGGATAAATCTCCACTGTGTACAATATATATTTTTAAAAAAATCTATTCATTCTCTGATTCTGGGCTATGATAATGAAACACTAAACATAAATATACAGGTATCTTTCAGGAAGTTGACTTGAATCTTATTACTCAATGTCCAAAAGTGCTGTAGCTGGGTATTATAGTGTTTCTTCCTTCCTTCCTTCCTTCCTTCCTTCCTTCCTTTCTTTCTTTCTTTCTTTCTTTCTTTCTTTCTTTCTTTCTTTCTTTCTTCCCTTCTTTCAGCTTATAATTTTGAGAAATCTTCATACTGAACTCCACGGTGTCTTCACAAGTTTAAAGTTTTCACCAGTAGTCAATGCAGTTTTCTTTCCCTTCACATCCTGGCCATATTTGTTGCCTTTCTTTCTTCCCCCACTCCCTCCTTAGATGATAACTATTCTGACTTGGGTACAAGAAATCTTAAGGAGATTATAATTTATATTTTATCAGTGGTTGAGCATGTTTTCACTTTTCAAATACCAATCAATCATTTGTTATGTGTCTAAGAACTGTCTAGTCAGTTCGCTAGCTAATTTATTGATTAAATATCTTTTCTGAAGTTTGATGTTTTAGAGTCTTTATGTATTCTGAATATTAATCTCCCGTCTAATGAATGTTTCAGGAAACATCTTTCTCTATGTTGTAGGCTGTATCTTTTCTGCTGATTTTATTTTAACCTATATAGAAGATGTTTTAAAGTTGTGAAAAACTTCACTAGTAAATCCTGAAGATTGTTTCTTGTGTTTTTGAAGTCTTTTCCACATGTTATTAGTGAAATTTTTTCAGGGCCCAATATTTCAATGAATTGAATTCTTGAGCAATGAGAACAATGTATCTCATTGTATCTTGAATTATAAAGTGTGCCTCCTATCATTAGCACACTGTGGTTACTTTTTCTGTAGTATTTCTTAAAGGAACCTAGGAAACCATTGCTCTTTAAAATTACTTATGCTTGAAAAAGGTATCTTATTTTATTCTCATGAAACTCTCAAGAAGAGAGTTTCACACTGACTCTTTCCCTAAAAACATTGTCCTCCATACCTTGCTGATAAAATTTCTCCTCAGTGGTGTAACATGACTGTCTTAAATTTGTCATCAACAAGGCTGAGCAGAAATTTGGGACACACCATCATAAAAATGTCCAAGAAGAACATGGGTTTTGATAATGGGAGTCTCAGTTGAGTTTCTCTATTTCAGCCTTGCCATGATAAGGAGATTCTTAAACATTACACTTTCTGGGCAGAGGACTATATTTTTGTTGTTTACTATAAAGTGTTTGTATTGATTTGACTATCTACTATAACAAAATTTAGATGCAATCTTTGGAAGCTATTCCTTAAACTTCCATTATAGTTTTAAATTTCTCTACATTGCCTACTTATGCTTCTTTTATTTCAGTGGTGTAACTTACAGAGTCCAATAAAGGGAAGACTCTACACTACCCTCTTTCTTTGGAAGGAAAGTCAGTCAAGGAGAGGAGGAGATCAACTTTCAAGGGCTTAGATGTGAACTGAAATATCTGGGTCATTATCATGTGAATTCTACCCTAACTACAGTTAGCAATGAAACTTTTTTCCATAGGAATTAAAAATGGAGCCCAGTTTGAGTTAGTAAAACATTTAAAACATAACATTCAATGTAACTTTTATAGTGAGTGACTTCAGAACTATTCATTCTGAAGCCCTTGATAAGTCTTCATATTTACCAATGCACCAGCTTCATCTCTTAAATGTATCAGCAGATAAGAGAAAATGCCACCATTCAGACACTAAATGATCCTGTTAATGATGAAAGGGACAGATGAAGTGGATGACCTTTGTTCTGGGCTATTATTTTCCTAAAGAAGAGAAAATCATTTCAACTTCACGAAGGTCACTGTACATGTCAGGACCAACAAAAAACATATTGAGAGCCGAATTCTGTGTGGTCTTCAGGGTCCCTTGCCTGTGTACTTCATCCTTTCAGCCTACAGATTTGAAGGCATTCCTTAAGGTATAATTCATGACAATATTGACTGTTAGTATATAATTTAAAAGGCCGAATCCCAAGTTTATGCCAATGTAATGGCTTAAGTAACACATTGGTGTTATTTGCGAAGATGCAGATCATAACCTTTGAAAACATATAATCTGGAAAGTTTTATCATCTGGTCAGGTTAGGAAGCTAATTAGACACCTGTAGGGATTTCTCCTTGTCAGATACACAGCAGCAGGTAGGAGGTAATGAAGAAGTTCTACTTTTAATTTGTGTGCTACTATAGGTATGTATGCATATATACATTTTTATATATGCATGTACATATGTCTGCCTATGTGTGTATGAATAAGCATTAGTGTTTATAGCATTGGGCTGATTTAATGCTCTTTGTTACTAAAAGTAGAATTCAATATATTCATAATGATGTTAAAATTGTGACAATTACACTTCAAGTTTGATTCAGAAGAGCGACCCTTAAGCACATACTGCACTTAAGCTTGTACTCTGTTTACAGTGCCCCTCGGTCTTTTCTCAGACTTGGACTATTGCTGCATCTGTCTTCTCCCTGGGACCCATGCTGTAGGTGGCTACAGCTCTCTGAAGCCTCCCTGCACTAGATGATGACAGGACAGGAGCTGAAGGAGCTTTATTGTTGCTTCTCTGGGACACAAAGAACAGCAGAACATTGTTTGAAAGAAAGATCTTTGAGATTTTTATTTTTATTCTGCTGCCTTTTCTGCATTTTGATAGCAATCCCTTAATGACTTACTTCCCCGGTATTTAAAATTCTCTGCTTCTAGCGTCCTTCTACCCTCAAAATTCTCAAAATGAATAGTCTTGTCTATCAAAAGTGTTTACTACTTCTGTGGTTAATTCTTTTCCCCATTGCCGTTCAGTTGTCACTCATCCCAACTCAGGTGTTCCACCAGAGAACCATCTCTCTAAGCCTCCACCTAACAACCTTCCTCCCAAGAGAATGCTTTGAGTGATCCTGAATTCCAGCCATCAGATATGGTCATTATATGAAGAAGATCAAAAGTACATGATACAGTTTTATAATTGCATATAATTGCACTATTCATCTCCGTAGAATTTTAATAAGCTTCAGGTAAACAAGCATATTTAAAGTTGTGATAAGAATCTTTTCATATTATCTTAACATCTAGGCATTTTAATTACATGGTAGATTTCATATTTGAGTATGCAGAATCTGGGCCAATCTTCCTTATTCTTGATGATTTTTATCAATTTGTCTCTGAGATAAACAGCTAAATCTTTACATGTGCTAAAATCTTCTATAAATAGTTTGGGGAATTACTTAGCTGAGCTTTTGCCACATTTTGCTTTCTTTCACATCATCAAATTTTGTGCACGGGTGAAATTTTTTCTTTTAGACTATCCGAGGCAATGGGGCTGGAGTTGGGACAGAAGGAGACCAACAAGGTCCAAGACTGACATTTGGATTGCAGTTGCTGTTGGCAACTACATCTCCAGGGCTATCAGCATTTGGGATAGCCCAGCTTTCCTGACTGTCTCCTTTAATAACTCTTTTTTGATGATAGTGTGACCTTTTTAAGTTCAAGGTCATTCTGTGGGGTTTTAGCTGCAGTGCTTCGTATCAGAGAGAAGCACAATTTGTAAACAAGGAGCTAGACATGGGAACTATGAGACTTTTGCATGCAAAACTGGAATGATCTTTCAATAAAACCACAGAACAAGATAGACGCAGTTAAGCTCCTGATGCAGAAACCTTGGAAATATGTCTATCTTCCAGTTAATATAGTAACAGTATTAATGAGCAAAGAGTTGGAGTATGTGTAAATCTTGCTTAAAATCTGTCCTGATATTTGTTATGAGATGAAGTGTATAGAAACTGGGAAGTGTTATTTTTTCTGACTGGGAGCATGTTCTCATTAAGAGCTAGCTTCCCCGGTCTATAGCTGGCAATCTATCCTTCCCATTTCCTACTGGTCTACCCACGGGTATTCGTTCTTCCCAGGAAATGCTCTGCAGCTGACTCATACTTAGAGATGCAAATGCTAGTGCTTGAAACGTGTGGCTCAGAGTTTGGAAATTCTTAAACTAATAACTAGAAAGAATAAGGGGAAGGAAAGGATACCTATTGTACATGGTGTGATCTTTGTAAGTCAGGAAAGAAAGCAGCCAACAGATAGGTGTGCTCAGCCTCTAAGAGACTGCAACGTCTCAGAGTGTCTGGCACTCCGTTACTGAGACTTTCTTTTCCCATAAGCGCTATTCATCATTTTAAAAAGATGTGCATCACAAACCACAGGGGCTTCATATTTGTGCACAGACTCTGAACAGATAGTGACAGTGACGACAGGGAACCACGAAAAACAATTCTTTAGTGAGGCTACACAGAGATTCTTGGGAGGATTTGTTGATACCTAAGCATCTGAGATTTCTTTGTTTTATATTATTAAAAGAAGTAAAGCAAAACAATTCAAAACCTTAAATGCAAACACAAATTTTGGAAAATCTATAAAGAACTGTAGGTTTTTTTTTTTTTTTTACCTGATATTGTTTGAAGAGGACCTTTAAATAATGCCAGTCCTTTTAAAGATCTCCTTCCAAGTGTGGTTGCAGGCATTTTTTAAAAGCCTCGTTAGAAGCCAATGAGAGCCAGGTAGACCTCAATTGTTGAATTGTTTAGCATCTCAAGAACTAGACAATGTTGATGAAGCCAAGAAGAAGTGCATGCTGACAGGAGCCTGATAAAGCTGTCTCCTGAGAGGTTCAGCCAGAGCAAAACAAATAGAGAGGTGAATGCTAGCAGCAAACCTTTGAACTGCGAATGAGGTCCCCATTGGAGGAGTTAAAAAAAGGATTGAAGGAGCTGAAGGGGTTTGCAACCCCATAAGATCAACAGTACCAACAAATCAGAGCTCCCAGGGACTAAACCACCATCCAAAGAGTACACATGGACAGACCCATGGCTCCAGCTGCATATGCAGCAGAGGATGGCCTTGTTGGGCACAAATGGGAGGAGAAACCCTTGGTCCTGCCAAGGCTGGACCACCTCCCCAGTGTAGGGGAATGTCAGGGTGGAGATATAGGAAGGGGGGATTGTTGGGGATGGGGAACACCCTTATAGAAGAAGGAGAAGGGGGTAAAATAGGGGGTTTATGGCCCGGGAAAGCAGAAAAGGGAATAACATTTGAAATGTAAATAAAAATTATCCAATTAAAAAAAAGAAAAAGAAAAAAGAAATGAGAAGCAAATATCCATCATGAGGAAGGACTCATCTTTGTAATATCAATCTTATTTATTTCTAAATTGTTTAAGAAGCTTATAAACGAGCATCTATAGTACATTACTCCTGACCCTCTGTCTCCCTCCAACTCTTCCTTGTGTTTGAAAGTTAATGTTTTCAACGTGAATGTACAGATGGTTTTTCATTTTCCCAGCTATCAAATATTGATGTTTCTTATATGGGTATTTGGAGGGATTTTCATAAAGAACTTGAAGAATTATTGCCATAAGCTCAACTGTAAGCTCTTTATCCAACTGGTTTAGAGCTCTGTTGTAAATTTCTCTTGCCTTTTGCTTTTCATGCAGTTAAAATGCTATTATGTTTCAGTTCCAGATAATTTTCATCACTAATCTTAAAACTCATGACACGGGAGGTGACTATATTCCATATTAGAGTGCAGGGACACAGGGTGATATGTGCTGTGTGGGAAGAAGAAAGCACATTGGACAGTACTCCCAGAGCACGTTGGCAGAGCTCTGGGTACAGTGGCAGCATGAACATGGCAGATAAACAACATGTGTCTGCGCATCCTCATTTTCTTTCTGCTATCGTGATCCCATTGGGTTCTAAAATAACTGACAGTTACATACTTTTAATTTTCAGGCTCTTTTTTCAAGCCACGGTATCTAACTATGTTTTCAAACGTTCTGATTAACAGTCAGAGGAACAAGCAGACTTAATCTGTTTTTCTTGGGCAAAGTCTAAAGCATTTCGTCTACCTGCAGACTTTTATTTCTACAGAATCATTCACACTTTCATTTTTATCTATTGTCCTTGTTTAAATCTGTAAGAAATGGCCATATTTATTAAACTCTACATTCCTTACTGCACCAAATGTCTGGGTGAATTTTGTTTCAGGTGATTGCGTGTTAAGTTGTGAAAGTAGATTACTCTTCCACTCTTAGTCGACTGCGATCTAGAAGGACTACTGTTGTTCGCATCTAAATGCACAGTGTGTGGTTTAGTGTCAGTGTCAAAAAAAATGCATATGTACACTGATTGTAGGTCTCCGCTTCACTAGAATATCCTTGATGCTTTAGGAATATTTTGCAGACAAGTGATAGTTTGTGTATTGGTATGGTTTGCATCACTATAACCAAAACATTTGACTTAAACAACTTGGGGGATGAACTCATGTTTTCAGAAGTTTGCCCTCCGGTGCTTGGGCAAAGAAGCACCACAGTGGAGGCTTAAGCAGAGCATCATGGTATGGAAGCCTATGTTACAGGCTTTGGGAGAGTATCGTTATTTCACCTCTTGACAGACTGCAGCAAAGAGAGAAGGGTTAAGGGAAGAAGGTAGATAAGATAAACATCTGAGGGCTTAGTCCCCAGTGATTTACCTCCCCCAACCAGTCCTTTCCTCTCATCTTTTACCACCTGTCAACGAAGCCATTACATCATGAGCCCACCTAGGATTCAAACCATTCATTAGTTTAGAATCCTCATGATCCAACCTCTGACCATGGACACAACTATATGTGATTATCCTTTGTTCTGTAGTTATTTCTTATGCAGCTGAGTTGACACATTCAACTATCATAGTACATGTAGACTAGGGATAACATTAGATTAGTCTTGGGAAAGCCTTTCTGTGAATGACAGGAATATATTTCTGATTGAGCTTGAACTATTGACTAAGTAGGATATCTAACCATAAGCACACAAGAGCAGTGGTTTTTGGATATGTTATTCTATCAAACTGTTTTCCAATATGAGTATTTTCTGTGGTTAGAACTAGATACTATCTTGGCTCTTCTAGGCATTTTTCATGGTTATTGTATGTCTGTTTTTGCCATATCTAAGCATCTCATTTTTTCCTTTTACATTTAATGGATGTTTGTGCTTGCCACATACTTTTCCACAGCGAATATAATTATCTGATGTTTTGTTCTGTAGCTTGTTTCACTGAGCACATGAGCTCACAGAGGTGGCTTTGTTTTGTGCATTGTGATTGTGATTTTGATCTCATTAACTCATGCTTCCCTTATTTATGAGATGTCTCTGAGCACCTCCAGAGAGGATTTACGCCTGTCTCTCTCAGGCATCATTAATGATTTAAAATTCCATTTTGGATTTTTCCATCTTGCATTGTTGGTGCAAATTCTAGCCTTCATGTCATCTAAGTTGTTTTCCTAGTTTCAATTTGGCACCCCTGCTCCAATTTACCCTGACTCCCAAGACCTCCACGTTATCATGTAGTTAAAAATTTCCAATATCTGTTGTTCCCCTTGGCCCCTTTTACATCCTTAAAGGTGTCAGGTTTGATTGAATCCAGAACTCATAAAGGAGTCTTTGCACCATTCCTTACCCACTTTCATTTTTTAAAATTAAGTTACATTTATGATTTGTTGGTGTGGGCACACGTGTGTGAGAGAGCACATTTGAGTAGAAGTCTGAGTACTATTTGCAAATACCCACCTTGCAGAAAATGGGTTCTGGGGCTCAATCTCAGGTCATCAGGCTTGGCACACAGTATGCCATCTTCTCAACTCTGTTAACTTACATTGGTCCTAAGTTCGTCTTCTACCTCTCTACATGGACACTTAGCATGCAGCACCAAAACTGTCTTGAAACCCTGTGAAGGAAAGGGACTGTAAGCAACTAACTTGAAATTTATTTTCTCAATGATTTTGGGCCCTGGAGAATTTTCCTTTCTTGTTTTTTCAGAAGCGTATGCCTTAAAAGGAGCAGAAAGGATCCTTTATTTTGTGTTTAGAAAACACTGGGGAAATATCTCCAATTGAGGAGCTTGTGAGAAGCAATCAGCTCAGAAGCACTGGCTGTGTAAGGCAGTCCCGAGTCCCACCTGGGAAAACACGGCCATTTGGAGTAATAAAAAGGAGACACAAGCCAGTCTCTGCTGCTTATCTAGATGTCCTGATGCCTGGCATTTTCACAGTGACTGAAATTCTTACAGACTCTAGAGGTTCTTATCTGTGACAGAAAAATCACACATTGCTGACCTTTACAGAAGCGCCTTACTCTCTTACTCTACTATCATTCCTTGGTGTGTGTGTGTGTGTGTGTGTGTGTGTGTGTGTGTGTGTGTGCCTGTGCGTGCATGCGTGCGTGTGTGTGCGCGCGCGCGTGCGTGTGTGTGCGTGCTTGTGTGTGTGTGTGTGTGTGTGTGTGTGTGCGCGCGTGTGTGATCCTTTTCTACTTTGCCCTTCTCTCACCTCCCCTGCTTTCTCCCCCCTTCTGCTTTAATTTTCAGTGCTATGATCTCTCAGAAGCTCTATACTCTTTGTCTCCCACAGGTAGCTTCTCTGGGTGTCACTACCTTCACCTTATGTGCACTGTGCATAGATCGCTTCCGGGCTGCCACCAACGTCCAGATGTACTATGAAATGATTGAAAATTGTTCTTCCACCACTGCCAAACTTGCAGTTATCTGGGTTGGCGCTCTGCTCTTGGCACTTCCGGAAGTTGTCCTCCGCCAGCTGAGTAAGGAGGATTTGGGCTTTAGTGGCCAGGCTCCTGCAGAACGGTGTGTCATAAAGATCTCTCCCGATTTACCGGACACCATCTATGTTTTGGCTCTCACTTATGATGGCGCACGGCTCTGGTGGTATTTCGGCTGCTACTTTTGTCTGCCCACACTTTTCACCATCACCTGCTCTCTAGTGACCGCTCGGAAGATCCGCAAGGCGGAGAAAGCCAGTACCCGTGGGAACAAGCGGCAGATCCATCTAGAGAGCCAGATGAACTGCACAGTGGTGGCTCTGACCATTTTATATGGATTTTGCATCATCCCCGAGAATATCTGCAACATCGTCACTGCCTACATGGCCACGGGTGTCTCTCAGCAGACCATGGACCTCCTCAACATCATCAGCCAGTTCCTTTTGTTCTTCAAGTCCTGCGTCACCCCTGTACTCCTCTTCTGCCTCTGCAGGCCCTTCAGCAGGGCCTTCATGGAGTGCTGCTGTTGCTGCTGCGAGGAGTGCATCCAGAAGTCTTCCACTGTGACCAGTGATGACAACGACAACGAGTACACCACAGAGCTGGAGTTGTCGCCCTTCAGCACCATCCGCAGAGAGATGTCCACCTTTGCCTCTGTGGGGACTCACTGCTGAAGGAACGGCTTGGTTAGCTCAGATTCCTTCGATTTTCATAGCCTGTGAAAATTTTTACTCCATATTTTTCCTTACAGGGGAACAATGCAAACATTTTGAAAAGCAAGTAGAGGGAGACATATTAACTACTCTAGAACTGATTTTGCAGATTAATATTTGTGCTCTGGGAAAAAAAAGTTTCTATTTAGTTATGTAAGAAGAAGGCAGTCAACAGTCTCAGATCATTTTTCCTGCTCTGGTGCTAATATTTTATTCAAGAGTCATTGCACCTTAACCATATTAATTGTTCGATTTCTTTCTTTTTCTTTCTTTTGAAAACATAGTCGTTGTATATTGAAGAAGGGCCTGGGATTTTGCTAGTTATTTTGTTTTTGAGTTGTGACCGAAAGTACATTGTATCTGAAATGATTTGGTTTTGTCCCAGCCATGAAACTTAGCACCAAATAAACTCCCCATCCTTCTTTAACCTGACTGTCAATCTACTTTTAACCAAGACTCAATAAATTTTTAATTGCCTTAAATACACAATTGCTGGTCTTATGCACAATTTAAAACTGGCCTTATTATTTCATAATTGCATCTCACTTTAAAGGAGCTAATCGCTACGTTATAAAGAAGTATTTTAAAATAAGACTATTTAAAATGCAGGACTCACGAAACTCTATTGCATGTTAAAAATGATGTATTTTTTAGTAGTCACACATCTCTGTAAAATCACTTCTGGATATTTGTAAAATATGAAGAGACAATAGAGTAGGTAGAGTGTTCTCTTTCTATTTTTAAATCCACCTTTGAACTGGCACGTAGAGGCACGGATCTTTCCTGGAGGAGTTATAGGCAGAGTGAAAGCTGAGAAACAGTGTACTTGTCATCTGATTGTGTCCACAGAACGATAGCCTCTGAGGTTGTGTGGCTCATATGTGCGGTACTCTGAATTCTAATAGTCCTTGATTTTTTATTTAATTTTTTTTGAGAATTTTTTTTAGGAATACTCCATTCAAACAAGGTTCACCACTGCCTTTGCCTTCCAACTCCCTCAATTTCATACTTAAAATATGAACCTAATCAAATCTTTATGGTGAGATTTTTTTTTAAATGTGGGATGTAAGTATAGCGATATAATAATAAAATAATGTATGTATCTTGATTAGATTATGTGAATATTCAAATACTATGCACCAATGGATATTTTATAAAATTCTCCCACCCCCAAATCTAACCCTGCCCATTCAGTTTGTTGCGTCACATGGTACTTGGCACATGGGTTACATACCTTGGTGAGATGGCAGAATTTAGCCTGGGGACAAAGCAATTTCTTTTAAGCTTCAAGAAAAGGTAGATGGTTGAATGCCTGTGACGTCAGCAAAACAGCAGGATTAGAAGGCCTATTATCTGTTTGGAAAGTTATTCTACCTGTCAGCTTCTATGCTTTTTAGCATGTCTGAATCAGTGCCCATCTCTCATATGCTAGCCTGATGTTATTTACACTACTCAAATCCAGCAATAGAAAACTTACGAGTCAACTCAACTAATTTACAATGCTGGAAACCCAGGTCAGCAAAAATGGCTTTCTCTTACATTCTCATTTCTCTAGTCCAATTCTTGAGATAAGAACATTCCTCCCTCTGTGCATGGATTTAAGAGAGGCTTAAAACAAGAGATCATTATTTTTTTGACAATTGTAGAAGGCCTCTGGTAGGTTCTTCAAGGAGACATCCAATGTGCTACAGTTTGCGCTACTTGTGAATGTAACTCATTCTCAGATTGGTCAAAAATCAAAGAGAGGTGGATGTAGAGAAAGAGCCAAGACAAAACATGACAGACTATGGTAAGAACCTAGGACTGAGAACTGTTAGACAGAATAGGTAGAGTCCTGTAACCATTCACAGGAAAGAAAGAAGTCAGATTGGACTAAAACAAGAAAGTCTTTATTGTTGAGTATGTCTGCATAAGGAGTTGGTGGAAGATTGGGTGAGTAGATAGTCCAAGTAGAGAGACATGATTCTACAAAGACTAAAACAAAAAAAAGTCACTAGATATGATTGAATCATGAGTGAATGGTCTAGCTTGACTATTGTACTGTGTGTACACACGAATTGCTCTGATTTAGATTTGGCTTAAAGGTCTCTCTCACATCTTCGTGGACTAGAAGCTGGTCCTGATATGATGGTGGTAAGAGTTGGTAGAGTAATCAGGAGGTAATGCCCAAGTAGAAGTGAGCAGACCACAAAGGCAATACTGTCATGACTTACGATGTTCATGGAATGTCTAGTTCCCACAAGCTCAATAGCAATGAAAATGATGAATGCATTCTTACAAAGAAAAAGCACATGACACGTTTGATGTTCTCTGCTCAGAGGTGTTTTGTTATTGTTGCTGTTTGTTTGTTTTGTTTTGTTTTCTTTATAACTTTTCTATCTCTACCATGTAGAGGCATGGTGTGGCAGCCTGGAAGACTGGCTAGAGACTAGACAGATGGAATGGATGAGTCAACCTGAGCTTTCACCTGAAACCTGTAACCTCAATAAACCTCTTTACTTTATAAGTATTCAACTTCTAACGCTTTATTGTAGCAACAACGAAGCTCTAGAGAAGACTTGTGTGAAGTCATGATGAACAGTCACTGAAGCTGTCTACGAAGAGTGCTATTGTTATGGATAAATGTCAGAGCTCTACAGCAGGAAGACATTTGAAAACATTGGTGGGGGAATGTTTGAACATGAAAAATCAATTAGACAGCTGTAACACGTTATTGAACTACAGGCAGTGAAATCAAAATTATTTTTTTTCTTTTATGTTTGCCTTTTGATGTTCAGTAGTTGACACACAGATCTTTATTGAATCCTACCCTTGATGCTTTAGTGTTAAAACTGGGTTGTCCCAAGTAGAATCTGATTTTTTTTTATTTGTTTTCTCATTGAAACTTTTCATCAAAAAAGAGATCTCTAGAACATACATTTTTCTGTTAAATCTCTTTGCTAGATTTTTATGTAATCTAAATTCTATCCAGTGGCTTACTTTACTCATTAAGACGAAAAGAGAACTTTATGTTTTGCATCAAATGAAATTGAATGTGGTCCGTGCAGTGCAGATTGTATAGAAAATGATGGAGTGATCATAAGAAGATGGAGGTCATGTCCCTCTCTCTGAGGGTCGAAGACAAGATGGCAAAGAGTCATGAATCTTTAAAAATATATCCCAAGCATCTATTTTTGTCATTACTCAACCCACTTTTCATAAAAGTAGAGCTAAAATAGAAAGTACAGTTTTCTACAAGTTATGGTGAAAATATCCTTAGCAAGTCATAAAAGAACAAGGGTTGCATTGAGTAAAGATCGCTAAGCAGTTATTTGGTCACACCTGGACCATTTATTAATCAGTGCCTGTGAGTATTGTTATACTCTATGCACTGTGTTAGAAGCAGGCGATGGGGACTGTGACCAAACCTGTAAGGATCTCTGCCCACTCTCCATGGAAAAGATATTCTACTAGCACAAATTTGTAAATTAAAAAGTTAATGTTTGATTGAGAAGTACCAGGGAGGAAAGGGGAATAGACCAGAGTTGATTACAAATAATATGTTATTGCAGAAGTGACCCTGCAGTGAAGTCCTGAGGCAGGCAAGTGATACAGCTAAGAGAAGTAGAAGAAACTGCAGTACAAAGACTCTGGAGCAGACCCATATTGAAGAGGTTTAGGGATGTAAAATGGCCAGTGTTATTGGAGAAAATCAAGGAATGTGAAGACAATTATTGAGAGCCAAAGCAGCATTCTGAGCTATTTTAGTGAAAATTTTCTTTTTACTCCAAATGAACAAACTTTGAATATAATGACATATTTTTCAACCAAAAAGGATGCTTTGTACTTAATTTCATATAAAAATGTAGTTTGCATAGAATACATCCTGCATTTAACATGTATCCCTAAGCATGCATGGCTCTATAACCACTATCACCTGTATAGAGCAACTATTATTCCTGAAAAACCCTGCGTTTCGTATAGTTCATCTTATTTTACCTCAGTCAACTATTTTCTTTTTTAAATGTTTTTCCTTTTAGCGGGGTCATATAGATGAGGCTAAGGCAGGATGTGGGTTCAGTCTGACTTTTTGCCTTGCATAATATATTGTATATCCATGTTGTTGATATCAGTAGTATATCTTTCAATTGTTGAAAATTAATTGCATTTCTTGGACATACCAAAATGTGTTTCTATTTTTCATTTCTATGTGAGTCATGTTTTAGTCAGCTTTTTACTACTGTAGCAAGACACTGGAAACAACTAACTTAGAAAGATGAAATGTTCATTTCAGTTCCCTGTCTTGATGATTCTGGTTCATGGTTGACCCTGTTATTCCTTGGCCAATGGCAAGGCCGTATATCATCCATAAGGGTCTTTCAACATCTGAACCATAACAAGAAGCTTTTGTGCTGTATCAAAAAGTAATTACCAAATAATCAAATATCCATGTGTAAATTTTATGCAAAAATTAGTTTTACAACTCCAGTTAATAACAAGAAGTAAGCATTTTGAATGATAAAATGATTTAATGTGTATATATTTTATCTTTATAAAACATTGGCAGCTGTTTTTCCAAGGCACAGTTATCTGACTATCCCATGAGCACTGTGTGAGAGCTCAGATTTCTCCACGTTGTCAGTAGCATTCATCACCGACGACTCTTTGTTTTAAACTTTGCTAGGCTCCTATGTGTACGGTATCTAATTTTTCTGTTGCAGCTCTTTAGTGCATTGTACTTTTTGAAAAATTTACAAACATGAATGTTGAAGAACTAGACCAACAAAAGCATGCTTGCTGTTTATGCAAAACCAGTCTTCCATTTATGGAGTTTTAAAACTTGTTTTACTTTTTTCTTATCTGAAAAAAAAGCAGACATTACTGATTCCTTATTTATAGATGAGTCAGCATGCTTTTTTTTAGGAACAAATGTTTTATTTTATTTTTTTTGTGATTTAACATCATTTTTAGAATGAGAAAATTTAACATTAAAACAGAAGTATCTATAGCATATTAACATATAAACAAATGTACTGTCTACTATCATTATATACCACTATGCAAATATCCAGCAAAGCCCTTTGTGTGAGTTCCTGATGTGGAAGAGCTCTATCCCCACTTTACGATTCTGTCTTTATTTTTAAATGTAATTTAATTTATTTGTAATTATTCCCATTCCATTCCATTCCCTGACTCCCTCTTGATCACCCTCTCCCACAATCCTTCCCGCCTCCCCACTCCCCTTCTCCTCTGAGTAGAGAATATTTTTATTGGTGCATTTGAGAGAGCACTTCAGTTGCTAATTCAATTCACCTAGTTCTTACAGTCATATTCAGGTTGTATAAATGTGCTACAGTTGGTTTAAGTAACCATCTCTTTATAGAAATTTCTCCACATTATCTAAATTATCTAATGTTGGAGTAATTTTATCAATAACATTCCCTAATATAGTATTAGTTTTGAGTGTCAACTTGATTGGATAAACAGATACCAGCCGTGTTTGTGAGTTTGCATACAGAAATACATTACCAATTAATCAGCATTTGTTATTAAACACCAGGATCTAAAAATATTATAAAATCATTAATGTAAGGCTATTCTTTAAGAAATTGAAAGTCATAAGCAAAATAAACCCAAATCAAGGCTAAGAAATATAATGAATAGAGTGAAAACAATCAATCAATTCTAAAACATGAGAATAACAGAAAACAATGGAATTGATGTTGCTTATTTGAAATGTTTAATATATTGGCAAACCTTTAGGAAGACTTAAACAAATAATTGATTATCTGAGACATTAACTGATTTATTAAAAGTCAAACAATTTAACCTTAGGTAAATAATGCTTTTAACATAAAGATGATAAGAATAGATTGTATTTTGCAGATTTAAACTCTTTGTACTTAAACAGTAAAACATTTTGGTTCTGATAACACGCAGTACATGTTCAATAAATATTTATTCAATGCAAAAATTAACAGGTCTGTAAACTGAAAGACATACAGAAAACACAGCCTAGTCTAAATATAGTTGGTAAATCATCACTGTGAGTTGAGATTTTCTTGTAACAATTATCTGACCATATATTTAGTTATTACTTGTTGACCAAATGATGCACATGACTTACACATGACACATTTTCTAGCCAAGCTGACATCTGGGAGCTCCTGCTGAATCTTAGCAGGTCTCTATCCAAAGTCATTAAGTCCCTGGATTCTAATTTTTAGACCTTGTCTTTTCCATCTTTCTTCCATTCAATCTACTCAGTCAAATACACAACTTATTCTAAGTCTTAGGGAGAAAAGCACACACACACACACACACACACACACACACACACACACACACACACACACACGGATTAGACACAAAGTGTTTCTCTTGAAGTTTCTTGCCTAACCTACAGGTGGTTAATACTCTTCACTCAATCAACTCCTAAGTGAAAAGGTGACTGGTGGGAAGAGAAACATGTTCTGGGAGTAGATAACTGAGGACTCTGATTTAATTGAAGTGCCACGATGTTTCCTGGAGAAAATGCTAGGAAAACCTGGGGGATGGAAGAGGAGGAAACACAAGAAATAGAAAGCATCGTTTTAGAGCTCTGGAGGGAACCCCAGCAAGCACTGGTAAGCAATGGGAGAGACTGGGAAGGAGCTCACTTTTGTAGACAGGAAAGGTAGCAGGAGACTAGGGTTTCCATAGAACAGAACTCTGTCTATGGGTTTCTGTTATACACAGGTTAAAAAAAAACGATCTATTTATTAATGCTATACTGGCCTCTCTAGTTCAGTGAGGGCCATTAGTCACTGTTAGAAAACAGACTTCTTAAATGTTCAATCTCGGCCTCACAACACTCAGTCTTCATGTTTCAATAGATTAAGCTTTCTACGGTTTACCCAGACTTTGTAATCTGTAGAATGAAAACTCATGGAAGAGATTAATTTCTTAAGGAGAAATAATTATTATTACTTACTATCAGCGTCGTGGGATCATTGATTTTTTTGAGCCTTGAGGTTAAAGTTATATTTCCATTGCTTTCTATAGATTTGTAGAGAGAGAATGAGATGTTTCTGTGGCTCAAAGAATTCCAAAACTGATGTTTTTAAAGTGGAGCTTAATTAATCTCCCAATGATGATTCTCTTGACCTAATAATACTTTAGTCAGTCACATGCCCTTTTGGTTCCATGCTTATGAGTTTTGTGTTCATACCATCTACATTAATACCAAAAGGATCTAGAGCTTTAATTTGACTTTATCCTTTCTCCCTAATGAAATATTTTTAAATGGTGAATATTTTGATCTTGAAAAAAATTCAAAATTATAGTCAGATTGAACTTTGAAATTTAAGGAAACAAGTTTTTTCCAGAGAGAGAGAATACACCTCCAGACCGAAATATATATGTATCACACCTGAACATGCACACACCCACACATAGGCAGATCTTTACATGTGGATGTATATGCACAGTGCACTCACACATGTGTGCACACCTGCATGCGTACACACATGCACACAGACACACATAAACAAACCATAAAAAAGGCACAGTTATGTTGACCAGAGTGAGTAAAGAAATCAATGAAGGGAGGTTTCAAGTGCTTATAAAATGATGCAGCCACACTTTCAATCCTTCCTTCACTAATGACTTTTACATTCTTGTTCACAGTCTTGTTTGCCAAGGAAAGGGGTTGTGATCACAATTGCTTCGACGGTGGTTTATAGTGATTGGGATCTTGAAATGCATTAGTAACAGAAAGTTACCATGGAATGTACAATTGCTTGGTTTATTCATCCTAAAGACTCATCCATGTTTTTTCTTTGAGGGATGTTTATGGCTTGTTTAAATCACACTGACATTTCAATTTTAAAATCTAAGGAGTCTTAAGAACAGTGTGAGAAGAAGAATGATTTTTGTTTTGGGTGAATTAGCAGCCCATAAATAGGAATAACAGTGTGAGCGAACCATGTTTAACTTCTCAAGTTACACTGTTCACACATCCTTTCATGATGGGAAAATGTGTCCCTGTCTATTGAATGTAGTATAATGGGAAGATAATTCGATGTCGTATGCTTTAATCTTGACTCACAGTCTTGGACATAGGGCATTTTGCTTTTGTTTGTGTTTTGCTTTCCATGTTTGACTTAACCTTAGTGAGCTGGGTTTGACTCATCGTTCTCTCCTGTCATATTTAGATTTGAATTCCAAATTGATTGAACAAACCTCACATTGATAGGTTGGCATTATTCTGTAGGAATAATGTGGTCATTGTTAGAGAAGCATGGCTTCCAAGTCCATCCGGGGTGGCACATAGAAAATGGCCCTTTTGTTGGCTCTGGGGGTTGGATTATTTTCTTTGTCTTACTGACTTTGAGATTGTTGGACAGAAGTTTTACTTTTTCTGCTTTCACATTGGCAAGAGATTAAAACTTCTCAGCAAAGTTCTTCAAAAGGTTTTATTGACTCTTGAAAAACTTTGTTTCTGAATTAACTTTTATCTCCCTAAAAGCTTTGGGTAGGACAAGCCAGACATTTACAAAGCATTTGCAACAGTTACACTGGGCCTGATGATCAGCTGCTGAGTTTTCCAAGAGTTGATGGTGTAATGCCAGTTGATGGTGTGATTGTTTAAACCTCCCTCAGGATTTCAGCTGAAGAGTCTTTGTCTAAGGCAGGCCTGGGAGCCCCAGCTGCATCTGCACCAAGAATGGAGAGCCTTTGTGTAAATGGTCAGCCCTGCTCTGATATTTGATTGTTTGTACCCCTACCTGTTTCTATCAGTGAAGTGTGTATATGGTGTTAGGCTTTGTAATTTGGTTTGGGGGTGGAGTGGAGCAAAGCAAAGCAAAACAAAACAAAACAACAACAAGAACAAGAACAAGAACAACAGCAAAACCAACCAACCAGAGGTATTTAGAGGTTTTCCTATATATGGTCACCGAGATGCACTAGGGATAGTAGAAAGATCTGTGTACTCAATCAACAGCACAGAAGGACTGATCTACACTTAGCAGCAGGGCCTTGGGGTTGTGTACAGCACTCTAATTCCCTGTTGCCTAGGTGAACCAACTGGCTTTTCTGCTTTGACTGATTAGTTTAAAAAATTACAAATTATTTTTAGTTCCTAGGGCTGAACTGGTCTTATTCACTAAAATTTGAAATAAAGAGGAGAGGGGAAGAAGGGAGAAACACTTTTAAACAGTAATGGGATGTATATAAAGCTACAAAGCCAGGTCCCCACCTTCCACACATGCGTACATAGAGAGCTATACATTGCTGCAAAACTAACTAAGCAAGTCATTCCACTTCCTCACATTTTAACAGTAAACACGTTTCACTCTCCACTGTCTTTCTATTTGAAATCATTGGCTCAAACATTCTCATGTCCAATGAGTTATGTAGATAGTGTCTTCCACAATGGGGTGTTATAATCCGTTTGCAGAAAGCCTTCACACATGTTCTAGTGTCTTTGGTTCAGGAAGGTACTCTGCAAACTATCAAAGCAGAAACCTAAACAGGAAGCCAGCCAGAAAATCTACAACAGAGTACTGTCTTTATCTTTATCTATAAGGGAGTACTATCTGCACGATACACTAGGACAACAATGGCACAAATCTTGTGGGAGTAAGCCACCAATTACTGAAATGACTTGAAGCCTACTCTATGAGATGGAACCCATACCTGATACAGGTGACCAAGATTGTGACACTAGATGGGTCAGAGACTTAGGGTCAATCAAATAATACTGGTCTAAAAGGGGGAAGCATGGTGATAAAATGACTCCATTAATATTCTGCTATGCTCATAGATCAGTGCCTTGTTCAGCAATCATCAAAGAAGCTTCCTTCTGCATTAGATGGGAACAAATTCAGAGACCGACAGCCAGACATTAGGCAGGAAGTGAGAGACCTTCGAACACTCAGTCATAAATGGGATGTGCCCAACAAATCTCTCTCCTCAGAGCTCAGGGAACTTCCGAGAAAAGAAGACAAACGTAGTGTAAGAGCCACAGGGATGGAGGACACCAAGAAAGCACGGACCTCTCAATCAACACGAGCAAAGCTCATACAGACACTGAAGCAGCACGCACAGTCTGAGCTTTTTTCATGGATTCCAGTTCAGTGTATTTTGTGAGGATCCTGAATGTGTGAACAAGTGGGTCTATGATTACTGTGCCTTCTTTTGGGCTCTTTTTCTTCTGTTGGTCTTGTCCAAATTCAGTGTGATGGTTTTCATTTTATCTTACTATAGTTGACTTTGCTATATGTTTAGAAATGAACAAATGAATGTAAATATAGTCTAAAGTAAAGTTAACAAAAAAACTACCTACCATTAGTATCTGCTGGGAGAGGAAAAAAAATCAATTTTCCCCAATGAAGTGACACTGGGTATATCTCCTAATCCAGGCAGGCCTCACAATCAGGACCAGTTGACTAACGTATAATGGGAGACATATATATATATATATATATATATATATATATATATATATATATATATATATATATATTGGACTTTTATTTAATTATAGTTTGGTGTTTTTCTTTTCCTATGTTTTGACTTTTCTTTTTGGGTTGTGTTTTATTTTGTTTTCTTTGTGATTTTTTTTTGTTGTTATATTGGATTTTTGCTTTGTTTGTTTGTTTGAAAAAGAAAAAGTTGGGTGGACAGAGAAGAGGAGATGATATAAAAGGACCTGGGGGAGGGGAAGAATGGTAAAAAATATATTTGAAGTTAAAATTTCCTATAGATAATGAAAAAGAAAACTAAAAATTTAAAATAATATATTTAGTCATTTCTGTAAAAAATAAGCAAACAAATAAATTATCAATCCAGAAAGTTGCAAGTTATCCTCATTTCTTAAGGGACTGAGGACAATGTTTATCAGACATGTATTAACATTTTGGGCAAGAGAGTTCTTTGTTGCTTTTTGTGTGACTTTCTCACTAGGCAGACCTAGTGACAAACTTCTATTTTGTGGAAACACACAGTATCTCATTTTTCTCTGACGGCTCATATTTCCAGATTTTATTGGTCATCTGTGAGGTGGTGACAGATCCAGCAGGTTCAAAACTATTACATACAGAGTAGTGTAGCTTGTGAAATACAGAGACAAGTCTGGCAGTCTGAGCACTGTAATTTGTTGAGAGACTGCAATGCAAAATAAATAATCAGCCTTCAATTGTTTGAAACCTGTCAATAATATTACATCTCAATCTTTTATTTGCTACAAATCCATACAAAAAACTTCCATAGAAAGTGAAGCTTGTGAGAGACATTTAAGCAACTATAGAGTTTTTGTTTTGTTGTTGTTGTTGTTTGTTTCTTTTTTATTCTATTTAAAAGAAAAACCACAATGTGGAGAAATGTCATCAGGAAAAAAGATTCTAGAGGGATGGCTTTGCAAAACCTCAACTCTGATTTATAGCTTAACACTCTTTTGATAGTTAAGAAATGTGCTATTTGAGTGGGGAAACTCACTGACTGAGGCATGATAGGTATTGCAATCATGCATAGAATTTGTGTACATAAGTATTTACTCTTATCCTCTATCCTGGATGTTAAGTCTTGATATCTTAAAACATTGGAGATTTGCATTAAAAGCGCATGGTACTGTCACTAATGAGAACTGAATGATACATCAGGATACGATGGTATCCTGATTAGTGCCTTCTTCGTGACTGAAATGCCATATTCCTCCAATTCTGAGTTCTGTCATTTGGATAAGAAAGGTGTCCTAGTTAGAGTTTTCACTGCTGTGAAGAGACGCCATGACCAAGGCAAGTCTTATAAGGACAACATTTAATTGGGGCTGACTTACAGGTTCTGAGGTTCAGTCCATTATCCTCAGGGTGGGAACATGGCAGCTTCTAAGCATGAAAGATGAGAAAATGAAAAGATGAAAAAGATGCTAAAAGAACTTACTTCTACCTATCTGTGTTAATTTTGCTAATCAAATTCAATGCTATTTCTACATGTAGTTTCCTTCTGCATGTCCAGAAGTGATTTGCTACCTTTGAAATGGGTCATTATTAACTTTAAGCTTAGAGGAAAATAATACTCATCCTTTCTCAGAGTTACTTGGAAAGAAACTTAGTCACTTCATAATCTGCTTGTACCCATTACATGTTAGTAGTTAATTGGTATTAACTCCATGCCTCTATTGCATATCAAACTGAGAGCAAGTACAGAAGTTATCAAAAAAATCTTTTAAATATCGACCTATTTGGTGGGATTTTGAAAGATCTCAGTGGGTTGAGGGTAATGGAACACACTGAAACATGTTTGGGCAATATTTTCTCTGAGTTTGTGATTCTAAATTATTTTGTCTAGGTAACAAAAGCATTGTACTTCTATAAACATTTGATCATGTTTTCTGTGTCTTCACTTTTCTTCTACTGACTCATTTTTTCCTACGCTAGGCATTGAGCAAGTAGTCTCCAAGCATCAAACATTCTTCATGGCATTTCAGACAGGTCCTGTAACAGCACAGCCTCCACAAAATGAAAAATGTATGGTTCAGGAGAAACTGTAAACCAAGAGAAAAGTTAACCCGTAGTCTCCTAAAAGGAAGAGGAGACCACTTTTCTGGGAAAACTTTGAGTTGAGTGGACTCAAGAGTCTTGAGTCATGCATGTCTCTTTTGGAGTAAATATATTGCATCATATATTCCATGTCGCCAACTCATATCATTATATTCCCCTAGAGAGATAGCCATGAAGTTCAAATTGATGGCTTCTTCCATTTCAGAAATGAACCTCATTTATTCTCATCCTGTCTTCCTTTCCAGAATAATTTGCTTTATATTAGACAGTCTTATCCTTTCTATGATAAAGAGCTGGGAGATACGGTTTAAAGAGGAAAAATTGGTTTTTCCCTCAGTTTCTGAGATTGCTGTCCACGGTTACAGATTTCCTAATGCATCCTGATGAGGAGAGCCTTTCACTGTGTGGCATGTCCCTATTTGCCTTCTCTTTCCAATAAAGTCCCACATTCAAAACTTATTTTTATTACCTCTTAATAATGCTTCCACATTTTAAATCCTGATCTATAGACATAGAAATACATCATTAGGTAACATTGTATTGCCATGTGTGTTTAGCAAAATAACAATAATAAATTTTCTCCTAGGCCTACCATTTATGTAGTCTTGTGTCAGGTACAGGTTCTACTTCACACTGTGGACCTTAAATTCAATCAAAAGGAGGTTAGTCACTCTCATGATCTTTATACCACAATCACACCAGACTATCTTGTAGTACCATAAGCACGAGTCAGTAAGGGTGACACATCTATTAAGGAACAGCTCAGCTTCTCAATATCCGATCACATAAGTAGTTGTTGTCTTTGGCAATACGGCATTACCACCAGAGAGCAAACAACAGCCTGTTATATAAAGGTTCCATGGTATCTTTTCAGCCAATGACTCAACAAGTTGTAACCCATCCTAGCACTGGAGGCTTTACTTGGTGGCTGAAGACATTGTCTCCACCTTATTTCCTGAATCCTCTTAGACACTTTCATATGCATATATCCATGACTTTCCTTCAGTAGCAAATTTCAGTTGGTTTTTCAAATGGCCATTCCAGCCTAAATGGTGACCTTCAACAATTCCCTTTTCTCAGGTCTCTGTTATCTATGCAGAAGAGGAAGAATTTGTAAGAGTGAGGGGTTGTAAGGTTACAGTTTCAGGCACAACAGGCCTAATGCTCACATGAGAACATGTGCATGAAAACTGTAATAGCACCTACAAAATCTGCATAGATTCAAGCCAGATCACTTCCCAGGACAGAGGGAAGTGGACACAATGCCCTACGTCTAAACAAGGAGCTTCTGTAACTGAGACCCACTGACAAATCAAAAAAATCAACTCTCTCTAATAGATAGACCTCTCCATTTCATAGCAAGACCCCATGTCCAGGCGCAGTTCAAATAAAAAGAAACTCAGTAGTATTTTATGCAGTTTTTGCTTTGTTTTGTCTTATTGATCTTTTGTTTGTTTTGATTTTCATGTGAGTGAGTCATGCGTGCTTTTTTTTGTTTACACTTTTATTTCTTTTGTTGTCGTTGTGTTTTGAAAAGGAGAACATAAAATTGGGAAAGGATCTGAGAGGTAACAGAATATGAGCAAAATATAGTGTATTTTAAATTTTTAATAAAATATCATAAACTCCTTAGTACATAGATTCATCAGTCAGATTAAATTCTCATCATCCATCACCACCTCTCAATGATTAAAGCTAGCAACTGGAAATCAAGT
Source organism: Rattus norvegicus (assembly GCF_021556685.1). NCBI lineage: Eukaryota > Metazoa > Chordata > Mammalia > Rodentia > Muridae > Rattus > Rattus norvegicus. The sequence continues at coordinate 54,953,548 of NC_141537.1, read as the reverse complement.
TGTAACATAATGATGTTATCATATGAGAAGGGTGGCACATTACATTCAAAACAGCATTTTTTTTCTTAACTCAGACTTAAATGCTCAAGGTATTTTCTTTGCCACTGATGTTTTCAGTTGAAAGTCTAAATTTTTTCAATCCATGTGAAACTTGGTGTGTTAGTTATAGTGGGCGCAATAACTCACCACAACTTAGGGACTGAGCCCTATGAACTTATAGTCTTAGAGTCCTTGCAGGTCAGGAGTCTTACATGCTGAAGTCTGAGGTCATAGCACGGTGTTATCAGAGCTAGTCTTGTGGCGCTCTGCGGTGCCTATCTCACTTTGCCTTTGGGGCTCAGAGTGGAAGAAACTTCTTTTCTCATGAGTCCTATTGTCAGTACTGTAAGCTGAGAATACTGGTTCTCCCTTTCCATTTTCTTTGTGGTTATATTTCTTATGTCCACGTCTGAGAATAAAGTTTTGCTTTTTAAGAACTACTATTGATAGATTAATCTCATTTAAATCTGCCAAGGCAACTAATCCATTTCAGCATCCTTAATTTAATTACATATGTCAAGCTTCTGCGATAAGAAAGAAAAAACATAGTTTTTAATGGCTGAAATATGTTCCTGAAAATTGAACCTACCAAGTTAGTATTAGGAGGCATGGGCCCTGGAAATTGATCAAGTCATAGCAAGACAAGAACTCTCCTCAATTACAATAGCACTTTGCTTAGAAGACAAAATACTCCTCTCCTCTCTTTTGGACTCTAAAAGGACAGTGAAAAGATAGCTATCTATAAATGAATACATAGATACATAGCTGCTCATGAAATACCAAGTCTTGTAGAAGTATGACCTTGGACTTACATCTTTCTATAGATGTTAGAAAAAGTTATTGACTATGCATTGACTATGATTATTTTTGTGGCAGTCTGAAGGATCTCAGACAAAAGGTATCATCTTTGGGAATCCTGTTCTTCGTATTGCTCCAAGAACTGTGTTCACTGACAGAGAAATCTGTTCCAGATAATTTTGCTGTAGAATATGAGATGTAGGTATGCTTAAATCATATTGTTTCCCAGAAGTGTAAAGCTCTGTAAAATAGCATCAGTGCTGAGCAAAGAAACAGGATGAGAAGAAAGGGGAGGAAGAGGAGGAAGAGAGGGTGAAGAAGAGGAAGAAGGAGGAGGAGAAGAAGAAAAAGAATCAGAGAAAGAAGAGAAGAAGAAAATTATATGACAAACATTAAAGATACCAAATAAAGTTCTCTTAGCTTTTATATAGATTTCGCTACATCTGTTATTTTCAACTGAAGAATTGTCTATTTGTCTGCCTGTGTATCTATTTTTTTTTTAATTTTCTGGTGCTTGTTCATCTTATTTGTTTGTTTGTTTATATTTATTTGCATATTTTTCTTGTATGCAGCAATGTACGTATGCAATGTATATTAGATGGTACATGTTTGTGTGTGCATGTGCCTGTGCCTATGTGTTTAGGTTAGAGGATCGTTTTTAGCAGTTGGTTTGCTCATTCTCCAACAGCAAGTTATTTCTTGTTTCTCCTACATGGCATATTTGAGGCTTTTTAGCCCATGAGCTTCTGGATCATTCTCTTTCCTTTGATTATCATCTCATCTTAGGCGTGCTATAATGACAGGTATACATCACCACATGCAGCCTTTTCGATGTAAGTGCTGGGAACTGAGATCAGTTTGTCAGTCTTGTGAGGCAAATGTTTTACATCTGTTTGCTTGACTCTTCTATATGGTCACTGATTTTAAAAAGAAAAATAATGCATGGGCTGGAGAGATGGCTCAGTGGTTAAGATCACGGACTGCTCTTCCAGAGATTTCTGAGTTCAGTTCGCAGCAATCACATGGTGGCTCACAACCATCTGATATGGGATGTAATGGCAATGATCTTAGAAGCTTTTTAAAAAGTGTTTCACATTCATTAATTTAATACCTGTTACTCTCTCTCTCTCTCTCTCTGCATGCATATACATGTGTGTGCTGTGGTGTGGTATATATGAACATATACATGTGTAACAGCCAAAGAAAAACCTTTGGAAGTCCGTTATCCCCATACCCCATAAATTCTGTGGGATTAAACTCAAGTTTTCATGGCAGGAACTTTTATCCACTAAAGCCTCTTGACTGATTTAGTGGTTTATTTAGCATAAGTTAAACCAAAGTTTTTTTCTTTATTGGTACATACTAATTGTAGATATTTAAACTGTATGTATGTATATGACAAGCACTTAGATTAGAGTAATTGGATATCTCTAGTAGCTACTATGAAATAAATACCAAATTGTCAGTTGTAGTTATCCCACTTTACTACAGAACATTAAAAGGACATATTCCTTTACTCCAACCGTTGCATTACCTAACATTATCTTGTCACTAGCTCTACCTCTCTGTCATTATGTAGCTCTAGTAGCCATCTTTCTCCTTTGTTATATATTAGATGTTTATGCCCAAATATATAGAGAGATGATAAAACAGTGTCAGCAGTGTTTGAATGGACTCCCAGAAATGCCAGGGAGTCTTTTGTTCATTCCTTGCATCAGAAAATGAGAGAAGCTCCAGAGAACATCACGTTCAGAGAAGAAACAAGTGAACAGCAAATAAGTATTAAAAAACTGGAAATTTTGCTAAGAACGACAATGATATTTTCTCTCACAGCATTAGTAAATTCAAGTAAATGAATTTGAATACAGATTGGACATACAAATAAAATAGATGATCATCACTTTATGAATCTAGTGGTGTCAATATACTTTCTGTTCTTTTAGGTAACTAAGAAACTGGGCTTTGTTTCACTTTGCGGAGTGAATTTCATAAAACTAGGTCAGCACTGTATGACAAAGAGAAAAATGACAGACTACATTTTCAAGCTGAAAATTTTCTCATCCTATTTTTCCTAAGGCAAAATCTTTTATGCTGTAGAAAGCTGCTAATCCACAGGTTTATATGAGGATGTAATAAAAGCCAGATATTACTTAGGAGTAAGAAATGTGATTATGGATGCCATGGATTATTGACATGTAATTTCTCCTCACTATTCCATATGAGAGCAGAACTATATTCATGTTTAAGAACGGAAGTGAGGATTTTAATGTTTTTAATAATAAAAGCATAAGACTCTCTCCAACATACTTCTTCTTCATAAGGACACTAGTAAAATATAAGGCTCCAACCTACTAAGATTCCATGTTTCCTGTTATTATGCCTAATGTTTTTCTCATTGTAAATCCTTAGTGATTTTCTATTGTCTAATAATTCTGTTTCACATTAAAACATTATTATTGCTTATAAAATAATTGTCTTTGTATGTGAGCTAAAGATTAATACATTTCCAAAAGTTCTGCTGAAAGAAATCTTACCATTTCATTCAAATTCTTCAGAGATTTGTAATAATTTTCTTTCTTTTAACTAAGCAACATAAAGGTGTGATAATTTAGAATTAATATATGAAAATGAGGACTGCGATGTTAGACTTTTAATACTTGAATCTATTGTCTAAAAAGATACAGTTGTAGTATTGTTATTAAATACTAGAGAAAAATGAGTTGTTGGCAATAAAATAAGCCTTAATATATATTCAATATTAAATAGTTACAGAACAGTCTACAATCACAAAAGGGATGCATGAGTCATCTTGCCTGTTGTGGTAAAATACTCTGACCATATAGCAATTTAAAGGAGGGAAGGTTTATTTTTCTCACAGTTCATGGGTATAGTCTCTCAGCACAGAGAAGCCCAGGTGACAGAATATTGAGGCAGCTTGTGAGATTGCAGGCTAATGAGAAAACAGAAAGATGAATGTCAATGTCCAACTATGTTTTCTTTGTTATTCAGTCAATGACTTAAGCTCAGGGATTACTCATGGAGTTAGCTCAGGAAACTACTCACTTTTGGAGCAGACTTTACAGTTCACTTAATCTAATCAAGACGTCAGGTAATCTCACAAGCTAATCTAATCAAGTTAGTTTCTCAGAAGCATGCCCACAGGCTTGTCTCTTAGGTGGTTGCAGATTTTATTAAAGTTGAAAATGAATATTAACTACCACAAGGAATAAAAATGTTTTCATTCTGTTTTTAATACATAGCTTTAAAAATCTACTGCTATATAGGGGCAATCTCTACATAAACTTTTGTCCAGCTTACATGATTTGAAAAACCTAGTTTCAAACCAAAACCGCTCTAAAATACAGTGGGCAGTGCAGTAGACACATTTTCTAGGCATGCTGATGTTTTGCTTCGTTCTCTAAGTAACAACTCTAAGATAAAGATATATTCTTTTAGAATTCCATGTAGAGCTTCCACAGGCAAAGAGTTGCATGTCTAGTTTCTAATTCTCCCCTCTTCAGCACCCCTACTCTTTGTATAGTCTCAGACAACAGAGCCAGTGAGAAATTTTGCTTCAAAATGTTGTCAGAAAAGCTAAGACATAATGAAGCAGAACCATGTGCTACTTAGGAAGGATTAGTTTCAGTATTAGTGGTTAAATTCATTTCTCTGTACTCATCTGTACGTGGCTTATCAGTGCTGCAGGATTCTGGAACCTCCATTAGATGATGTAAAAGACTACAAGGTATTCAAATCATTTGAAATATCACTCATGCATCTAGTGATTAACAGTGAGTACAAGCAGAGATACAATTAGACATTCATTAATAATTTCATGTAATTTGATCCTTCTTACATTGTGGAGGCTAAGGATCTATATCTTAGAATATGAGAGAGCCTGCTGCTGTATCTTCTTTATGACCTAGTCTCTGAAATCACATGATGGAGCTCTAACTCTATTGGCGGAAGGGATCCTGATTTAGTTATTATTCTGTGACTGTAATAATAATATCTTCCCAAAAGGAGAAAGGATTTAGTTTGCCTTACAGTTCCACATGGATACAGTAGGATGCAGAAGACATATCAGCAGGTAGAGGACGTGTGGTGATGTGAGCAGGAGGGTAGCTGCTCACATTTTATCCACTCAGATACAGAAAGGGAACAAGACGCGGAGCAGCACTCTATACCTTCAAGTCCCACCCTCCGCTGACCCACTGCCTTTAATGAATCTATAGGACTCCAAGATAGCAGTACTTGGCCATTGTAGAAACTATAGAAACCTATGGGAGACATTTTACATTTAAGCTTGTAACATCTCCTAAGCCTTCTTGACTTTAACAATCAGGGGATAGACTTCATCTCCTTATGGTAAGTGGCAAGGTTTTGAAGAGCATAGTGCATGAAAAATATTTTGTTGGTCACATTGGAGAATAACGCCTTTCATTTCTTATCGTAGAGTATATCCAATCATCAAATCACTGTTCAAGCTGTATTATCATGAGCTGTATATTTAGTGGGAGCTCTTTAAATACTCAAATCCTGTCTCAGAAAATTTGTTCTCGTTTAGGTCCCTTACTTTAAAACTCCCTATGGATATGTTCTAGTCATCAGTGTCAGTGAATAAAAATTCCTGAAAGGAAGCTGCATCTGTCTGTGAACAAAATAACTCCTTGAAGGAGTTCTGTGTCTTCGGAAGCAGAGGAAACTATTGGTATTTCAGTGCCATGGAGAGACCAGAATGGTATAGTTTTAAAGGCTAATTACTTTATCTTGGGCTAGTTTTAGCCTTCTGGAATTCCTTGTCCCACAGTGTATTTGAACTAACAACTAGTGATAATTAAAACCTCTTAGAAACAATAACTTAGTAGGACATTAGCTTCTGCCAACCCAAGAGTGATTTTCGCCGTTCCCCAACAGCATGTGTAAGATACCCTTGGATCCCAACTGAGTTGAACAGGGTAGTTCAAATTTAAGTTCTTAAATGAAATGACTTGAGCTTCACAAAAATATGACGCATCAACTTACAGAGAACAGAAACACCTTGTCATTTTAAAAAAAGTATCAGAGAGAGCTTTGCTGTTAATTCATTTATTGGCAGATTTATAACTGCATTTCCCGAACATTGTTGAAAATACTAGTGAAGCCTTTAGAATCAGGCACACACATGCTGGTTGTAGCATATATCTCCTGAACTAACCACAGAGGCCAACCTGTGCTCATATATTCATCCTTTTGTTTATATATCTAAATGTGCATGGCATCTGTGTCCTCTGCTAAGTCTGCTTACCCAACTGTAAAGGCAAGAAGTAAAGAAGTCACACAGCTTAGTTTAAAGGAAAGCATCCAGTGCAGTATTTTAGGCTTCTACTTCTTTATAATCTATCAAAAGCTCAGTACATGCCTTGCTAAGTTCAAAATTTGAATAATAAACATTATTTTTCTATTCCTAGTGTCCTTTATATCAAATTTAGGGAAAAATTTTACACTAATTCCATGTGTTGATTTCTTTACAAAATTAGAACACTTACATTTTACAGTTAAAAAAATAAAAACAACTTTACCTTCCTCTAAGTTCATATTCTTGCAGGTTTACTCCTGTACCAATGCAAATTGTCAAGCATCTTTTCCCCATGACAGTGAGTATAAAAATGAGAACATTTAAGAGAAATGGTTTTCTGTCTTTCAAGGTGGAAAGATACACGATGAGTGATAATTAGTATTCATGAGGCATTTTTTGACCATATGGCAAAATTAGTCAAATGTGTGTGATAGCTTGTCTCAAATAGCATGAGGGTTTTTGAGATCTTTTGAATTGCTTGATAGAAGTTGTCCTATTTGAATGAATGCTTTGAGTACTAAAATAACTAAAATAAAAAAATAAAAGCAAGCATAATCAATACGGTAGCCATTTTTAACACTCCATAATTTTACAGATACTTTGTCACAATGCCCTACAAGGATGTGCATCATAGTACTATTGTTCTCATTTTACACCGAACAAAGCAGCTTTAGAAAAAGAACTTAGTGATTCTGGGGTCAAAGGAAGTACTCCTGCTGATTCTCCTGCCTTGGGTTCTGATTAGCATATTGCAAGTTTTTTCCCCATGGATTTTCCCTACCAAAGATTACAAATGATTCCTGCAGTTGAAGAACCCACAATAGCACAGTAGATTGCAATAATAGATGTCCCTCCTAACTAATTTATAAAGCAAAATAAATATATTGAAATGATGGGATGTAACGTACATCTGAAAAGGGAATGAGGGTAGTTATGAGATCCAGATGAGGAACACACATAAGAGTCCCAATGCTTCATTATGGAGATGAATCCAGCCAATTCCTTTTCTGCACTAGCTCCATTCTGCACCCCCCATCCCAACCCCAGTTCAAATGTTTGTAGAATTTACTTAGCTGTGTGGGATTCAATGGCCATCCTGTGTCTTATGTGGAGAAAACAATGACTGGGAGTTTTCTTAAGATTCTTACCATAGAAGCTGAGAGGTGGTAGGAAACTATCTTGAAGGAAATAAGGATATAATTGTCAGGAGAAGGCAGCCAGGACGTAAGTAGCTAAACACAGCAGATATATACACTGCTTGCTATCTGTAAAGATTATTTGGGAAACTGAATAGGAGATTTGTCATAGTTAAAACACTATGCTGAAGAAAAAGGGTATTTCTTACTCTTAAGAAAAGGCCAAGAGAGAAACCCTGATATATCAAAGGTATATTATCCCAAGGAAGGTAGATGGGTATGCTTCTGTAAATTGGGTTGTCATGAATAAAGTCAACCCATCACATTTGAATCACAGATAGAACCATCACTGTCTCTCTTACTTCTTATTGAGCCCATGCCTACTTGGGATGCTGGCCAATGTAGCCAGAAACTAACAGCAGCTTAGAATGAGTTGTTCTTGGTAGGAAGTTGGACAAGCTAGTAGGAATAGTGGTTGATCCACTGCAGGGTGCTTAAAAGCACATAAAAGTCTACCTCAAGATCTCTTCTCAAATGAGTACCAGGAAATAAGGAAATGGTGATTGTTTGACAGCCATATGAAAAAGGCATAGATGATCTAAAGAAGGTGCTTGCTACCCTGTTCCAGGAAGTGAACTGGGGTAGGGGGTTAAATCCCAGTACCAGATCTTTGGATTTTTAAAAGAATAGCTTCTAAGTGAACTTGCTTAGGAAGGAAATTTGAAACTTAACAGATAACCTCATGAGGAAACACTGAGTAGGTTAAACAAATATAATTTGTTAAATAAAATTTATCTCATGCTGGGCTGTTCCCTGCCCCTGTTCTGAGGCTGCCATCTCCTTACCTCATTAATGGGAAATGAACACATTCCACTGTAGCAGGATTTTGGCTACTTTGTGGGTTCTTCTTTCTTCTGCTCCTCGCCATCCCTTTTCTTCCACACTTTCAACACCCTAGCACTAGATAAGAGAGCAGAAAGGGATAAAGAGAAAAGCAAAGAGCTTCTTGAATAAAGTCAGGGATCAGGAAAGGGTTGAACTTATTTTTAGTCTACTTGCTGATGACTGGGGCTTTGAGTTCCTTGGGACAAGTCTGATCTTTGCCATCAAGATATCAAATTTCTTGTTGCTTCTTCTTTGTGCATGATTACTCAACAAATTGTAACCACTAACAACCACAAACAACAACCTAACCTACTTCTCAAGACCCTAACATTTATTTACCATCTAATAATTCCCCAGAAGTCCATATGTCACACAATTATGGAAACTATCTGCAGGTGTCAAAATCATGCCCCTACTAGAACATGAAATAAATCATAGTCATCTGCTGGGAATAAGTGAAGCAGCCCCACATCCCACACCTAGGACCAAAACAAAAACATATTTTTCTAATATTTCTGTGCTTAAAGAAACAAAAATTTCCGAATCTCCACTACATCCCATGGCTTGTCACTGCCAATTTTATTTTTCAGTGCATGCTACAATGTATTGCCTTTCACTTTGGCAAGGGTTCAGTCACAGGTGATGGGTTGGAGAAGGAGGCCCAAGTATTGGGAAGGAGTTTTCTCCAGACTGATGAAATTGCTGAACTTATTCTTCACACCTAAGTACTAATGTACTAAAATTAAGTACTACATGAAATGGAAAAATTGGTCTTTGGATTGGGTGAAGGGTCTTTTTTTCTAAAACTGGTCAACTACACTGCCTGCCTGAATGTTTAGTTTCTCTGATTGTATTATGTGCACATTTTAAATTGTATAAGATGGTTGCACATCGTTTTGGAAGGAGAAAAACAGGACTATTATTAAAACCTTTTCAAATTTCTATCCAATACAATAATTTGTAGACTTGCAAGAAATATGTAGTTATATCTAAATTTTTCTTCTGTTAACCAACTGACCTTCCTCTCTCCTTTTCTCTCTTCTTCCCTTCCCTTTCTTACTTCACCTCATTTTTTCCTATGTTACCTCCTTTTTGCTCTATCTTTCCTTCTTCAGTCTCCCTATGCAAAGCTATTCTGGAAATTTACCACCTTTTGATTAAGGCTTTGCTGGATTGCCATACAGAAGGTGGTGCAGCTAGTCATCATTTAAATACATCTCACTGGATCTAAAAGCTTTATCATAATTTGCAATACTCTGATACCTAGTCTAGTACTATGCATAGAAGAAATTGCTTGCATGCTTGATGACAGGAACTCCTATCCTAAGTCAATAGAATGCTGTTGAAAGTCTTACCTATATTTTAATATTCAAATTACCTTATCAAGGTACTTGAAACTCATGTCACTGGCCATTATTCAGGACTTTTTGTGGAGGACAACATTAATAGCTACTAGGAAAACCTTGTATTACTAGCTACCATAAGAGTTAATTATGAAAGAGTTTGTAAAACTAAAAATAGACACTGATAAAATTCATTATACATTTAACTACTGAAGACATGAAACAAATTCTGGTCTCTAGAAAGTAAGAGACAATCACTAGCAGAGAGGAAGCAACCATGAAAGAGAAATCACTTCCAATACTGTTTCCCTGTGTTAAAAATTGGTCAAGATTGGTGAATTTCCAATTTTTGGGGATATCGCCATTTTGACTCCCAAACTGGTGGTACAGTTTTGTACTCCTACCAGCAATGGAGGAGTGTTTCCCTTGTTCCTCATCTTTGCCAGCATGAGCTGTCCCTTGTGTTTCTGATCTTAGCCATCCTGACAGGTATAAGATAGAATCTCAGGGTTGTTTTGATTTGCATTTCCCTGATGACTGAGGATGTTGAACATTATGTTAAATGTTTCTCAGCCTTCTGAGATTCTTTTGTTGAAAATTCTGTCTAAATCTCTGTCCTATTTTTAAACTTCTTATTGATTCTTTGTGAATTTCACATAATGCACCAAAATACCATTCATCTCCCTGTCTCTTTATATCTGCCCTGGCAACCTACCCCTAAAGGAAAGAAAAGAAAAGAAAGGAAAAGAAAAGAAAAGAAAAGAAAAGGAAAGGAAAGGAAAGGAAAGGAAAGAAAAGATGAAAAGAAAAAAATCTTGTCATGGAAATTGAATTATATGGTTTGTTGATATCTAGTTTTCTTAAGTTCTTTATGTGTTTTGGATATTAGTACATTGTGAAATGTGAAGTTGGTGAAAATATTTCCCAGTCTGTGGGCTTCCATTTTGTCCAGTTTGCAATGCCTTTGCCTTACAGAAGCTTTTCAGTTTCATACGGTTCGACTTATTAATTGCTGATCTTATTGCCTGCTCTATTGGTGTTCTGTTCAGGCAGTTGTCTCTTATGCCAATGCATTCAAAGCTATTCTCTACTCTCTCTCCTGTTAGTACACATAGCTTCAGGTTGATGTCTTTTGATCCACTTAGACTTGAAGTTTGTACAGGGTGACACATATGGATCTATTTACATTCTTCTCCATAGCAACATCCAGTTAGAAAAGACATCATTATACCACTCCTGGACATATACCCAAAGAATGCTCCATCGTATCACAAGGACACCTGACCAACTATGTTCATAGCAGCTTTATTTATAATAGCCAGAAATTAGAAATAATCTAGATGCCCCTTAACTGAAGAACTGATAAAGAAAATGTGGCACACTTACACAATAGAGTATTACTCAAATGTTAAAAAGAATGACATCATGAAACCTGCAGGCAAATGGATGGAGCTACAAGAAATCATTCTGAGGTAACCCACAGCCAGAAAGACAATCATGATATGTACTTAAAAGTAGATATTAGCTGTAAAGTAAAAGATATTCATGCTACAATCCGTACTGTCAGATAGCTAAATAACAAGGAGGATTTAAAGGGGGAATGCAAGGATCTCCTTGGGAAAGGGGAAAAGTGGATTTTGCTGGTGGTATGGGAGTGGAAGGTGGGAGCAAGCATGGTCAGATGTGAGGGGAGAGAGAAAATACTGGAAGAGACGAATGGAATTGGGGGCATTTTGTGGGTGAGGCAGACACCTAGTGCAATGGAAACTCCATGGAATCTGTGAGAGTAACCCTAGCATAGACTCACAGTATTGGGGAACAGAGGGCCTGAACCCACCATCTTCTGTAACTAGGCAAGGCATCAAGTAGAAACTGGGACACCAACCTCACCACAGATTCTTCAATCAACAGATCGCCCTGCCTGCAGAGTGTTCTGGGATAGGATCCTAACATAATTGTCATTAGGGAGACCAGAGAGACTTTGTCCAGCAACTGATGAAAGCAGATGCAGAATCCCACAACCAGACATCGGGCAGAGCTCAGGGAGCCCTGTGGAAGAGCAGGAGGAAGAATTATAGGAACTAGAGGGGTCATGGACACCACAAGGACATGCCCCACAGAATCGACTGACCAGAACTCATGGGTACTTGAAGAAATCAGAGACTATAAGGGTCTGACATAGGTCCTCTCCATATGTGAAGCTTGGTGTTGTTGTGAGATTCCTAACAGTGGTAGCAGGGTCCTCTTTGTTTCTTTGGTCTGCTTTTGGTACCCCTTTCTTTCTATAGGGTTGCATTGTCCAGCCTTCACATGATGACATGTTCCTAGTTTTATTGAAGCTTCTTATGCAATGTTTGCTTGATGTCCCTGGGAGGCCTTCTCTATTCTCAGTGGGGGCAAAGAAGAGATAGATCTGAGGGAGAGGGAAGGTTGGGGTAAGAAACTGGGGAGAGGGGCAGGTGAGAAAATTTAGCCCAGGTATAATATATGAAGAAGAATTAAAAAAAATATTGTCAACCTCAGTGTAGTTTCCGAATAGATGGGGATCTTCAGACATTCATCAAAGCTCAGGTTACATCTAGGGAGAACCTTGAGACCCGTGGAACAGAATAGCATGGATCAGTAGTGCATGTTTAATATCCTCTAGCTCACCATATACAATTGAAACTGCCGAGGTCATTGGCGTCTTCCACAGAAGTCACTTTCAATGAAAAAGGCGAAGGGCAGAAGACTGATTTTAAACATTTATCTGAAGTGTGTTAAGTTTCATTACTCTAAAAAATATTATGAGAAACATCTGTAAATCTGCATTGGACTCACACAGCATATTCTAAACTTCATAGGGAACCAATGTCTAATGAGATTTAATAATATTGACCATACTAGCAAATTGTCAAATATTAATTCTGAGTAGGTTTTGTTTTATATTTTCTTATATTACCCAGAGGATGTTCTAAGTAGTCACAGAAACACAGTGACAATTTTTTTCTTTTCTTGCTTTCAGTCTCTCTCCATAGCAACACTCAACATGTATTTTTTGGACTTATTCAGTTGTTAAGCAACAAAAGAATTATTTACCCCAATCCTCGAGTTCTGTACCAGCATAACAGACATTTTGAAAAACCAAAATAAAAACATGTTCTCTGTTGATAATTCTTTTTCAATAAGCATCTTCATAGCCTTCAAGAGTGGTACTACTGAGCTCTCATAAGCTGTGTCTATATAAGATCATCATGTTGATTAATAATGGAGTTCATGGCCACACCCTGGTGCATGTTTATGGAGATGGAGTTCTCAAGTGAGAGTCCTATTGGAGAGTTCAGAGCAGTTTCCAATAAACTGTACATATGTAAGCTAACATGGAGTAAGGCATCTTTTGAACTATGTGCTAAGACAATATTAGAGAATAATTCCAACATGATGTTATGATGCTTACCAAATACTCTATTGCCAATGAAATAAGTTTGAGGAAACCAACTGTCTTAATTACTTTTCTACTGCTTTGACGAAGAACAAGGCCAAAGGTAAGTTATAGAGAAAAGTTATTTGGGGCTTACTATTCAGAGAGTGAGTCTATGACCATCACAGTGGGGACATGACAGCAGAAAGAAAGGCATTACACTCCAACAGTAACTGACAGCCTACGGTTTTATCTACAAGCACTGGGAATGGTGTGGGATTTAAAAACCTCGAAGCTTATCTATGATGACACACCTCCTCTAACAAGGCCACTTCTTCTAAGTCATCTTGAAGAGGTTCACCAGCTACAGACCAAGTTTTAAAAAATATATTAGACTAGGGCAACCTTTCTCATTCAAAACCACCATGCCAAGAGTGCTGAGTATATATTAGGTAACTTCTATGTGACAATTTATATTTAGTTAGTGATATGTCTTTAAGTCAACAGTCATGATTTGACCTAAGTAAGTAAGTTAAAAAAAGAGGGGCCAATCATTAAAAATTAAAATTAAAACAAACAAATAAAAACTAATCTGATAACTTCAAAGACGAAGTTCATAGGGACATTTTATAAGTCAGGGATGCTGGTGTTGGTTTGTGTCCAAGATGTGCTTGTTGAGACACTGAACTACTGTATGATACACATGTCTTTTTATACGCAAACGTGCTATTTGAAGCAAAGGGTTGAAAATAGCCTGAAGTCCTCAAATAGCTGTGTGCTTAAGCTCATTTGGCACAGCAAGCTTCCTTGTAAGTTGCTTGGCCTCATTAATTTAAAACATTAAAATCAGTGCATGTGAGGCTGAAGCTAAAAAGAATAAAATTATTGTCTTTCCCACCTAGAAAATTCAGGTAAACTTGACTGTTTTTCTTTCCTTTTTTTTTTTTTTTTTTTTTTTTTGGCTTATGCTTTCCTGTGATTTCTAACAGCATCCTGTGTACATAGCTGTTTCAAAGCTATTTTACTGTGAACTAAGAGACTCAGAACCAATTTGAGATGGGATTTTGTTTTCCTGATGGAAAGACTCGAGGTCACATCAATCATCATTTCATTCTCTGAAAATAATTTGAAAGATTTCACCTCTGCTTCACTTTGGATACTGTCCTCTTTTTATTTCTTTTATCTCACTAAGATTTTATCTCTTGTCTTGTGTATGGAACAGAAACTAAACATGCGACCCATAAAAGGCCCATTTAAAATATAATGCCAAGGAAAATGAGCTTTAGCATATCTTACAATGGTATAAAATTTGTTTTAGTATTTTCATTAAAAAAATAAAACCTCCCCTTTGGAACTAGTACTGCAGCTGCAAGAAATTACATTTTACAAAAACGTATTCTAGGGTTCCCCAAATACAGTATGTATTTTATTTTATTCTTTGTGAAGAACATATGCTGTCAAATAGATGGAACTGTGATCTAATTATTGAATTTCCAAAATGTGCTATAGATAAGATGGTGGGAAAGAGAAGTAAATTGGAACAAACTCCCCCATGGACTGTGGGCACACGCTAACCTTCTGCTTGTAAGTGAACATGGTCTTGTGTTGACATCCGTGTCACATTCCAGATACAGCTTACGAGGTCTGCAGAGCCCACAAATCTGAAAATGCCTTTTGGCATGTCAGCAATATTCCTGACTTTATTTCTATGACCCAAAAGATTATTGAGAAAGAAGTCTTATGAAGTAAATAGAAAATTGGAACTTAAAATCCCATTCGACATCATAATCAAAGAATGGATCTTTAGTTAAATTAATATTTCTTTCAGGACTTTTGATTTAAGGAAAGTCTGGTAGATAAAGCCGATGGGCACATGAACGCCACAAATTCACTACAATCATGTTTTTTTGTTAGTTTGCTTTGTTTTAATTTAAACGTACTTTATTTGATGTGTAATTTTACTAAAGCACCTGAATTGGGTGGTACGTGGTATGTGTGGATTAAAATAATCAAATGTGGTATTACAAAAAAAGTTGGTAATAAATTGCAGATGAATTCTCTAACATAAAAATTTTCCAATCAGATTAATTATGAAAGAGTTAAGGAATGCTTTTTAATTTTTAGTCTTTTTAGATACTGAGCATTATAGTATTTTGAATAACGCATATTGTAGCATAGTAATAACCCCAAACACCACAGGACTAAACACAACCATTTATACCTTCGTCAGGCAAACCGCATTGTGTCCATGGTCCTCTCAGTGATGCCTAAGCCTGATGTATCCATAGGAGCACTTCTCCTCAATTATACCAACAAGGGAAGAAGGTTCTGAAGCATCTCAAGATTAGTGTTCACTGCTTATACTCAGAGGTGACAAAAACCACCCCTGCTCATCTTCTGTCTTCTCAAGAAAGTCACATGACCATTCTTAACCTCAGAGGATTGGAAATGCAATCACTGTCTATATCTAGATTCTTGAATGAAGGCTGCAAAGCAATTTAAGTGCAGCAAAGAGTGCATGGACAAAAGGACAACTTGGTAGGAGTTCTCCACACCCTGTTCCTTTCTCTTTCCTCAACCTTCTCAGTTGCCTCTTTAGAAGATTACACACTAAGATTCTCTAGTGAGAAAGATCAAGTAGAAAAATACTGACATTCCAAATACACACAGGCAGGCAAACATAGGGACAGTTCATAAGTATAAGCTAGATAGCTGAACTTGCAGTCATATATTTGTTTTTATTCTCTCATTACCCTATTTCCATTAACTTTTAATATTTGATAGAAAACAAGAGCCATTTGGTGACTGAACAACTTGTCTACATTAGCTCTGTCTTCTCTGATTGTCAAGCTTCTCGCTCTGGCCTTTACTTGACATGCTTTCTCAATCGGCCTGTTGCTTCCTCTTCCATATAAGTGCTTAACTGCAGAGCCGTTCTTTAAATGGTTTCTCCTTGGTGGACTGAATTCCCCCCTCTTCCTTTTTATTAGCATAAATACTAACATTATTTCTTCAGAAGCTTTATTCACATTTTTAAACTATTTTTCTTCCTAATTCTGATCCCTTGTCCCTATTCCTCTGGCAAATCGATGGCCACTTCATCACAAATATACAGCCTAATATTCTTGGAGAAATTCCTAATGTTTAGCTGGGGAGATGTGTCATTCATGCTGCTCTTGTACCTTTAGCAAATCAATCTTATTAAGAGTATTAGAAAACCAGATTCCTTATTTTGGCATTTTCCCTATGCTGCGTATGGAGATGATGGTCCATGTGCTCTTGGTGTGAGGCCACACCTGACACAATCCAATCGTGGATTTATACCTTCATCAATCTTTCTCCTCCTCATATTCTTATCCTTTTATCTAATTGAAAAATAATCCTGTTTTTTTAATGTATACAGATCTTAAAACACCTTTCAGGCCTTTTCACAAATTAGATTTTCCTCTTTTTAAATCGAGTAGCAAATGAATGTACTTACAAGTATCATGGCCTCACGTAAACTAAAAAAATCAACTCTAAAAATTTTACGGTATCCATTCCTCACATCTACACAATGGAATATTACTCAGCTATCAAAAACAATGACTTTAAGAAATTCGTAGGCAAATGGTTGGAACTGGAAAATATCATCCTGAGTGAGGTAACCCAATCACAGAAAAACACACATGGTATGCACTCATTGATAAGTGGCTATTAGCCCAAATGCTTGAATTACCCTAGATGCCTAGAACAAATGAAACTCAAGACCGATGATCAAAATGTGAATGCTTCACTCCTTCTTTAAAAGGGGAACAAGAATACCCTTGGCAGGGAATAGAGAGCCAAAGATTAAAACAGACACAGAAGGAACACCCATTCAGAGCCTGCCCCAAATGTGGCCCATGCATATACAGTCATCCAATTAGACAAGATAGATGAAGCAAAGAAGTGCAGGCCGACTTGAGCCGGATGTAGATCTCTCCCGAGAGACACAGCCAGAATACAGCAAACACAGAGGCGTATGCCATCAGCCAGCCACTGAATTGAGAATAGGACCCCCGTTGAAGGAATCAGAGAAAGAAGTGGAAGAACTTGAAGTGGCTCAAGACCCCATATGTACAACAATGCCAAGCAACCAGAGCTTCCAGGGACTAAGCCACTACCTAAAGACTATACATGGACTGACCCTGGACTCTGACCTCATAGGTAGCAATGAATAGCCTAGTAAGAGCACCAGTGGAAGGGGAAGCCCTTGGTCCTGCTAAGACTGAACCCCCAGTGAACGTGATTGTTGGGGGGAGGGCGGCAATGGGGGGAGGATGGGGAGGGGAACACTCATAGAGAAGGGGAGGGGGAGGGATTAGGGGGATGTATGCCCGGAAACCGGGAAAGGGAATAACACTCGAAATGTAAATAAGAAATACTCAAGTTAATAAAAAAAATTTTTTTTTACGGTATATGCAGGTCCCTATGCACAAAAACTGAAACCACCACAGAGGAGAATGTTTGAACTCTGTTTGTTATTAGAGTCCACAGTCGTTCATAATGATTATTATCTTAGACTTCTTGTTTCTCAATTTAGGAATTGGATTTGCAACCCGTGAAAAGGCTCATGTGACCTCGGTTCTTGTTGTATTGATGGGTTTTCAGCAATTCAGTATTAGGTCCTGCATTAATCTTTCTCAGAATACTATGTGGAAAAGATTGAACCACCTCAAACTAAAAATGTCTGCAGTTTGATGAATATCTTTCAGGTGTTTTAAAGGGCATTGTGTAGACCTGCTGTAAAATCATGTCTAGAACTCATAAGTCTTTGTCCTGCCATGCAAGCAGATCAATGCCTGCCAGTAGTGGACAACTGAGCCTGGGTCTGATGGTTCCTATTAACACTGGGTATTATTGATGAGGCCCTCTTGCGCCCAAATATTCATGTGACCCACAGATGGCTTCTTGCTGATGATTGATGGCACATACGAAGTGATGTGCTGTGATGGATTTTACTTCGGACCATTTTTTTTGACTACTCTGTTTAACAGTCTCTGCTGTCTTGATAATCACTGGCTAAAGTCATTCGATTTAGTACATACTACCTTTCAAATCATAGGAATTTACTAAGCATAATTTTTCAAAACATTTTTTTCTAGAACTGGTGGTAAGTGAAACGAAAATTTTTCTTTCTACCAAAGTGTTCTTTTGTAGGTATAAATCATTTAGTAATGATTTCAGGCTTAGATTGAGTATGGTACATGTTTCATAACTTAAAAATTATTATATAACACATTAGCCAAAGGATAATCACATCCTGATTCTTAATTGCCTAAAGGAAGGTGAAAGAAGGCGAAACAATTTTGAAGTTCTCATCAAATGTTTAGTAACCTAAAACAAAATGTCAAAATCAAACAAAATGGTTGTATGGAACTTGAAACTTTTAGCTACCGATTCTACAAATACAATAATCTTCTGGCTCCAAATACAATAATCAATAGGCTTCTGGTTCCTATTTGGATATTTATTTATTTTTAAAAATTTATTTTGTAATTATGTACACATATCTTCATGTGAATTTTTACATGTTAAAGTTGTGCTCATGAAGTCCTGAACGTGATGTTTGATACCCAGGAGCTTAGTTAGAGGTAGCTGTGACCTGCTTGATGTATGTGCTGACCTCTGATGTACGTGTACCTCTGAGATCTGGAAGAGTAGCTCCATAAATAGCTGAGCCTTCTCTCCAGACTCTACAATATTTTTATTATTATACTTTTGATTGCTGATTTCAACTTATAATATTCGGTGTTTTCTTGATTTCTTATTCATCAATAATTCCATCAATACCCTCTAGTTATTGGCTCTGAATTTACACCTAAATATTAATTTCTCTCCTCCCTCTCCTCTTCAGATTCCTTCTCCTTCACTCTCTAGTCCTTACTCTTCTCCCCAACAGCTTAACATCTGTGTCCTACATTCATCCTTTTCTTTACAAGATGACCCTTTCTCATTATCTTTTTCTTGCTCCACTGAAAATCTTGCTTCTTATTTCATGATTGAGCATAATAAAATAGGAATACACTTCCAAACAGAGAGCCTCCTCTTCGTATCTAAAGATTTCTGTCTTTCTCCCTTTCTCCTTTTACTAGAGCAGCACCGTGGTGGCTCAGGGAGTGGCACTATTACGAGGTATGGTCTTGGAGTAAGTGTGTCACTATGGCCCTGGGCTTTAAGACCCTTGTTCTGGTTGTCTGGAAGCCAGTTGTCTCCTGTTTGTCTTGAAACAAGATGTAGAACTCTCAGCTCCTCCTGCACAATGCCTGCCTGAGTGCTGCCATGCTCCCGCCTTGATGATAATAGACTGAACCTCTGAACCTGTAAACCAGGCCCAATTTAATGTCATCCTTATAAGACTTTCCTTGGGCAAGGTGACTGCTAATAGCAGCAGTCAAACCCTAAGACATCACCCATGCTACTCACCATTCCTAGAGTGTACCAAATCTCTTCTTTTTTTCAGGTACTTAAGTTAGTGAATACTCTCACATTGATGCTTAATCTCTGCTTTACCATTCTCATCAATGTGAAAAAGGTTGTTGGTCTGATGCAATGACTTCAATTTGCCTGTATCCAACTACTTACTGTCCCTTTAAAACAAAACTTTTGAGACCTTGATGCCTAGGATCTGCACCTGATTCCATTTCCCCCAGTCTCTTAAACTCCATGTGAACGGGCTTTTGCTCGTCTCGTACCCTAACAGTCCTCTTATGCAGGGCATCAATGACCTCCCTGTCAAATCAACAAGGATATGCCTTAACATTATATCTAAAGCTCGTCATTCTGTATCACATCTACTGTTGTAACTTTGGTCAATGTCACCTGGAAAATAACAGACCTGAATCATTAGAAAGATATCTCAACGTGTTTCACGGTTTAATCCTTAAGACTGTCATCTCAACAGCAATGTATTTACTCCTTAGCAATCTTGCTACTCACAGTTTAAAAAAATTATACATACTAAGCACAATTCTTCAAATTTATTTAGGAATCATTGACCACTTACATATACTTGACATGATAGGAGGAATATCCAGACAATATAACACAAAATAATTAGACATGACCCTGCCTCTTTACGCTGTGCAATGGTCATAAATTCTAGCCCTTGCTTTGTGGTACTTTTGAAACCTTTAAAGATAACTTTAAAGATATAACTCAAGTGTTATAAAAATTATGTTTTAAAACTATATAATTCAGTGTTTTCCTATAGCTACAGACTTTAAAAAAAATACATCCCAATTACTGTTCCCTCTCCAGGCCAGTGCTTTCTCGCCCCAGATCCTCCTCTCTTTCCCTTCTCCTTTGAGAGAGTGGAGGACCCTTCTGGGTATCACCCAACCCTAGCATACCAAATCTCTGCAAAGGTAGATGCTTTTTCTTCCACTCAGCCAGAGAAGGCAGTTAGGGGAATGCATTCCACATAGGCAACAGCTTTAGTTGCCTAGTTGTTCTAGTTGTTCAGTTCTAGTTCTAGTCTGCTCTAGTTGTTCAGGACTGACATGAAGGTCTAGCTGGATATCTGTTAAATATGTGCATAGTGCCTAGGTCCAGCCTATGTATGTTCTTTGATTAGTGGTTCAGTCTCTAAGACCCCCCAAGGGTTAAGGTTAGTTGACTATGTTGGTCTTCCTGTGGAGTTCCAAGTTCCTTCAGGACCTCAACCATTCTCCCATCTCATCCATAAGAGTCCCCAAGACTCCATCCAATGTTTGGCTGTGGGTCTTTGTATCTGCAACAGCTGCTGGGTGGAGCTTCTCAGAGGATAGCCAAGCTAGACTACTGTTTGCAAGCATAACAGAATATCATTAACAGTGTCTTGGTGCTTGCATATGAGATGAGTCTCAATTTGGACTGGTTACTATTTGGCACTTCCCTCAGTTTCTGCTGTATCTCCTGTTCCTGGATTTATTGCAGGCACGATAAATTTGGGGTCAAGAATTTTGTGGGAGGGTTGGTGTCCTTATCAATCCATTGAGGTTTCTGCACTGCTACAGGAGGTGGTCTCTTCAGGTTCCATAACTCCACTGCTGTCTCAGATAAGGCCACCCCCTTGATTCTTAGGAGACATCTCTATACTAGGCCTCTGACATGTTTTCGAGATGATTCCCATCCCCCAAACACTTGCAGATATCCATTCATTCTCATGGCCTTCTATCTCCCCAATCTCTCCACTGATCCTGAAATTCCACCCAATTTCCCTCTCCCACCCAGTTACTTCCCTATATCTGCCTCTTATGAGTATTTCGTTCCCCCTTTTAAGTGAGATTCAAGCATCCTTGCTTTGGTCTTCTTTCTTGTTGAGCTTCTTTGGGTCTATGGAGTATCCAATATTTTATAGGTAATATCCACTTTCAAGTGAGTACATACCATGCTTGTCCTTTTGGGTCTGTATTACCTCACTCAGGATGATATTCTCAAGTTCAGTCCATTTGCCTGAAAAACTCATGGTGTCCTTGTTTTTAATAGCTGGATAATACTCCATTATGTAGATGTTCCACATTTTTTTTTATTAACTTGAGTATTTCTCATATACATTTCGAGTGTTATTCCCTTTTCCGGTTTCCGGGCAAACATCCCCCTCCCCCCTCCCCTTCTTTATGGGTGTTCCCCTTCCCACCCTCCCCCCATTGCTGCCCTCCCCCCAACAATCTAGTTCACTGGGGGTTCAGTCTTAGCAGGACCCAGGGCTTCCCCTTCCACTGGTGCTCTTACTAGGATATTCATTGCTACCTATGAGGTCAGAGTCCAGGGTCAGTCTATGTATAGTCTTTAGGTAGGATGTTCCACATTTTCTTTATCTATTTTTCAGTTGAGGAACATCAAAATTGTTTCCAATTTCTGGCTATTACAAATAAATCTGTTATGAACATAGTTGAACAAGTACTCCTGAGCTATAGTGGAACATATTTTGGGGTATATGCCTAGTAGTGGTGTACCTGGGTCTTGAGGGAGAACTATTCCCTGTTTTCTGAGAAACTCCAAATTGATTTCTGAAGTGGTTGTACAACTTTGCACTCCCATTGGCAATGGAGAAGTGTTGCCCTAGTTCCACATCCTTGGCAACATATACTATTACTTGAGTTTTTTTTTTTTATCTTAGTCATTCTGACAAGTGAAAGATAGAATGTGAGTCCTTTTGATTAACATTGCCCTGATGAACAAAGGCTTAGGATATTTATATGTTTCTCAGCCATTCAAAATTCTCTGTGGCAAATTTTCTGATTTGCTCTGTACCCTATTTTTAAATTGAGGATGGCTTCTGTTTCCTTAGGGTTTATAGGGATGTTTAAATAGTTTACCTGATCTTAATTTAACTTTGATAATTGGCATCTGTCTAGATAATCTTCCAATTTTGTGGAATACAGGCTTTTGAAGTAAGACCTAATGATTCTTTAAATTTCCACAGTCTCAGTTGTTATGCCTCCTTTTTCATTTCTGATTTTGTTTATTTGGTCTCTTGGTTAGTTTAGCTAAGAATTCGTCTATCTTGTTGATTTTCTCAAAGTTTATGATGGTTTCTTTGATTCTTTGTATTATTGTCTTTGTTTTTAATTGATTCACTTTGGCCCTGATTTTGGTTGTTGTTGTTGTTGTTGTTATTATTATTATTATTATCATTTTTACCTTTTACTCCTCTTTGGTGTGCTCACTTCTTTTTTTCCTTAGAGCTTTCATGTATACTTTTCAATTTCTGGAACTTTCTAATTTCTTTATGGAGGCACTTAGTGCTTTGAACTTTCCTCTTAGCACTGCTTTCATTGTGCCGCATAAATTTGGATGTTGTGCCTTTATGAATTCTAGATAGTCTTTAATTTCTTTCTAGATTTCTTCCCTGACCCAGAGATCATTGAGTAGAAAGTTGTGCAATTTCCATGAACGTGTAAGATTTCTAGTGTTTCTGTTATTGTTGAATTCCAGCTTTAATCCATGGTGGTCTGATAAGATACAGGCATTATTTCAATTTTCTTGTATCTATTGAAGCTTGCTTTGTAATTGACTAGATGGTCAATTTTAGAAAAGGATCCCTGAGATGTTGAAAAGAATATACTGTTTTGTGTTTGGGTAAAATATTCTGTAGGTGTCTGCTAGGTTCATTTGATTCAGGATGTTGCTTAGCTTTATTTTTTTCTCCACTTGGTTTTGTCAGGTTGACCTATTCATTTGTGGACATGGGTTGTTGAAGTCTCCCACGATTAATGCGTGTGGATTGATGCATGATTTTAGCTTTATGAATGTTTCTTTTACAAATGTGGGTACCCTTGTGTTTGTGAGACAGATGTTCAGAATCCTGGTAGAAAGGTTTTTTTGGTGAGTATAAATGTCATTCTCTGTCTCTTTGGAACAACTTTGTTTGAAACCATTTTGTTACATATTAGGAAGTCCACTCCAGCTTGCTTCTTGGTCTTTTTGCTTGGAAAACTTTTTCTAGCCCTTTGTTTTGAGGCAATGTGTATCTTTATAGCTGAGGTATTTTTTTTTTATGCAGCAGAATGATGAATCTTGTTTTAGCATCCATTTTGCTTGCCTATGTTTTTTATTGGGCAATTGTTTGTTACTTCCTTTTATTTTGATGTTGGTGGTATTATTGTGTGTGTGTGTGTGTGTGTGTGTGTGTGTGTGTGTGTGTGTGTGTGTTTCTTTTATTTTTCTTGTAGTAAAATACTTATTTCCTAGATTTTCTTAGATGTCATTTTTCTCCTTGGGTTGGAATTTTCCTTCTAGTATTCTCTGTGTGGCTGGATTTGTTGATAGATATCATTTACACTTTAATTTGTCTTGAAATATCTTATTTTCTCCATCAATTGTGATTTAAGTTTTGGTGGGTATAGTAGTATGTATTAGCATCTTTTGTATTTTAGAGTTTGCAAGAAATCTGTCCAGGCCCTTTGAGCTTTTAGTCTCTATTGAGAATTTGGGTGTAATTATGATTGATCTGCCTTTGTTTGTTACTTGGACTTTCACCCTTGCAGCCTTTAATAATCTTTCTTTGTTGTGTAGATTTTGTGTTTTGATTATTATGTGATGGGAGGATTTTTCCTGATCCAATCTAATTGGTATACTATTAGCTTCTTGTATGGTTATTGGCATCTCTTTATAGGGTCAGAAGGATTTCTTCTATGATTTTGTTGAAAATATTTTTTGGTCCTTGGACCTGGGGCTCTTCACTTTCTTCTACCCCTTTTATTCTTAGATTAGATGTTTTCATGGTATTTCAGCTTTCCTGGATGCTTTGTGTCAGGAATTTTTTAGATATAATATTTACTTTGATTGGTGTATCAATTTCTTCTATTGTATCTTCTATGCCTGAGATTCTCTCTCCGGTCTCCTGTATTCTGTGGGTGATGCCTGCATCTGTTGCTCCTGTTCTCTTCCCTAGGTTTACCATCTCCAGGATTCTCCCACTTTATGCTTTCTTTATTGTTTTATATCTATTTTCAGGTCTTGAACAGTTTTGTTTATTTCCTTCACCTGTTTAATTTTATTTTCCTGTATTTCTTTCAGAGATTTATTCATTTCCTTTTTAAAGACTCCCATCATCACCTTTATAAGATTGGATTTAGCACCATTTTCTAGCGTTTCAGCTGTGTTAGGATATGGAGGGCTTGATGTGTTCAGAAGGTGTCCTATTGCCCTGGATTTTGCTGGCTGTGTTTGTTTGAGAGCCTTTAGTCATCTGGATGACTTTACTCCCTGGATGTTACTGTTGTAGTAGGTATTGGTAGGGGGCCTAGCCTTCATTACCCTGGTGTGGCAGGTCTCTGATGGGCCTCTGATGACTGTATGGTTCTGGATCAACAGATCTGATAAAAGTGGCCAGAGAGGACTATACAGGTCTGTTGGGGATAGCACATGGCTCAGGGAGTCTGGGAGTGCCCCATAGGACTAAGCAGTCAGGAAAGTTGGGTTCTGGAAAAGAATCTATGCTGTATGCTTCAGGATCAGCAGGTCTGATGAAGGTGGGTGGATAGAAGGTGGGATAATGTAGCAGACTTTTTATGACTATGACTTTTTAATCTCCAATATTCACTATCAGTCATTCCCCTACCTTTACTCCTCCTAGCTAGTGGCAAGCAGTAATCAACTTGGTGATCTCTGCATTTGCCTTTTATAAATTTGATATAATTGTAAATATGCTATACACAGCCTTCATATAGGACTGACGTTTTTCATTAAGCATAATGATTTTAAGGTTTGTGGATACTATTGCCGTAACCAGTACTTCATTTTTTAATGGGTAAAAACATCACATTTAAGGAAGCCATGCTTTACTCATTTATCAGCTGATAGATTTTCTTCCGGTTGTTATTGTTTGTGAACTGAATGATGCTTCAGTTTTATGTGGATGTTTTCATCACTACTACGTATTTTCTTGATTAAATAACTGGGTCATGTGGCGACTCGTTAATATTCTGAAAGTGATGGAGTCTTTTCCAAAGTGGCTTCATTATTTTGCATTCCTCAGATCAGCATATGAGAGCTTTAATTTGTCTACCTACTTGTAAATACTTGTTATTGTCTGGTGATGTTTTATTTCTTTTTTTACTAGTGGTTGTGTAGTATAGGGGATAGTATAAATATTTTTATCAGGTCAGAGCTGTAGGGTTATAGTTCTCACATCTGCTCTACCACAGGACTGGCTGCTCGAAGTTTGACCGTGCTTACTCTAGTGGGTGTCAGGCTTTAGGGAAGCCGTGGGACACAGCAGGTCCCGGCGCCTGCAAGGAGGCTGAGGTCACGGGGTTCTCGGTTCTCACGCATCCAGGTGCCGCTGGAAGCCATGCAAGAGCTGAGAATGGAGTGGGGTCCTGTGGGCTGGATCTAACCCTGGGCTGAGGGGGAAGGAAGGGGAGCTTCAGCTGATTCCATGGGAGGGGGTGGGGTGGGATGGGAGGAATTCTTTGGCTTGGCAGTGGGTGGTGGGCTGCAGGCTTGGTGGTGGTGGCAACCGACAGTCATGGTCGGGAGCACAGAGAGGCCATCTATGGGAGATTAGAAGGTGGCTCTGTAGGCAAAGGCTTTCTCTGTTGCTCCCCACTGCGGATTCCCATGAGAAGAGGCAGTCCATGGTTTTAAGGCATTTGTTGTCATGACAAAAGGTGGATCAGTAAAACCGTAGCGCACTTCTCAGGGTAGGCCTGAGATTAAATACCTTGTGCAGGGAGGAGTGTCTCAGAAGGAAAGGTTATTAGCTAAACCTCCAGGCCTTTAGAACCTCAGTATATGGAGATCTCTCTTAAGCCTACAAGACCTATGGTCTGGTCCTCTACCTGTCCTTACATGACTGAGGGCCACAAATCTATGGGGGGCTGTGGTTAGTGACAGGGGCCTGTTTTCCCAGGAGTCGGGAGAAACCCTTACCTTTCCTTCTGTGTCACCGGGGTTTTCTAGCCTTAGCTCAACCAGGAACCAGGCTACCTTTCAGGGTCCCACAAGAAGCAATGAAGTAAAAAGTGAAGTATCCTCAGGAGCTGAAGCATATGAAATTTTTATAACATAATTCAGAAAATTAAGTGCATTTTCAGGGCAAGGGCAAGACAGCATGTTTTAAGCATAAACTATCATCATACAAGGACAGCAGAGAGACTTAAACACAATTGTTTGATTCTTTAAATGAGTCTGGCCTGTTACAGGCTTCAGATTTTTACAAGTAAATAGATCTTTTCTACTGATTCTGCTCATTTTGAATTTTGCACCTGAATATCCTTAATTTACTTGATAACGATCTTTTGTTATGCTTATGCATGAAGTTCAGTACATTTTGTTCCCTTTTTTAAACGTACATTTTATGGTGAAATTCACAGTTTTACTGTTCACAATTAATTTGATCATATGCAAACAGCCTTAACATCATTATCTGAATAAGGTGCTAGACATATTCAACACTTCCTGATGTTCCCTGGTTCTCTTT
Organism: Rattus norvegicus; assembly: GCF_021556685.1. Taxonomy (NCBI): domain Eukaryota; kingdom Metazoa; phylum Chordata; class Mammalia; order Rodentia; family Muridae; genus Rattus; species Rattus norvegicus. The sequence continues at coordinate 54,926,676 of NC_141537.1, read as the reverse complement.
ATTCACATGAGATTTAATACCTTAATAAATCTAGAAATTCAACAGCATCATATTATTGCTATATTGCATGGTAAAGCTTTATAACTTATGCATCTAGCATTTACAAAAATTAAATAATCATTAGATATAGTCCCATTTCTGGCTCCTCTCTGGCCTCTGGAGGGCATTATTCTGTCCTTTTTACCTAAGAATTATATTATGACAGATGACTCATGTAGTGTGAATCACAGTCTGTCCTGTTATACAGCTTCCTGCAGTGATCAAAAGTTCTCCAGGTTAACTCAGACTATTGCAAGTTACTCTATTTCTCTCCTTTTAAAAGTCAAACAATGTTTCATATGAAATACATACATCTCCAGTCCTTTACTTTGAGCTTCCCTGCTCACTGTTCCCCTGTTTATGCTTCCCTATATGTTACTGTATTGATCTCTGCACAGAACACTCGAGGTATTTGCATATCTTAGCTTTTGTGTGCTTCGATAAACATGGCTGTCAGGTTCAAAGGAAAATCCAAATCAACAGCTTCCAAAAGGCAGTACATATGTTCAAAAATGGCAGTCTCCACTTATCACAAATTGGGCTACAGAAGGATTTCCAGAGGTTAGATAAAAGGCACCTTTCCTCAGAAACTTGTGAAATGGGTTCCCAAATTGGCCAAAAGATGTCATTTTCCTTGCTTCTGGCAGAAGGGACATATAGCTCTTCATTGGCCTACATATGTTGTCTTATCAGCTTATCAACATCAATGTTGACCTCCAGGCTCCTACAGTTCCTGGCAACTTTTCAGTGCATCTGTGCAGTTCTGTGTCTTTGAGATCTCGAATGTAAAAACCTGAAAGAATGGAATGGACTACAGTCTAATGCTGTACACAACTTACTTCAGTTTCAGTGTACGTTCATACCTGAATGTAACAAAGAAAACTGTGATCCAAGGAGATGGAGTTAAGAAAATCATGATCTGAAAAGCATGCAAATAAATACCAGTAACCACATACTAAATATTAATACAGCAGCTTCTTCCCAGAACCCAATTGCCTGGCATGTGGATGATATCTGGGAAATTATGAAGGCAAGGCAGAAGGCTATATACAAATTCAGGGTACATTGACCAGATTGAGAGTTATAGGTATGATATAATATCCAACAAGAATGAACATGCCTTATAAATTAAATGCAAATATTGTTCCAGGAGGGATGAAATTATGTCCATGAAAAATCCAGGGAATAAAATGCAGTTGAGGTAAAAAGGCCCTGCATCTTTTATCTCAGAGTCTCTCTCACAGATCCTCAAAGCAATGCTCACCATGGGCTTTTCTTTTGAACATGTTCTAACAAGTTCCTGGTATGTGTTTTGAAGCCTACATACTAGCATACTGGGCCTTCTCCTTCCCCTAACCTAAACTCCCAGGCCTGCTGCAGCTTATAGATTTTCCTCTCCATAGCTACTCTTTTCCCTTATGACTTGCATGCTTTTTCCACTCCATCACCATACTCCCCACCTTCCTCTCTTATTTCTCTCACAGATATACTTGGCCAAGTGTAGTCTGCTTCCTTTTCTTTGCTCTGGAATCTACAAGATCCCTCAGGATATATTTTTTTCCTCTCCAGCCATATCAAATACCAATATCTCCTCAGCTAGGGCAGGACTTCCTGCTCATCTCCGTGATGGCATTTTGTTTTCTTGACCTTTTGTTTTCATAACCATTGATTATTGTGAGCACTGCAGTAAGTCACATGTACAACTGTCTTGCTCTACCCTGAAAATGCTATTTCTCTGTATTTATCTTCCACTTCTGGCCTTGAAAATCTTTCTGTCCCCTCATCCACAATAACTTCCAGTGTCTTGGGAGTAGAGCTTGGTCTATCGGTGTCCATTTAGGACTGAGAATTCCACAATCTCTTTTTCTCAGCACCGTGAGTAGTCTTGGATCTCCATGCTAATTGTTAGCTATTGAAAAAGGAGCTTCTCTGACATGTTTAAGGATTACTCTTTGGGAGGCAGGTTAACATACTGTCCACTTAGCAGAAAAAGGCATAGTTAAATAAGAATATACACAAAATTGTTCCACAAAAAAGGAGTGCTGTGTGGAGGAACACCCTAACTATATTTTGACCACGAAGCTCTGACCTTACTAAAGAATACCAAATGCCTGCACAGAGTCAATTGTCCCATCCTGCACGGTTCTGGCACTCAGGCAACCAAGATACAATGAATTTGAGACCACTCTGGGCCATAGAATGTTCTTCAGGCTGGCCTGAGAAACAAATTCATAGCCCATTAAAAATCACAAAAGACCCTCAAACACACACACACACACACACACACACACACACATGTGTTCTTAATAGATAAGAACATCATACATAATGAAACCTGTCTCTGCTACTAAAATATTGATTGTGTTGTTTTAAAATATCTTTATGATAAAATTTTCACTCATCGATTTCAAAACTTGTATGCCTTCATCTAATATTTACCGTGACACCATTGAAACAGGAGAAATAGCTGTTTCTATCTCTTTAGTCAGCAATGTTGTATCACTTTAGGCTCAAATGGTTCACTTTTCAGACTTAGGGGCTGAGTGTGCTGGGAGCGTTGTTTCCTAATCTTAATTCTTCTGTCTATGCTTCCCACATCAAGAGTTTTCTCTTGCTGACCGAAGCACTAACACAGAGTCTAGAGAACTGGGTTTTGGAACTGACTCTGTTTTCAACATCCTGGATCAGTTACTTAACCTCTGGGATACTGATTCACCGAATAACAAGTGGGACAATGTGTTAAGGACACAGGTATCTGGAGCTCTCATCCCTCATCAAAGAAGCTGCTTGTTGCAGCAAATGGAGTACACTTTAGAAAGCTACAGCTACTCAAAATACAAACTGTCAGGTGCTGAGCTCCAACCGATACAACTACAGTACAAGCCCTATACCTGAGTCTGAAGGGGAAGTAAAAAGACTGTAGAAGGCAAAGCATTCAAATAGTTTTTGAATGACCATGTGTTCTATATGGAACTGAGAACCACACCTCTAAAATCTCAAAAATATGGTAGCCACAGCAAAACCTGAATGATAAACTACCATGGATGTGTGAAATATTCCAAGGGCCTTTCACCCGATATGATGAGCAATAACTGGTGAGGGGGGAAAATTAGTTTTCCCTAGAAAATAACCTCTTAATTTGTTATCTAATACAATGTGGTCAACCCTAAAACATATGTACACTAAATGGACTCAGCTGGTTGTGCTTATGTATTTATATGACATGTCTACATACAACAAGAATAATTAAAGAAAACAATAGTGATAATGCACTAAAGGAGAAGAAGGGTTCAGAAGTAGAGGAAGAATAGTATGTCGGTGCTGGATATGATAATAGGGGATTAATGATAAAAGTATAATATAGATGTATATGCTACAACATAGTGAACTGTATTATTTTGTGTAGCTAATAATTATAACAATAATAAACAATTCCAAATGTAAAATCAAGAGATAATCCTGGATGATCCCTCCTACAGAAAGAATCCCTGCCCAATCAGCTTGATGGCTGTCCAGGCATTTATTTTGTCCACATTGATCCAAGGTGGATGTAGCTTGTATTGACCAAAACAGAATCATCCCTTTTGACATTCTTAGTGAGACTCAGCCCTCTGCCCAATCATGGAAGTCCTTCCCAGGTGAAGGCCCTTCTTCATTGGTTTTCTTTGCAACCTCTGCCCAGACACCTGTTTTACTTCTAAACCAAATTTAATTATTTTTAAGAATATAATTATGACATACCTCCCTTTCCTTTCTTTCTTTCAAACCATCCCATCTAGCCTCCTCTGAACCCTTCCATACACCATTTGTTACTCTCCTATTAACTCATGGCTTCTTTTATCCACTAATTGTTCTTGAATACACAGACACATATGGAATATATATATATATATATATATATATATATACCACCTGTTAAGTCCATATAACGCTACTTATGTGTGTGTGTGTGATTTTGTACTGAACAACCAGTTGGTGTGCTCACTCCTGTGTAAGACCCTGCTCCCAGCTATGCTTATTTGCCTGTAGCTCTTTGTGTATGGTGGAGACCTCATGGGCTTTATCTTCTGCTCCTTCACTCTTACAGTCACTGCAGAACTCAACTTTGTTGTCCTGCTTCTTCACTGCTGGGGGGTCCTTCCAGGTGGTTCTTCTTTCTTATTGGTTCCTCTTGAGGCAGGGAAGCGAGAAGAGCTTAGGTGGGGGTTAGTCTTGGTCTGAAGGGATATTTCGGGTTGCCGTTTAATAATAAAATGTTTACTTGGGCTGGGGATTTAGCTCAGTGGTAGAGCGCTTGCCTAGCAAGCGCAAGGCCCTGGGTTCGGTCCCCAGCTCTGAAAAAAATGTTTACTTATCTTAAGTCTAAGCTTCTTTGCTGCTGTAGCTGCCCCACTTTCTGAGTTCCTCTGAGGTGAGAACTCTTTAGCACCTCATCATGAAACAGCAGGGGATAAGTGAAGTCCTCTCTTTTCCTTTCTCTGTAGGAACTGTGTGGCTCTGTCTTCTAGCCTGCTAGCTGAAATCACAAGAAGAAATAGGCACATATTGGAAAGTGATTTTAACCTTTATTTGTAAGTTTTAAAAAGTTTCCTATGAAAGTTCTCTGATTAAAATGGGGAAGAGGGCTTCTAAAAAAAAGGGTGATAAGAGATCTCTAAAAAAGGGGGATAAGGGAGGTCTTTCCTCTCTTTGACCTCAGCACTTATATATCTTTCAGAATACATAATCACACAGTGAGAAGATCATCATAAATTTATACATAAATTCAAATAATAATTCAAATAATTTGAATAATTCAAATAATAGTTTGAATAATTCAAATAATAGTTTGAATAATTCAAATAATTGGAATAATTCTCTGTGTAATCATAACAGAGAATATTTACATGTATATCCATTATGAGTAGTTATCTGACCATACATACCAGCTCTACAGGTTCATAGAGAGTTAAAAACCATGACAAGTGTGACTAAGTTACTAGTGAAGTTTTGTATAGATAAACCCCATCAGTATTTTATCTTCTGTCCTTGCACCTATAGCAAATGGTTAGTCCCCTTTTTATGACCTTTGCTTAATGATTTAATGGTTTTACAACATTTTAGAATGTGTTCTGAGCAGTAGATGCCTGCTTGCTTTCTGAGAAACAACTAATTCATGGCATGTGAAGATGGGCAGAGTTGTCAAGGCAGTTTTGACATTAGAAAAGAATTAATAGCAACCCTATTATAAAAGTGCTTAATAAATACTAAAATAATTTTAGGAATTCTTATAAGATCATCACTAAGAATTAAGAAGTCATCTATTTGTCTATATAGTATCACTACAGGACAGTACATCTTCATCGTTCTTCAGAGATCTGCTGAAAAGGGTGGGCTAATTAATACCTAGTGATCATTATACATATTTAATAATAACAGGAAAATGTATTAATAGCAGGAACCTTTTCTAGAGTGAAATTCTCATGTGCCTGGATGGAAGAAGCAAGTCTGTCACAGATTTCACTCCAAGGCAGATCCACCTCGGGGAGATCACCTGTTAGCTTTCATCCTCTCCTCCAGTACACAGACCAACAAGTTTTGCTCCTCTGAGATAATTATGGGATTTCGCTGCAACATGAGCCCAGACTGGAGATGACAGGATGAGTGGTCAAGATACTTTTATATTTCCTTGGTGAATATTAACTAAACATCTCATCTGGAATATTAAGAGTAATATATTTTTTCATTCCCAACATTCATTAAAATGAATGTTAGTTGGAGATCTTATTACATGACTGAAAATCGTTCCAATAAACAGAGAATTTTTCTTCCTGCTGAGACAAATTGCTCTGAGCTGTGTTCCAGTGATAATCCTCAATATAAAGTTTGATCCAGAAATGAATAAATCTCCTTATCTTAGCTACATAAGAGATGTATTCCTAACAGTGCCTCATAGCACTGTCTCATCATTACTGCAGCAACATGGATATCCTCTGAGAGCTGGCTCAAATATAGTTCAACATAAGAGACTGAAGAAGTTTCATCCCTGTTCTATTAAGTCTAATTCTAAATTTTACACAATAAAATCCGAAAACCATCATTCTAGGAAAGATCAATATGAAAAAATGCGTAGAAATAATAAAAAACACCTATACATGTATGGCACTTTGGGTTTTTTTTAATTTTTTTAATTTTTTACATTTTATTTTTTTTATTAACTTGAGTATTTCTTATATACATTTCGAGTGTTATTCCCTTTCCCGGTATCCGGGCAAACATCCCCCTCCCCCCTCCCCTTCCTCATGGGTGTTCCCCTCCCAACCCTCCCCCCATTGCCGCCCTTCCCCCACCAGTCTAGTTCACTGGGGGATCAGTCTTAGCAGGACCCAGGGCTTCCCCTTCCACTGGTGCTCTTACTAGGATATTCATTGCTACCTATGAGGTCAGAGTCCAGGGTAAGTCCATGTATAGTCTTTAGGTAGTGGCTTAGTCCCTGGAAGCTCTGGTTGCTTGGCATTGTTGTACATATGGGGTCTCGAGCCCCTTCAAGCTCTTCCAGTTCTTTCTCTGATTCCTTCAACGGGGGTCCTATTCTCAGTTCAGTGGTTTGCTGCTGGCATTCGCCTCTGTATTTGCTGTATTCTGGCTGTGTCTCTCAGGAGCGATCTACATCCGGCTCCTGTCGGCCTGCACTTCTTTGCTTCATCCATCTTGTCTAATTGGGTGGCTGTATATGTATGGGCCACATGTGGGGCAGGCTCTGAATGGGTGTTCCTTCAGTCTCTGTTTTAATCTTTGCCTCTCTCTTCCCTGCCAAGGGTATTCTTGTTCCCCTTTTAAAGAAGGAGTGAAGCATTCACATTTTGATCATCTGTCTTGAGTTTCATTTGTTCTAGGCATCTAGGGTAATTCAAGCATTTGGGCTAATAGCCACTTATCAATGAGTGCATACCCTGTATGTCTTTCTGTGATTGGGTTACCTCACTCAGGATGATATTTTCCAGTTCCAACCATTTGCCTACGAATTTCATAAACTCGTTGTTTTTGATAGCTGAGTAATATTCCATTGTGTAGATGTACCACATTTTCTGTATCCATTCCTCTGTTGAAGGGCATCTGGGTTCTTTCCAGTTTCTGGCTATTATAAATAAGGCTGCGATGAACATAGTGGAGCACGTGTCTTTTTTATATGTTGGGGCATCTTGTGGGTATATGCCCAAGAGAGGTATAGCTGGATCCTCAGGCAGTTCAATGTCCAATTTTCTGAGGATCCTCCAGACTGATTTCCAGAATGGTTGTACCAGTTTGCAATACCACCAACAATGGAGGAGTGTTCCTCTTTCTCCACATCCTCATCAGCATCTGTTGTCCCCTGAGTTTTTGATCTTAGCCATTTTCACTGGTGTGAGGTAAAATCTCAGGGTTGTTTTGATTTGCATTTCCCTTATGACTAAAGATGTTGAACATTTCTTTAGGTGTTTCTCAGCCATTCGGCATTCCTCAGCTGTGAATTCTTTGATTAGCTCTGAACCCCATTTTTTAATAGGGTTATTTGTTTCCCTGCGGTCTAACTTCTTGAGTTCTTTGTATATTTTGGATATAAGGCCTCTATCTGTTGTAGGATTGGTAAAGATCTTTTCCCAATCTGTTGGTTGCCGTTTTGTCCTAACCACAGTGTCCTTTGCCTTACAGAAGCTTTGCAGTTTTATGAGATCCCATTTGTCGATTCTTGATCTTAGAGCGTAAGCCATTGGTGTTTTGTTTAGGAAATTTTTTCCAGTGCCCATGTGTTCCAGATGCTTCCCTAGTTTTTCTTCTATTAGTTTGAGTGGGTCTGGTTTGATGTAGAGGTCCTTGATCCACTTGGACTTAAGCTTTGTACAGGGTGATAAGCATGGATCGATCTGCATTCTTCTACATGTTGACCTCCAGTTGAACCAGCACCATTTGCTGAAAATGCTATCTTTTTTCCATTTGATGGTTTTGGCTCCTTTGTCAAAAATCAAGTGACCATAGGTGTGTGGGTTCATTTCTGGGTCTTCAATTCTATTCCATTGGTCTATCTGTCTGTCTCTGTACCAATACCATGCAGCTTTTATCACTATTGCTCTGTAATACTGCTTGAGTTCAGGGATATTGATTCCCCCTGAAGTCCTTTTATTGTTGAGGATAGCTTTAGCTATCCTGGGTTTTTGTTATTCCAGATGAATATGCAAATTGTTCTGTCTAACTCTTTGAAGAATTGGATTGGTATTTTGATGGTCATTGCATTGAATCTGTAGATTGCTTTTGGTAAAATGGCCATTTTTACTATATTAATCCTGCCAATCCATGAGCATGGGAGATCTTTCCATCTTCTGAGGTCTTCTTCAATTTCCTTCTTCAGTGTCTTGAAGTTCTTATTGTACAGATCTTTTACTTGCTTTGCTAAAGTCACACCGAGGTACTTTATATTATTTGGGTCTATTATGAAGGGTGTCATTTTCCTAATTTCTTTCTCGGCTTGTTTCTCTTTTGTATAGAGGAAGGCAACTGATTTATTTGAGTTAATTTTATACCCAGCCACTTTGCTGAAGTTGTTTATCAGCTTTAGTAGTTCTCTGGTGGAACTTTTGGGATCACTTAAATATACTATCATATCATCTGCAAATAGTGATATTTTGACTTCTTCTTTTCCGATCTGTATCCCCTTGACCTCCTTTTGTTTTCTGATTGCTCTGGCTAGTACTTCAAGAACTATATTGAATAAGTAGGGAGAGAGTGGGCAGCCTTGTCTAGTCCCTGATTTTAGTGGGATTGCTTCAAGTTTCTCTCCATTTAGTTTAATGTTAGCAACTGGTTTGCTGTATATGGCTTTTACTATATTCAGGTATGGGCCTTGAATTCCTATTCTTTCCAGGACTTTTATCATGAAGGGGTGTTGAATTTTGTCAAATGCTTTCTCAGCGTCTAATGAAATGATCATGTGGTTTTGTTCTTTCAGTTTGTTTATATAATGGATCACGTTGATGGTTTTCCGTATATTAAACCATCCCTGCATGCCTGGGATGAAGCCTACTTGGTCATGGTGGATGATTGTTTTGTTGTGCTTTTGGATTCGGTTTGCCAGAATTTTGTTGAGTATTTTTGCGTCGATATTCATAAGGGAAATTGGTCTGAAGTTCTCTTTCTTTGTTGTGTCTTTGTGTGGTTTAGGTATAAGAGTAATTGTGGCTTCGTAGAAGGCATTCGGTAGTGATCCATCTGTTTCAATTTTGTGGAATAGTTTGGATAATATTGGTATGAGGTCTTCTATGAAGGTTTGATAGAATTCTGCACTAAACCCGTCTGGACCTGGGCTCTTTTTGGTTGGGAGACCTTTAATGACTGCTTCTATTTCCTTAGGAGTTATGGGGTTGTTTAACTGGTTTATCTGTTCCTGATTTAACTTCGGTACCTGGTATCTGTCTAGGAAATTGTCCATTTCCTGAAGATTTTCAAGTTTTGTTGAATATAGGTTTTTATACTAAGATCTCATGAATTTTTGAATTTCATCTGAATCTGTTGTTATGTCTCCCTTTTCATTTCTGATTTTGTTAATTTGGATGCACTCTCTGTGTCCTCTCATTAGTCTAGCTAAGGGTTTATCTATCTTGTTGATTTTCTCGAAGAACCAACTTTTGGTTCTGTTGATTCTTTCTATGGTCCTTTTTGCTTCTACTTGGTTGATTTCCACTCTGAGTTTGATTATTTCCTGCCTTCTACTCTTCCTGGGTGTATTTGCTTCTTTTTGTTCTAGAGCTTTTAGGTGTGCTGTCAAGCTGCTGACATATGCTCTTTCCTGTTTCTTTCTGTAGGCACTCAGCGCTATGAGTTTTCCTCTTAGCACAGCTTTCATTGTGTCCCATATGTTTGGGTATGTTGTACCTTCATTTTCATTAAATTCTAAAAAGTTTTTAATTTCTTTCTTTATTTCTTCCTTGACCAGGTTATCATTGAGTAGAGCATTGTTCAATTTCCAAGTATATGTGGGCATTCTTTCTTGATTGTTTTGAAGACCAGTTTTAGGCCGTGGTGGTCCGATAGTACGCATGGGATTATTTCTACCTTTCTGTACCTGTTGAGGCCCGTTTTTTGACCAATTATATGGTCAATTTTGGAGAAAGTACAATGAGGAGCTGAGAAGAAGGTATGTCCTTTTGCTTTAGGATAGAATGTTCTATAAATATCTGTTAAGTCCATTTGGCTCATGACTTCTCTTAGTCTGTCTACATCTCTGTTTAATTTCTGTTTCCATGATCTGTCCATTGATGAGAGTGGGGTTTTGAAATCTCCCACTATTATTGTGTGAGGTGCAATGTGTGTTTTGAGCTTTAGTTAGGTTTCTTTTACATATGTAGGTGCCCTTGTATTTGGGGCATATATAGTTAGGATTGAGAGTTCATCTTGGTGGATTTTTCCTTTGATGAATATGAAGTGTCCTTCCTCATCTTTTTTGATGACTTTTAGTTGAAAATTGATTTTATTTGATATTTGAATGGCTACTCCAGCTTGCTTCTTCTGACCATTTGCTTGGAAAATTGTTTTCCAGCCTTTCACTCTGAGTTAATGTCTGTCTTTGTCTCTGAGGTGTGTTTCCTGTAGGCAGCAGAATGCAGGGTCCTCGTTGCGTATCCAGTTTGTTAATCTATGTCTTTTTATTGGGGAGTTGAGGCCATTGATGTTGAGAGATATTAAGGAATAGTGATTATTGCTTCCCGTTATATTCATATTTGGATGTGAGGTTATGTTTGTGTGCTTTCATTCTCTTTGTTTTGTTGCCAAGACGATTAGTTTCTTGCTTCTTCTAGGGTATAGCTTGCCTCCTTATGTTGGGCTTTACCATTTATTATCCTTTGTAGTGCTGGATTTGTAGAAAGATATTGTGTAAATTTGGTTTTGTCATGGAATATCTTGGTTTCTCTATCTATGTTAATTGAGAGTTTTGCAGGATACAGTAACCTGGGCTGGCATTTGTGTTCTCTTAGGGTCTGTATGACATCAGTCCAGGATCTTCTGGCCTTCATAGTTTCTGGTGAGAAGTCTGGTGTGATTCTGATAGGTCTGCCTTTATATGTTACTTGACCTTTTCCCCTTACTGCTTTTAATATTCTTTCTTTATTTTGTGCGTTTGGTGTTTTGACAATTATGTGACGGGATGTGTTTCTTTTCTGGTCCAATCTATTTGGAGTTCTGTAGGCTTCTTGTATGCCTATGGGTATCTCTTTTTTTAGGTTAGGGAAGTTTTCTTCTATGATTTTGTTGAAGATATTTACTGGTCCTTTGAGCTGGGAGTCTTCACTCTCTTCTATACCTATTATCCTTAGGTTTGATCTTCTCATTGAGTCCTGGATTTCCTGTATGTTTTGGACCAGTAGCTTTTTCTGCTTTACATTATCTTTGACAGTTGAGTCAATGATTTCTATGGAATCTTCTGCTCCTGAGATTCTCTCTTCCATCTCTTGTATTCTGTTGGTGAAGCTTGTATCTACAGCTCCTTGTCTCTTCTTTTGGTTTTCTATATCGAGGGTTGTTTCCATGTGTTTTTCTTGTGTGCTTCTATTTCCATTTTCAATTCCTTCAACTGTTTGATTGTGTTTTCCTGGAATTCTTTCAGGGATTTTTGCGATTCTTTCAGGGATTTTTGCGATTCCTCTCTGTAGGCTTCTACTTGTTTATTAATGTTTTTCTGTGTTTCCCTAAGGGAATTCTTCACGTCTTTCTTGAAGTCCTCCAGCATCATAATCAAATATGATTTTGAAAGTAGATCTTGCTTTTCTGGTGTGTTTGGATATTCCATGTTTGTTTTGGTGGGAGAATTGGGCTCCGATGATGCCATGTAGTCTTGGTTTCTGTTGCTTGGGTTCCTGCGCTTGCCTCTCGCCATCAGATTATCTCTAGTGTTACTTTGTTCTGCTATTTCTGACAGTGGCTAGACTGTCCTATAAGCCTGTGTGTCAGGAGTGCTGTAGACCTGTTTTCCTCTCTTTCAGTCAGTTATGGGGACAGAGTGTTCTGTTTTCGGGCGTGTAGTTTTTCCTCTCTACAGGTCTTCAGCTGTTCCTGTGGGCCTGTGTCTTGAGTTCACCAGGCAGCTTTCTTGCAGCAGAAAATTTGGTCTTACCTGTGGTCCTGAGGCTTAAGTTCGCTCGTGGGGTGCTGCCCACGGGCTCTCTGCAGCGGCAGCAACCAGGAAGACCTGTGCCGCCCCTTCTTGGAGCTTCAGTGCACCAGGGTTCCAGATGGTCTTTGGCTTTTTCCTCTGGCGTCCAAGATGTGTGTGCAGGGAGCAGTCTCTTCTGGTTTCCCAGGCTTGTCTGCCTCTCTGAAGGTTTAGCTCTCCCTCCCACGGGATTTGGGTGCAGAGAACTGTTTATCCGGTCTGTTTCCTTCAGGTTCCGGTGGTGTCTCAGGCAGGGGTCCTGCCGCTCCTGGGCCCTCCCCCACGGGAGCCCAGAGGCCTTATACAGTTTCCTCTTGGGCCAGGGATGTGGGCAGGGGTGGGCAGTGTTGGTGGTCTCTTCCGCTCTGCAGCCTCAGGAATGCCCACCTGACCAGGCGGTGAGGTCTCTTTCCCATGGGGTCTGGGAGCAGAGAGCTGCTTCGGGCTGGGATCCAAGGGTGTGGGACTTCCGGTAAACACAGGACGTGCCCGGCACTAGAGGAATTCTGCCTCTGTGTGTCCCGATTTCACCAGGCAGCTTTCTTGCAGCAGACAAGTTGGTCTTACCTGTGGTCCCGAGGCTCAAGTTTGCTCACGGGGTGCTGCCCACGGGCTCTCTGCGGTGGCAGCAACCAGGAAGACCTGTGCCGCCCCTTCCGGGAGCTTCCGGCACTTTGGTTTTGATGGATAAGACTTTAAAGACTTATAGGGGAAATCAATTCATTTATTCACATTAATTTATGTGGAAAAATTGGCAGACTTATTTAAAAATCTGTAAATCATGCTAGTAATTCACATGTATATTTGAAGTTCAAACACACATATATTTACAAAATTATATTTTAACACATGTGCAATAATGATTTCAATAAAACATTCAAGTGTACTTGTGCTCATGTGGCTAAAATACACAGGGGATTGTTTGTACTGTGAATTGATATACATAATATAAGTATTACTGTATACCTAAACATCCCATGGCTTAAAAACTGCCTTCATTCTTTATTGTGATCCCACTCTGTTCTTTAGTAGTGTTCTTGTGAAGGTTTAATAGACTGTTCTTTGTGTTTCCATCCTAATTATAACCACACTACCCTATTCAGTAGAGGTATAATTGTTTCAAAATAGGTTATGTGGGGGGAAAGTCTCAGGTGTATAGTGAAATGAAGTGTTAATTGGAAGGCAGGTGCATTGACTTGAGATTGGGAAAACTAAGGGGATGGCTGTAGTCCCAGCTTGCAGGCCAGAAGGTCATTGTAAGGACTTACCAGTCCATTCTGATATGTTTTATAGCTACCCACATTTGTAGTGCTGTGATCTGACACTTAGATGTGCTGCGGAAGAAATGGACTGCAGACTGTGAAAAGAGGTAGAATCATAGCTCAATTATTTATGTGAGGTATTTTCTGCTTCCTTGGACAGGACAGCAACCCAATTTGAGGCATCCTAACAACTCTGTTGTCCTTGCTAACCTGCCTTCCTGGTACATGTAGACCAGCACTGCTGGGGGTACTAGCCACTTACTCTCCTGTCTTCAGCATGCCTCCTCAAAACACCTGTATATCTGTGCCTTTATTGATAGTTTAACCACTTGCTTGTCATAAAATGATGCTATTTGTTTAGCCTGTTAACTGTCCTTGCTTAGCAACTCTCCTGCTTCATAGGACAGATATTCCATTCAACATAGAATATAGGAGACTAGTGAATTTCAGTTATAACCTTGTGCACAGAAGTCACAACTAGAAATCAGCAAGAATTCAATGTGGCATCACAGAGCTCTTGCAAAGTCTGTCTCTTAAATCACCTCTAACCTGTTAACTCTCATGGTTAACTTATTAAAGAGTCCAACACTATACAGAAGGAGTCAATGTGCTCCAACAGGTCTCTAATGACTGGTTGAGAATCAGACAAGAGTCCTTGGTGTATTAAAATGCAGACTCCTGTTCCTCATGTCAGTCATTTAGAAGCAGAATCTCTGAGGATAGCTGTCAAAATTTTATTTTTACACGGAGCTCCAAGTTATTAATTTCAACAACGAACCACTAGTTCTATGTTGGTACAGAAAATGACACTGCTGCTCATTTGATCTATTGTCAAAGATTGCTAAGAATTCCCTGCCAGCCATTCTTTCTTTTTTCTAGAAAAAACACACACACAAGCAAACAGACCATCAAATTCTGTTCTACTTTAATTTTAAAGAATAGTTGAATTTTAGCATGAAAAACACAAGTGAAATTTATGTAGAAGCAAATTCTTTAATTTAAAGGTTCTGTAATGCTCAAAGTAGAGTATCTTTAAGAATTAATTAATGAATACAAATACAACATGATGCTATAGCAACCACATTCTATGAGAATGGGCTAAGACAGAATGCAAGGGTAGGCAAGTGTTTGTGCATTGCTTCTCATAATTGGACACTTGCCCATGTTTGTATATACACACATACACATACATCACCAAAGAGACTATAATTATTCTTAAGAGAAGCCTATATTAATATATCGTGAGGAGAACTAAACTTGGACTGCATAGAAACCCTGCGTGCCAATGAGGCTACACTAGAAAATGAATAGATAAAGAAAATGTGAAAGTGGCGAATGGGATTTCCATCGAGTAAGCAGTTGTGGATTCAGTCTCTCTGACATTTGGGAGCTAATTAGCAATATCCAACGTGTGAGACCAGAAAATTCCCCAGATCACTGAAAGTGTTGTATTTCCAACATAAAAATTTACTTAAGTATTTCAAGCAGGATTATGTATCTGCTTAGTCAGAAATAATATTTTGTTAACTAAACTCAGCTGATTATTATCATTACTAAACATTAAAGTAATTTTCATAAGTATACAATTGAACACACTGTTCAACATTAGAAGTTATATGAAAAGTTATTTCTATTTTTTGTTTTATCTTAAAGTTCTACCCAAGCACAGGAAAAGAAGACATAAACACACACACACACACACGCGCGCGCACACACACACACACACACACACACACACACACATACACACACACACACACCACAGTATTGAAACTTGGTAGAACAATTTGGCAGTTTTTGACTGTGTATGACCATAAATATTCTTGTAAACAAGATCAAGAATGTTTCTATTCCCTACAAAAATGAAAAGAGAAAAGATGTGGTTAATTTAAGAAAAAAAAACTTTATTCCTAACACTGAGATCCAAAGAACCTGTCACTGATCATTTACTTGTAGCTCAATGGCTTCTGCAAATTATAGTTGCCAGACTGAATTATGTTCTATGGAACTTTGGAAAGAAAGGTTTTCCAAAGGCTTTTTCACAGTTAAAATACATTTATATCAGTCAATGTATCACTCTTACAGGGTAGAATTAACTGAACTTTGGGAAAATCTTCTTTTATCAACCATTTCCTTTACAAAATAATTGCACAAATATATGTTTTAGCCAAATCTATTAAGACTTCTTGAAAGGACACACTCATTAGTTGGAGACAATAAGTTTTATTACTTAAGGCATAATGTCTCCCAGGAATTTGAACAACTTCATAGTTTCATTCTTATGTCAAATTTATTGTTATTCAAAATGGTAATCAGGATCCACAGTCTGTCCTCTGATGTGACAGTTTATAAATACAGACCTTTCACAGACTCATGCTATAGTGATTATCAACTCTGTAAATTCCTAGACAAAGCTCTCTAAGCCTCATTGATTGAAATATAGATTGTTGATTTATAAACAATATAACGGTAGAAATAATGTCTCTGTACAACTTCAAGTTTTGTTCCATAACGTGGTGACCAAATCTTCCCCTTTCTATGGTCTTTACCAAAGATGACTCAAAATGAACAAAGACAAGAATTTAATCGTCAAATCCTAAGCAGCTGATGAAAAATACAAGTGTGTCACCATAGCATTTACTAAATCACTGACCTGTCACAGGCATTCCACCATCTGATTATTATGTAATATAATTCTATATGAAACAATATAATTTCATCTAATATCTTTCTAAGAAACAATTTAGAAGAAGCAGTCTTTCTTCCACCAAGTATTTTTAGAGTCTATTAAGAAACTGTGTATAGTCCAGGTATAAGTGTAACCATGTATCTGGGATTTCAAACAATATTCAGGGAAATCTATCCACCATGGGAATTGTGCACAAATGTTTATAATGGTATTTGTCTACAAAAAATTAGAATGGGAAATAACTGGATGTAAACCAATAAGATATTAGGTAGGCCAATTTGGATTGGAGCAGGAACTGAATTTCTACTCAGCAATAAAAAATTAAAATAGGCTACAACATGTGTAAGATGTTATAGACTTTATGGTTAGCAATAAAATTCAGAAATAAAATAGAATATGCTATGATATCCCATTGATACAAAAATTACAGGCATGTGGGTATAAATTATGATAAACATAATTGCTTCTGATGCTAGGATAGTGATAAGGAGTTTATCAGAAATGGACACAAAAGAACTTTTTAAGGTGGTAGAAAGTCATTAACTCATCTGGGGAGCTAGTTGGCCAGAAGTACCTAGTTTTAGCACTCCTTGAGTGGTGTACTTAGTATGTTTATAAACTATACTGTAATATAAAGACCTTTGTTTCAACGACCTTTCTATTGATACATGAATGAGGCCTGGATGGATGGATGGATGGATGGATGGATGGATGGATGGATGTAAAGTATGTTTCATGAATTAAAAGACAACTCTATACCTTCCAGCCATGTGACCTTTAAAAACTTTATTTCCCTGTGCTTTCTTTTTACTGAGCTTAATACTTGGTAATGGGCAGTGAGCAAATGACTATCTCTAAAGAGCACAGAACGGTCCTAGGAAAACTATGTGGTTTCAATCAGCCCTAGATGTTACATTGCTTCCCTGGAGGCAGGAAGGTTCTTAGGATGATAGCTTAGCATTTATCTTTTCCTGTGTGCATACCACTTCTTCCTGCCTAGCAAGATAATTTATCAGCCAACTACAGTGCTGTTTTTTTTTCCTATTCAGGCAAAACTCTTTGTAAGAATGAAGGTCAAACATAATCTCTTGTCTGTCTTTTTTTTTTTTTTGTGTGCTGAGCAATTAGCTAGCTTTATTCAAATCAACTCTTATAATTTTGGCTGTCAGTGTGGCAGGTAGAAAAATAAACATGTAATTTAACTGTGACCATTAAAAAGTTTACACTTATGCGTGTGCATGTACACACATACACACACACACACACACACACTCATAGAATTACAAAATTCTAAAATCTAAGTCAGGGGCCTCATGAATGAAGTAGAAATCCACTACCTTTTATAATTGAAAGAACAGGATTAATTGAAGTGATTCTCCCTCCCCGGGCATTCAATCTGTTTCATCAAGCTCTCTTTATACATGGTGAGGGATAAAGGCCAATATTTTAAGTAACAATACCACGGTCTTCATCTCTCTTGCATTTACTAGTAGGAGATAGGATACCAAAGGCACAGTGGATTCTAGAGAGCATGTGGCCTTCTTGCCTTCTAGTTAGCCTATGCGTACATGAACAGTAAGGGTCTTCTGCTTCCTCCTAGCAGAGCTGTCATACACTCTCCCCGCCAAAAAAAAAAAACCAAATTGTGAAGTTTTGTGTTTTTCCACAGAGGGCCTTCATTTGCTGTCCATGAGTTTTTTCTTTTGATGTTTCACATTGTTAGCACTGTAGTAGACCAACAGATTTTCTGGTAGCAATTTATATTTATTGGGTCATGACATAATGTTTTTCTTATTGAATATGATCTCATCAAGTTCTGGTCTAAGCACTTGTTTATATAGACATGTTTAACTTTGTTATTTTGGTCAAGGATTCACTTTTCAAATTTATTTATTTATTTACATTCCAAGTGCTGCCTCTGCTCCCAGTCTCTCCTCCCTGTGTTCCTCTACCCCTGCCCCTTCCCCTCGGCCTCTGAGTGGGTAGCTCTTGCCTCCACCCTTGGGTATTTCCCTACCCCGGTGGATAAAGTCTCTACAGGATTAAGTGTATCCTTTCCCACTGAGGCCAGACAATTCAGTCCTCTGTTACAAACGTGCCAGAGGCCTCCAACCAGGCTGCCTATGTTCTGTGGTTGGTAGCTCAGTCTCTGGAAGCACCAGAGGGCAAGCTTAGTTGCCAGTGTTGATTTCCCTGTGGAGTTGCCATCACCTTAAGAACCTTCAATGCTTCCCCTGACTCTTCCATAGGGGCCCCAACCTCCACCCAGTGTTGGATTGTGGGTAATCTCTTTAAAGTATGTCTGACATTTAGTTGGGTGTAGTGGCTCATGCCTGTTGTTCCAATATTCAGGAAGAAGAAGCAGTAGGACTGTGAGGGAATCAAGGGTTGTCCTGAGAGGATCAGACCTGGCAGGGCTACATAACGGGACCTATTCTCAAAAAACTAAACCAAAACAATAACAAAAGAGTATTTGAAGTTCTTGGGTCCATTTATTGACTGTTAAGGATAGCAGATGCTATTCTGTTTTTAATCCTCTGTGGGTATGTGGGGATGGGTGGATGAGACAGTATCATTCTCTTTGATGGTTGTAGTTTGGAGTCTATGGAGGGAAACTATGTGGAGGTAGATTAATCATTACCTATCAGTGATTAGAGCGGGGAGAGGCTGATTAGAATGATGCAGTGTCTACTTGTGCTAGGTACTAAGCACCACACATTGTCTCAGCTTTTAGGCTGCTTGAGTTTCTAATAAAATAGGACACACTTGCGACCTGATACATGACTAAATGAAGTAGAAACCTCTAGTTTCTTTGGAAAGTTAGTTATGTTGAATGATGTTTTGCTGGGGCACACAGGTGAAAGGATGTCTTGCTAAAGCAGAAACGTGAAAGAATGCTTTCCTGAAGCAGACACAGGTGAAAGGAAGTTTTGATAGAGCAAACGCATGAAAGGTCCTGTGATGAAGGAGTATAGATATGTCCCCACAAACAGTGGGAGATGAGCACTGAGCATTGGTTTGCTTTGCTCCACCTTGCTATTCTTCGATAACAATACACATATATTAGTTCGCCTTACATATTGTTGTTGAGATGAACTGTGGCAACACCACTATTGAGAGAAACTCGCCCAAGAACTGCTCGTAAAGTTCCTGTAGCAGCTTGCTGCTTCCACAGCCTTGCCTGAGACTGGTTGGTGAGACTTATGGTGTCTTCATGATTGAACGACAGCTGTTTGTTAGTGTGTAGTGACTGCCTGCCTAAAGGACTGGACTGTAGCTGCTAGTTTGTGTGTGGTTTCTGCCTGCCTAGAGGACTGGTCTGAAGCTGCTGAGTTGTATTTGGTATTTGCTATGTACTGAACAGATGCCAGAGAAGATCAAGCCCACTCCTAAAGAACTGAATAGGACCACTTACCCCATATCCTAATAACTTTTCTTGTTCATTACCTCTGATGGTTGGTTGGCTAGAGGAGATTTGAACCCTTATTAAAAGTAGCTTGCAAAACTGTATGCTGATACAGAGAAATGCTTTCTGTGTGGTTTGGGAAGCTAGAAAATCCAGATGTTGGCAGATTTGAAATATGGCAAGGCCACTTTTCTCATTGTGTATTGATATAGTACAAGGGACAAGGCAACACTCTGAGGGTCTTTATTAGAGCACCAATTCCATTGTTCGCATCACTTCACTAAACTATCTACCTCCTAATACCACCTTTCTAGGTGTTAAGATTTCAACATAGGGACTTTGGGAGACACAAACATCCAGACCACAGGCACAGGAACTTATTGATTTTATCTGTTATACATTGGATACTTTAGGTAATTATAGTCACTCATCTTAATTATATGTTTGGGTTATTGTTGTTATGTTAAAATACCATGATCAAAAACAATGTGAGAAGGAAAGATTTATTTCTTCCTACAACTCACAGGTAATATACCATGACAGACAGAGGTCAGGGCAAGAATGCAAGGCAGAAACTTGGTAGTAGGACCAGAAAGAAACAGCCATAGTGTTGTGCTGTTTACTGGTTTGTTCCTCATAGCTTGCTCAGCCTGATTCCTTATACAGCTCAGGACTACTTGCCCATGATTGGGACCACCTACATTGAGCAGAGCCCTTCTATGTTGTGCCCAACCTCGACCAGCAAGGAAGACATGACCACAGGAGATCTTCTTCAAGTAGTTTTACTCAGGAACCTTGATACAATCTTCTGACCTCTATCTCTTCTGACTCTCTCTTTCTGACTCTCTCTTCTGACTCTCTCTCCTTTCTGACTCTCTCTCTCTCTCTTCTGACTCTCTCTCTCTGACTCTCTTGACTGTCTCTCTTCTGACTCTCTCTTCTGACTCTCTCCCTTCTGACTCTCTCTCTTCTGACTCTCTCTCTCTTTTGATTCTCTCTCTCTCTCTCTCTCTCTCTCTCTCTCTCTCTCTCTCTCTCTCTCTCTTCTGACACTCTCTTCCCGGGGAACGCCCTGCACCACACTTAAATAGCTAGCACTGGCCAGTCCTAGCAAGCCACGTGGGTCATGTAGATAGGCTGTCACTATGCGGAAGCTAGTGGGCCAGGCAGACATAGCCAAATAAGGACTTGTTTACTATAAAGAGCGCTCACTGTTGGGAGGGTAGAGGGCGGAAACCAGCGCCATCTTTGAGGCGTGACATGTCACAGCTCTCTACACTTCTACACTAGGCAAGACATGTTCCCAGACTTGCCTGCAGGACAATATTATGTGGGCATTGATTCCTTCGATGTGACAAACCCCAGCAAGAAAGTGTAGAAATGGCTGGACATTACTCTCTTGTACTTTTAGAAGAGTTTTCCATGATTTTACAAAGATTGTCAGGGTCAGAGTTAGTCTCTTCAGGCTCTAATCTAACTGCAGACTAAGTTAAGATTCTTAAGGTCTTGAAATCTGTTCATAAAGTCTGAAAGCAGGGTAGGATGAAGAATCCATGTTATATAGGGAAAATCCTTTAATAAAAGGTCTCACTATGGGAAAACACCTTCAGTTTTCATATCACTTGATAAATGTATGCAGCTACATGACACTAGACTCTGGCAAGGCCATATTAGTCTACATTATCTTCATATGCCAGCTGTCAGGTACCTCAGAATTTTCCTGAAAATATTTCTGACACCCTGGTGGCATATTCCTTATTGGATATAAATTGATCCGGTAAGGTGTCAGAGTGAATAATTAATCCTTCTTGCCTTTTGACTGGTAGGAACATGCTCAAAACTTTTTTGCTGGGGCAGAAATTAATAAAGAGGCAACACTGAGGAAGAAATCACTAAACACAGAGAAAGGGAATGTGTGTGGGAACAGTTGACTCTGTGCAAACTTGTTTGTTGTTGTTGTTGTTTGTTGTTTGTTAGGTTTTTTTTTCAGGGTGGGGTAGAGTGTTGACTCTCCAAGTAAAGCAGTTGCAGCTCTGCCAGAGAACCAGAGTTTGCTTATCAGCACCCACATCAGGCAAGTCACAACCACCTACAACCCCAAAATCAGGAGACCTGATGCCTCTGGCCTTGGTAGGCACCTACACATGTGCAAACATACCCATACAGACACAAGCAACCAGACATGAAAAAACATAGTGAAATAAGTCTTTCCTCTCTATGAAAACTGCAATGAAATGTATAAAGTCACCTATTTGTAATTATTCAAAGACCAAGTTGAGTCTGTAATCTTAGCTCTTTCACAGAGCTTCTTATATTTATTGTATTCCAATTTAAGAGGAGAGGGAAAAAAATCCCTTAAATGTCTTTCACACTGATAAGACTATAATTTATACTTTAGTATTGTTATGGAAAGTGGTACATTTAATCAGAACGTTAGAAATTAAGGCTCCAATTTCATTTTTGATACCTGGTTGTACTCACTTAATTTCAGGGTTCATCTAACTTGGGCAGCATGAATTACCCATTCTAATTCAGTTTTGCACTATAAGACAGTGTTGACAGTGAGGTTGATAATAACCATTGTCCATTTAGGCAGACTTGTTACTTATGTATCATGGGTGGAATGTTTTAAACTTGTTCTTATAACAACCTTCAAATGTTAGATATGATAATCTAAATTAATAAAATGTATGCCACAAGTTTATACGATTATATATACATGTAATCATTGAATTTTTGCTTCGTTGCAGAAGAATGTTTCAGGAGGCATTTTTCCAGCTTTCATAGAATATTTACAACAGAGCTATCATTTGTGATGTGATTAGTGTAATGCTTATAGCAGAGACATGAGAAATTAATAAGTATGAAGTTAGGAGTGAGACATAAATCCTAAGGCTCCTATGATGACCTATGGAGCGACTTGCTGTGGAAGTACAACCTAGGCTTAACCATCCAGATAGTTCCAGCTCCTGCTTCTAGTCTCAAAAAATAATAGCTCAAACATCAACAATCAGATCTAGGCATGGTGGTGTGCCTTTATAATCCAAGAACTTGGGGAGCTATTGCAGGAGGATTATCAGTTTTAGGACATGAGAAAGCTATTATAGGAGGATTATGAGTTTGAGTTACATGACTAGACTGCTTACAAACAAGCCGAACAAACAAAGTCTGGCGCTATTCCCCTGTTTTTAAGTCCTGCTTAAAAGTTGTTGGCCCTGTTTACAAACTGCCATGAAGAAAGACATTATCAAGCTTCCAACTATAGGAAGGAGTGGGTGCAGAAGTCTACATGACGTGACCACAATTTGAAGAAGCAACTATGGTTTAAGTTATATCCTGTAAGTCTGCCCACGCATCACTTCATCTGATTATTTGTAATTATAATAGAGATTAGCAGGATAATGTTACTCTCATACTTAGAACATATGTGCTGGAGCATGTGCAAGTGTGTGTGTGTGTGTGTGTGTGTGTGTGTGTGTGTGTGTGTGTTAAAGAATGGAAAAGGAAATTTTAAGGGATTTCTCTTGTTTCAAACATGATTGCTTCAATCAGTAAGTTTGAGTTTTGCAGGAGGAGATATAATAATTTCCTATAAGTGATGCTGGAGAAGAGGAAAATATGGAAAAGAAAGGAGACTAGGGACACTGCTTGCAAAAATTTTAATCTGCGGTGGGACCTCTGCCATTAAGTGGGATGCATTTCTTAGGATGACTTACCCTGTGTTGCAGCCATTGGGAACATTTTAAAGATATCTGACTAGAATTCTGAGAAAGCCGTGATCCATATTGCAACCACAAATTATATTTCAATTATGATTTGGATGTTAGATATTCTGTCCTCCCTAGTAGAATCACTGTCACAGCTTGTGCCATTGATGAAGGGAACAGGAAAGGCATCCTAAGTGAAAAGCATTGACGTATACTTCTGCAACATATGGACCTCATAGTGATCAAAAGCAAAATGTGCATATAAATATGAACTCATCAGAATAAGCAATTGCTCATTTTCAAAATACATTTTATAATATGTGTTCAGGCATTTCACCTTGGCTGAGCATAGTCCTGAAGTAATGACACACAAGGCCACAAAATGCAAGCATGCTGGGAAGTTAAAACACAGTTTTATGGCATTACGTGTCTTTAAGGCATAATTTTCTACTCTAATAAACACAATATATTTATGTGAAATTTAAACTGAGAATAATGAAGGGATTTACTAGTTTGTTGTCTCACTCTCCAGATAGCTGTTAAGGGCAGAGCTCTGAGACATTTTGCGCAGTAATGTATAGTTAAGACAATGAAATCATTAATGGAATGATAGAGGTTATCACATTGAAATTCAGCACTCTGCCTTGCAAAGAGAAAAGGAGGCATTCAGCTTGGTAGGAAGTGCCACGGGATATGCTGCCTGGACAAAGAAACAAAGAGAAATAATGCAAGGAAGTATGTATAGTGGCAGGAAATTAGAATCATTCTGGGTAAACTACGTGAAGTCCCCCTGGGCCACGGCTTTCATGTTTGCACATGTCAAGCCCATCTTTAATGTTCAACAACAAAAAGGAAATGATAACATTAATTAATAAATAAATATATGAAATAAAATGAACCAACATAAAATACTCTTCAGACTCTTTTCTTTGAAGCTGCCTCTTTGAAGACATGTGTGTTCAACCACTCTACAAACACATCCCAGTAGCTATTTTGGAAATCAAAGAAGGGAAAAAAGTAAAGTAGCCCTGTTTGCATTGCGGATTGAGCGAATGTGTTCTCTTAAGGTGACACTGATAGGATTTGGCATCTTTTATAAAATTCCAGTGTCAGCACTCCCAAGTATAGTGCTTCTGATCATTCTCAAGACAGAATTTTATAATTATTAAGCAGGGATTGTTCATAACCTATTCAAAATGACTTTCAAAGGGACGGTGTTTCCAGATACCTACTAGGTAACTAATAGCTGTGTAACTTCAACTTTAGAAATACGAATGATAAGACTGTTCTTCTTGAGCCTAGTTCAAACTGGAGGTCTTAAGTTTAACTTTCTTAGTATACTCTCATTTTATTCTCAGAAGGGTCCTTCCACTATTTTACAAACAGGAGAACCAAAATTCATGGAGGGTAAGTAACTTGCACAACATCTTATGGCGGAGCCTTTGACAACATAATGTTCAGTCATGTTTACTGTTTTCCTTAAGCAAAAAAGTTCTACTTCCCAATGTCACTCAGCTCAGTGGCCAAATGAATAGTTCTGCCTCCAATCCTTCAGTACCATTCTGTTCAATTACCTTAGCTGACTCTTTACTCCCAAGATTCTTGCCCCTCCCACCACTTTATTTCCTACTCTAAGCAGATGACCCTTAACTTTTACTTCAAATTGTAATTAAAGTAATTGAGAGAAAGCCTCTCTGACACACCACCCGTTCATTCATCCCATTGAACTCCTTGCCAACACCTCTTCCCTATTACCTCATCAGGACTACAATTATTTTGCTTTGTACCAATTATAAAGTATAATAATAATTACACTCATATCTTAATGTCACTTTCAGGAGTAAATACAAATATAAAATGTAGAGTATAAAGTGCCTAAAACATAACTAGTTCGACCTGAAGAAGAAAGAGGACTATGAGGATGATCACACTGTCTGGCATCCTTTTCCCTCAGCTGCGAACTAAGATGCCTATATTACTTTCATGTTTTCTAAGAAGGATCTGGCAAACAAAATTAACAGTGGACCATTCTTTTTTGTTTGTTTTTAATTAATTCATTTATTTTTTCATTTTATATCCCAATCACAGCCTCTTCCCTCCTCTCCTCTCAATCCTACCCTTACAAATCCCTCCTCCATTAATCCCCTCTCCTTCTTCTTAGAGATAGGGAAACTCCCCTTGGGTACCACCTTGGCACATCTAGTCTCAGCAGGACTAAGCACCTCCTCTCCCACTGAGGCCCAACCATGCAGCCCAGCTAGGGGAAGAAGACACAATAGCAGGCAACAGAGTTAGAGATAGCCCCCCACTTCAATTGTTAGGGGACACACATGAAGATCAACCTGTACATCTGCTGCAAAGAGTAGGCCCCTACATGTTCTTGGTTGGTGGTTCAGTCTCTGTGAGCCAACAAAGGTCCAGATTAGTTGATATTTTATGGCTACTTTGTGGTGCCTTTGACATCTCTGACTTCTGCATTCCTATCTCCCACTTCTTCATGAGATGCTTCAAGCTGTGTCTAATGCTTGGCAGTGGGTCTCTGCATCTGTTTCCACCAGCTGCTGGGTAAAGCCTCTCTGGAGACAGTTACACTAGGCTCCTGTCTGCAAGCAGAGCAGACTATCATTAATAGTGTTGGAGCTCTCACATGGGATGGGTCTCAAGTTGGAACAGTTATTGGTTGGTCAGTCTCTCAATCTCTGCTCCATCTTTATCCCTGTGCATCTTGGAGGCAGGACAAATTTTGGGTTGAGGTTTTTGTGGTTGGGTTTAGGTCCCACTCCCTTTACTAGATGTCCTGCCTGGCTAAAGGAGGTGGCTACTTCATATACGCTGCTGGTAGAAGTCTCAGCTAGGGTCAACTCCATAGTCTTCCAGGACCCTCCCCTATCCAAGGTCTCCAACTAGTGCCAGAGATGTCCCCCATCGATATCCATTTTCAATCTC
This sequence comes from Rattus norvegicus, assembly GCF_021556685.1. Lineage (NCBI taxonomy): Eukaryota > Metazoa > Chordata > Mammalia > Rodentia > Muridae > Rattus > Rattus norvegicus. The sequence goes on along the minus strand of NC_141537.1, from coordinate 54,900,467 downwards.
AGCTCTCTCTTGCCGCCCTCTTCACACCTTATCCCCATCTCCTTTCTTCTCCTCACCCTCTCGGCCACACAGTTCCCTCCTTCCATCCCCCTCTTATGACTATTTTATTTCCTCTTCTGAGTAAATTTCATACATCCTCCCTTGACTGCTCCTTATTACTTAGTTTCTTTAGATCTGCGAACTGTAACATGGTTAGCTTGTACGTGATGGCTAATGTCCACTTATAAGTGAGCACAGACCCTTTGTGTCTTTCTGGGTCTGAGTTACCTCACTCAGGATGACATTTTCTAGTTCCACCCATTTGCCTGCAAGTTTCATGATGTCTTTGCCTTTATTAGCTGAGTAGTATTTCGTTGTGTATATACAACACATTTTCTTTATCCATTCTTCACTTGAGGGACATCTAGGTTGACTGTAGTTTCTGTCTATTACAAATGAAGCTGTTATGCACACAGTTGAGCAAGTGTCCTTGTAGTAATGCTTGGCATCTTTTGGGTATATGTCCAGGAGTGGGATAGCTGGACCTTGGGGTAGAACTACTCCCAATTTTCTGAGAAACCACAAAATTGATTTCCAAGGTGGTCGTATAAGTTTGTACTCCTACCATCAATATAGGACTATTCCAGGGGCACAGCTTTAGTGTAACACAATGTCTGCAGGTACTTTAGAAAGAGTTCATTGACTTTGGAGCAAAAAGACACTTTCTGACTTGAGAAACTGGTTTAATATTCTTCCACTGCAAAAAGAAAAGGAAAAAGAAAACAAACAAACAAACAGGTGTTCTTATAAAAGTGGGTTGCAGAAATATGACCAAAGGGGTTTTCTGCAAGCTGGTATTATGATGCTATGCAATTATAAAAACACTTCAGATTCTTTAACAATGTTTTTGTTGAGATATTCATGCATTCCCTCAAAGTTTCCTGGAAGAATATTTCATGTGTTTGAGCATTTGAGAAAGCTGTCAAATTTCCATTAGAAGCATCTCCCAGGGGCCACCTAATTTGATCTAAGTATAAAGTAAGTTTTGTGTGGAGACAATTGTCTGGAAAATTTTTTTCTGCAAGTCCTTTTAAATTATTTATTGTTTGGTTCAATAGCAATGAACCAAAAAACACTTTTATAAAAGACATTAGCTTTTTAAGTATTGCTTGAAAATTTCTCCTTTTTGTCAATTCTTCTTTAAACGCAGGCTAAATTGTGATTTCACTTCTACTTTCATAATTGTCTTTATTTCATTGATTTCTTTTTATAACTACCTTTTGCTACGTGAAGAATAGTGATACCATTTACCACTATAGAAACTTTGTAAAAAAAAATCTCAATTATCTAAAAGATGTGAATCAGAGTGAAAAGAATGTACATGCTTAGCACAAGGATGATGTAACTGAAGAACACACGAGTCATCTAGCTTAGTTCTTGATGACTGAGCCCTAGAGAACCAATTGTTTTCCTATAGATTATCCTCTTGATTAGAAACAGAATAAGGCTCACACCCAGGTTGCTGGATCTGATCCACTGACTCCCTTGCAGTGTGAGCTCCGGAAATACAGAAAATGTACTATCCATTGAAACAAAAATTATAGAAAGCCAATATTCTACAAACATGTTTATAAACATTTTTAATCAACTCAAAATTAAGGTGATATTTAGGTCTTGATCTGAAAAGGAGAACTCTGATATAGCCTTTTGCTTTCCACCTATGTAATGATGCACCATGTAAAACTTTTGTTATCATTTTCAACTTTCAGATATGTCTTCTCCACAAATTGTAATTATGAAAAAAATCACATAATGGAAACAAATGGTGATCTGGAAGATTTGCATTAGAAATGTAATGACTGTATGTTTGCCACCTAAGCCTCTGTATTAGTGGTTAGATTTCTGTTAGTGTGATAAAATACAATGGCCAAAAGCAACTTATAGAAGAAAATTTGTTTGGGCTTATAGATTGAAAGTCATGAGAATCCATCATGGGGGGAAGACATTGTGGCTAGCGGGAAGTGAAAAGATCACATCTATAACAACAAACACAAAGCAGGGTAAGACCATGAACTTCCAAAGCCCACCTCCAGTGAAAGGCTTCCTCTGCAATACCAGACCTTTTAAACCTCTCCATACAGTACCAGTGACTGGGGACCAAGTCACCAGATGACTGACTGTATGGAGGGAGGGGTTCTCATTTAAACCACCAAAGAACTTCTACCCCTCAGTTTGTAGATTTGTAAAATGGCAACTCGACTTGTCTTTTTAAAAAACAGCATTCTGTATGTTTTTGGAGATCATCTTCATCACAATGCTCTTTGAATGACAGAATGTTTTATAATTGCATGGGGAGGCTCAGGCTTTGGCAATGAGCATGTCTGTATGCTGGGATGTGTCTAGTATGTCCAGTTGACCAATATTTTAGTGGTTTCATAGAGCAATGGGTGGATTTGTTATGACCTGTGGCTTGGTTCCTTTGAAGCAGAAACTGACTGATTGAATTCAATTAAATGGCTAATAGTGACTACATTTTCACTTGCTGGTCACAACTCATTGATATCTCTTAAATATTAATTTACTTTTATATGTAGGAGTGTTTTGCCTATGTGTAAGTACATTTTATTCATGCTTGGTACCTGTGGAAACTAGAGAGTTGGCCAGATCCTTGGACCTGGACTTATACATGGTTTTGAACCTCTATGTGAGGACAGGAAACTGAACTCAGGTCCTTTGCTGAGGGGACCTATGTAAATATCTGGGTGTATTGTGTAAACTGCAGATGCTTGCAGGCCATGGCACATACATAGAGAGGTCAGACAACCTTGCTGTTATTCTTCACCTTTCACATTTGTGAGAGATGGTCTCTGTTGTTTTCCCATTGAGTACCCACGACTGACTAGCCCACATGCTTCTAAATAGATTAAACTAGGGCAATGGTTCTCAACCTGTGGGGTCGCGACTCCCTTGCCCTCACATATCAGATATCCTGTGTATCAGGTATTTACATTATGACTCATGACAGTAGCAAAATTACAGTTATGACGAAACAGTAAAATAACTTTATGGTGGGGGGGGGTCACCACAACATGAAGAACTAGAGTCTGGAATTCCTGGAAGAGTGTATAACTAGAGGCAAAGATTTCCCAGCTCTCAATGACCCATAATTCAGCAGTATGTCTATGAAGCCCTCCCCTTCTCATGACTGATGGTTGATAGGGCCTATCATGTGTAGGCCCAGAGGTTATTGTGAATTCATGCTAATACTGGCTGTGTCACCTTTAGATGATGGCATAAAATAGGATGGTATCCTATTTTATGGCTCATACTTATCATCCCCCTTCCATAATGTTACCTGAACCTCAGAGATGGTGATATAAATGTATTATTTAGAGATTAACCCTCGACCTTCACTTATTATCAGCATCTTGTGTGTCCATGAGTCTCTGTATTCACCTCTGTTCTCTGTAAAGAGAGAATTCTCTGATTAGAGTTGAGAGTAGATTTTGTTCATGGATATAAGTTATATATACACACATACATATATATGTATATGAAATTAATATATGTACATATATTATATATATGTATATATATGAAATGAATGATTTATCAATTTAACCCACTTGAGCCTACAACATCCCAGGTATTAGATATTAACTGTGCATGTACACCAGGCATAAGCTTCCTCCTATAGAGCAGGCCTCAAACATAGTTATAGGGTAATTGGTTACTCCCATAGCAGCTATAGCAGTATTAATTATATCTCTGGAGGATACATACTTTCTGATAACTATTTTTCACTTTATTTTATTTTTTTAATTTTTAATTTTTTGGTTAGTACAGGCCACAGCTCACTAAAACCAATGATGCCTTTTCTCTTCCCCACAGCATGCATAGCATTGCCAGTCCTATTTAAGCTAGCCAGCAGGCACAAATTTTCCAGTTTACATGCTGTTTGCTTCCTTGATAATCTTGTAATTAAAGTGTATGGTATTTTCAGCAATAGTGACTTTTTTTGCTCTCACTCTTATGAATAGCTAAGAAAATGGACAAAAGTCTGCATTGCTTGTGGGACCTCTGGAGTCTCCCTGAACAACTCTTATGAAAGCATTTCACAAAAGAAGAATAAAGAGATGGTATACATGAGGGTGTCTGATCAGGGAGGGAGCTGGGGATATTGGGTAGAAAAGGTACATAGGGAAGTATTAATCTAAATGGAGAGGATGGAAAAGCCATGTGAGCCTGTCTTATCTAACAGCATTGCTGGCTTCTTTCTCTTGGCTTTTCTTTTTCCTGGTTTGGGCTCTCTATCCATCTTTGAATTCAGTCTTCCTCCAGACAGGACAAAATGGCATTTCTTCTTTTTGTGCTTACAATTTAGAAACACATTTCAGACCTGTCTCTCTGTAATTATACCCAGCTCAAATCAATCTGGAAATCTAATTGTTTCAGAGCTCTTGAGGTACACATTTAAAACAGTTCTCCAGTTAGTTCTCACAAATAGCGAGTCTCATCCATGCTTTAAATATTGCTAGTTGAACTTTCAAAGGGCAACCTGGTATTTGCTTATTCCCAAGTTCTTGGACGTCATGTTATTGTTTCACTTGTGTGAGGTACAAAAGGGCAGGACAACTACCGTTACTGTTATTATTAAATCCTAACGGTAACTTAGATGTTGAATACAGGATATATTTAATAACTTTCCTCTGTGAACAAAAGAAAAAGTCCTTAAGAAGTTACAATTTTTCTTAAAGTAGTTTTGATTTCCTAGTATAAATAACTAAATGCCAAGGTTAGTTCAGCACGCTGGTATACACCATGTGTAATTTATTCTACTCTTTCGCTTGCATAGACTTCTCAATTAAAGAACATTGGCATTTATTTTTATTTTATGTGGATTGCATGTGTGTCTATGTGAGGGTGTCAGATCCCATGGAATTGGAATTACAGACAGTTGGGAGCTGCCATAAGGGTGCTGGGAATTGACCTTGTATCCTCTGGAAGAGCAGCCAGTGTTATTAACCTTGGAGTCATACCTTAGCCTCTTCCTTGTCTGTTCGTTTGTCAGTTTGCCTTGTTTGCTCAGAGATCTTCCTGCCTCTGCCTCCAGAGTGCTGGGACTAAAGATGTGCACCATCAAACACTAATCTTTCTATCTCCTTATTTTATCAGTGAGAACTGTGTTCCGGAGGACACAGGTGTCTTTTTCATATCTGAGGTGCTATCATTTTTAGACTATTCATGCCTATTTATTTGTTTTTAATTGTTTTTCTTCTGTTTTGTCCTTTTTGAAAGTGCTACCCATTTTGTAGTTCCGGCATTTCTAATCAATTCCTCCAGTCGATTGAAGAGGTTTTATAGTCCTATGTTTGCTTCCGGTCACACTCTCCAATGTAATTAATGAGGCACTAGAACACAGGAACCCCAAGCCAAATAGGTGTGAGGCTAGAGAAGCCTACAAAGGCTATTTGCCTAACTCCTGAATTTGAATTTAGAGGAGGTCCATGCAGCAAGAAGTAATGGGGATATGTTTTGTTTACTTTACACATTGAGGTTTGGGGATATCCACCACCCATTCCCTGTGAACCAATTTACTTTCTTATGCCAGTTACCTGCCTGCATCTCAAGTAGGCTGTAAGCTTAGCTGGAAGGTGGCATTCTGTCTTCTACCTACTATAGCTGTTACCTGGCACATCAAAGTCATTTCTCAAGTACCCATTGGTAATGGACTAAAGTTGATATACATCAATAATAAATAAAACAAGGAGATGCTCTGGGAAAATGATGCTGATAATCTAATTCCTCTTCCATCAAACGTCTCTGATTTATTAATGGTCTAGCTTGCTTGAGACTGACTCACATTACTGCCTCTAAATACACTCAATTTCCATACAGTTTTCATCTCCTTTCTCAGACTGGGCCACCTACCATTCCCCACAGTTGCCTATCTCTTTAAGCTGATTGCATCATCAACAGAGCTGACAATGCTTTGTATCCCTTGCTTTTGTATCTTATCATGATTTTGCATCTTATTGTGTCTGTTTTGGAGCATAATACAGCTTATTTCACAATTTGTTTTATTTGTTGGTGATTTTGCTGTTTTCAATGGCCTCCAAGTATATTCATCAAGTAGTCCAGTCTTCCCAAGTATTAGTAAAACTGTGATGCTGTGCCTCACGGAGAAAAATTGGTAAATTCGATGAATATTTTCAGGCATGAATTTTCATGTTGTTAGCCATGACTACATTTATATAAAGAAACAATACTATACCTCCAGAAAAACAAAAAAACTGTTGGATTTGCATGTAAAGTCACTCTAGAAACACTAAAATAGTAACTGTGTGATAGATCTATGAAGAAGATGAAAATGATTAAATCCGATAATTCATGAGATAGTACCCAATAAAAAGAAACACAGTGAATAACATTGTGTTGAAGCAAACAATTTAATACTGAATTCTCTCTACTCTGATGATGATTTAGGGCAGCCTATGAAAATGCTAAGTTTACTACTTAGTCTAGGGGCACAGCAGGAAAAAAGAATTTGTTTTTATCCAATTGTGTACTAACCACTCTGTGTAAAACAGAAGGAGAGGCCATTGGACAGAAATTATCTCAAAAGTAAAGAAAAGAACTACTGTTATCTGAACCCAGAAAAAGTGGCAGTTGTGCATCATGTGGGTCTAAAGTGGGAATTTCTGGTTTCAGAGGATACCCAGATGTGTCATGTGGTGCTCTCCTGGAAACTGTTCTATGAGAGGATGTTTCGTTGAAGCAGACACATGAGAGGATGTTTTGCTGAGAATAGACATGTGGGTTTTATGGAAGCTACCTGGTGAAAGGTCATGTGATGTTTTGATGGAGTGGAAGCTTGAGAGGGACATGATATTTGGAAGGAATAAAAGTATGTCCCATCAGACGGTGGACAATGCTCTGGCATTGATTTGCCTTGCAACTGTTTGCTGGTCTTTGCTGACAATGCTCTTGCATTAGTTTACCTTGCCTTCTCTGCTGATCAACACTTGTCTTGAATTGGTAGAAAGAAACTCACCATAGGATTTTTAGCAGTATTCTGGCTGCTTCTTGCTGCTTTCTTGAACTTGTGCCTAGCAGTGGTACCTCGTGGATTTTTCTGGATCAAGCTTCTGCTACTGATTTGTATTTGGTATTTTGCTAGTGGATTGGATTGTTCACAATGAAAATTGGAATCACCCTAAAAAAAACTATTTCTAAACATGTCCACAACCCCTGTTTCGTATGAACTTTCCTTCTCCCCTACTCTGGTGGGTGCTTGGCTATAAGGGAGGTTGAAATATTAAAAAAAAACATAATTAAGATAGGTTTTTCAAAAAAATTTAAGCTTACACATATCCTTTACTGCCTTTAAAGTTAATCATTTCCCCCACATAATTGTCTACAGATATTATAACACAGGAGGATAAACCTTTGGAATAGATTTATTTGTACAAAAAGGGTCATAACATAATACCTGCTTACTTTATTCTTGTTTCTGGATTAGTAAATCAAGAAAGGACCTTGATTTGGGTGGGGCAGTTGCTCCTTGCTGAAATATATTACCCTTAACTAAGAATCATTTTAAGAGATTTATAGAATCTGTGCATTTCCAAGTTTCATTTGTAGATTACTATGGAAGGATAGGTAAATATGGGCTTTTCTCATATGAACTGAATTTGTGATTATAAATATTCTTCAACTTTCTCCCATCTCAGAGGTTGACACAGTTTTTTTAATTGATGGGTCATCTAAAGGTAAAGTAAGGATTCACAGTCATGATATTCATAAATCTATTAATACTTCTTTTCTTCAGCCCAACAGATGGAACAACCCAACAGTGTTATGATCATATATTAGAGTTAATTCATAAACCCCAAAATATTGTTTCAGATTCTGCTTGTGTTGAAGGATAATTTCTAGCTATAGACTCATAATTGTGCACACTCTAATATCCTGGTTTTATTACAGAAAGAAGTAAGCAAACAGATGAATTCTCCTGCCCTATTTTTACTTCTCCAGGAAAAAAAAGGGAAGGGATTATATATATATATATATATATATATATATATATATATATATATATATATATATATAACCACTGAAGCATTATGGACTCCTCTTCAGATGCTCTGATGCTGGCCCAACATGGACAAGGCAGAGGGCAAGCGCTGTGTAATTCACCAGTCAGATAGCAAACCTCCAGCTCAATCATCAGAAGTCAAATGTGCCCACCTGGTGCCAAGTTGTGGCTCTGTGCACAGGGAGAAATTTCTTTTTAACTTTTACTTTTTAACAAAGCACACAGATCCCTATTTCACTTAATAATCTTTAGACAATGCTAGCTGTTTGACTTGTGTATCTACAGTGAGTGCCTCTAAACATGTATTGGTCTTATGTTCTTAGTCCTTATCTACTTCAGCTCTTAGATTGGATGGATCCAACTACTATTTTATTTTCTAATGGCTCTGTGTTTAGGACTGGACCTAGGAACTGTAGAGAGTCACTCATCCATTTTAAAAGGGGACTGTATTTATCTTTTTCTTGGAATTTGAATCACTTCTTATTTGCATAGAACATCATATCATTTGTATTACTATTGAAGGCAAATATATTCCACAAGATACTAGAACTCCAAGAAACAGAATCTTGTGTCTTCAGTTTCTTCAAAAGACAGGATTGTTCTTGGAACATGTTTTTGTGCTTCTCCAAAGTATAGCAGATAGAAGTGAGTTTACTTCAGGTGCTGTTATCCCTATGGCTCTATGGAAAAACATGCTTTTGCCATGTGTGGCTTATACTTATGACTGAACACCTTACTCCTGTGATTCTTTTTTAACTTTAGTCTGCCTCATTTTTAGGCCCACTCTCCCGGGTTCACACTGCCAACCAGAGGGCTAAACAATGGTCAAGGTTTGTTCCTTTAACAGCTGAAGCACAATCAAGGTGTCCAGGAATCCAACAGTCACATTGAAATACACACTGAAAAAACAAATGTGTATAACTTGGGTTTTCAAGTCTTCACTATAAACTACATTGTGCATGTTATTGAGATCTTATCATTGCTCCTGGAGAGCAGATCTTTCCAAGAGAGATTTTTTTTTTTTGGTTAGGTGATCACAGGTAGTACATGAACATTTAAAGGTCAAATCATTGCACTGGTATAACTTAGCTCTTACATTGTTTATGATTTCAGTGTTCAACCTAGGAGATGTTCTATCTGTGGTAGATACTCATGGGTACTCAGACGTGGATCCTGCCCATAAATGGAGGCAGGCCCAGATTATATCAGAGAATTATTACTGCAGTTTGATGAAGGCCAAAGTGAGGGATTATATAGATTCTTGACATATATTATTTTTGTCAGGAAAATGTGAGCCTGCCAAAATTATTGACTCTCAAAATGTTATTCATGTAAATACTCATTAGTAAATTAATTATTATTGTGTTCTTTTAGGCAGGGTCTTCATGCAGCCCAGGCTGGGTACAGATTTAGTGTGATTAAGGCTGGTCTTGAACACCTGATCTTTCTGCCTCCACCAAACACATCCTGGGATTGCTGGGATATGCTATCATGGCCAGTTTATATTTTATTACCGTATATTTATTGTAAATAGAATGGGTTTGAATATGACATCTTTATAAATGTATGTTACATATTGGCCAACTTCATCCCTAATTACCCTTTCTAGTTCCCTCTTTCTCATTCTTACTAGTTTTCTCCTCTTTGTGTATAGTCCCCCTTTTACTTTCATGTCATATATGGCAATATAGATTCTCCTTTTCTTCTTGAGTATGTCTTACTTTGTTAAATATGGTGGGTTTTATATCTCTTCATTTCCTTACACATTACATAATTCCATTCTTTTATATAGCTGAATAAATTATCTATACCACATATTCATTATCCATTCCTAAGATGGGTGGCATCTAGGCTAATCCCATATCTGGCTACAGTGAATGAGCGTGCAATAAATATGTGCCAAGAAGTATCTCTATGCTGTGTGAAGTGTGGTATCTCCTTTCAATGTTTTGAAGAACCACCATACCTATTTCTGTATAAAGTGCAGTAGACTACATTATGGCATTATGTGTAGAGTGTACTCCTGCACTGTTATCAGCATGCTGTTTTCTAGGTCATGGCCATTCTGATGGGGTGAGTTCGAATCTCAGTTTAGTGACTTGCATTTCCATTGGCCAAGGGTGTTAAGCCTTTTAAATATTTTTATTGGCAATCCGTGCTTCTTGTTTTGAGAGTTTTCTGTTTATCTTACTTGTCCACTTTTTGATTGGCTGATTTTGTCAAAATATTTTACTTTTTGAATTCCATACGTTTTCTAAGCCTCAATCCCTGACCGGATGTGTAGCTGGCAAACATTTTCTCTGACTGATAGGTTGTAACTTCACTGTCAGTTATTTAATTCACTGTGTGTAAACTTTTTTATTTCATTTCATTTTAGTCATATTTATCAGTCCTTGATTCAATGCTGTTGGAATCCTTTCCTAAAAGTCCTGGGCTATACCTTGAAGTGTTTTCCTCTATTGGCTTCGAAGTTTCAAGTCTTAAAAAGAGTTTTATACAGAGCGAGAGATAGATTTGAGTTCATTTCACATGTGAGCATCCTATCTTCTGATCATCCTTTGTTGAAAACCACATGGGTGAAGCTAGATGGATTTATTTGGGGGTTCTCTGTTGTTTCTATTTGGTTTGTCATTTTCATTGGTTTGTTTGTGTATTTTGTTTTGATTTTGTGTTAGTGATAATGCTGTTTCTGTTGGCATGACTCAATAGTGTAATTTGAAAGTAGGTATTATGATATATCGAATATGATCTTCTTATAATACATTACAGACATATGTATATATGAATATTTATAATTATATATCTATATGAATTTTAAGGTACTTTCCATGTCTCTGAATAATGCCATGGTAATTTTAGTGGGGGGCATATTAAACTTTTACTTTTTGTTACAATATAAATGCTGGTGTTCTGTGAATACAGGAGGCCTTCTCATCTTCTACTATCTTTCCAATTTCCTGTTTATATGCTCCAAAGTTTTCACGATGAAAGACATTTAGCATCCTTAGTTACGCTTCTTATTTGTATTTTATTTTTGAGTCTAATATGTATGGGATTATTTTTCTATTTTTTTCTCAGCATGTTTGCTAATGGCTATAAAAAGCTGCTTGGTTTTTGTGTGTTGGTTTTATAAAGTAGCCAATTGTAATATTTGCTTTGGAAACCGGGAGAGAGATACTGTGAAAATTGCAGATTTGTTTGAATGCTGATCGAAAATCAGTGATTCTGCACAAATTAGAGTATACAATCTTCAGCTTTCAGCTTAGGAAGTGTGATACTCACCCATAGTTCAATATATCATGCCATTGTATCCCTGAGATTGTGGCAAACTATGTGACATCAACTACTGATATAGCACTACGTGCAATGAAGTTCCCATTTTGCGACTGAACAAAACAATGATTAATTTTTTGATATAATAGTAAGTAGGGAGTTGGTGCACAACTGATTCAGAAGCTTTCTTATCAGTAATGACCCAAAGTCCCCCGTTATGTTGGCCTTGTAACTGAGGTTGTTTTTATTGTGCATTTTTTTTCAAAAAGGTTTTTCTAGAGAGGAGAAAACAAATGACTTCATAGCAGCTAGGAATGCATATAAAAGACCTGCATAAGATCAAATCAGACAAAATCACAGCATGGATGAAGAATGGGGATGGTGTAGAGATTATCTTGTGTCTGTCCAGATGTAGAATCTGTCAATAATAAAACTGATGGCCTATGACATAGAAAGAAATAGGAGTTGGAATTCCAGAAGGCAGAAAGAATTCTGGGAGAGTACTAGGCATCAAAGACTTGCCCAGGAAGATGTGATGAGATGGGTAGAGGTAACCAGTCACATGGGAGACTGTAGATTAGAATAAATAGGTTAATTTAAGTTATAGTCTAGTCAGAGAAGAGCTTAGCTATATGGCCAAGTTATTTGTAAATATATTTTGAGTCTGCAGCTTATTTCTAGGAGCCTGGGGCTGGGAGGAAGAACCAGACAAACTTTTTGGATGGCCTTATGTCATTCTACCCCATTAGGATTTTTTAGAAATTGATGCATGCTAGGGGAGGGGAGTTAGTTACCTTACAGATAAACCTTGAGAGACCATCCATATTCCTGTAGGTGACCCAATATTGATATTGATATCGCTAAATGGAAAAGATAGGTTTTCAAAAATAATCCATGAAATTAGAGGTTTTAATAGTGATGGGTGATAAGGAAGAATTTGAGTGGATTTGATAAAAACATAATATATGCACCTCTGAAATTCTTGAAAAATAAAAAAGAAGGGTAGACTCCTTGATAAGGAAAAGAAATACCCATAGAAATCTACAGCAGAATTCTCTTCTGTTCCTACTGCTCATGGCTTCCTGTCAGAAAATGAGAACAGCAACCAAAATTATTTAGGTGAGTATAAAGGAAAGCTAAGGCTTTCTGAGAGTTGGAAGGAAGTGGAATAGAGAAATTCAGGAAAAAACAAATATAGTTACTGTCACTCCTCTGTGTTTCAGCATTGTTTATGGCTATGCCGAAGCCTTGCAAACATTCCAGTCTGAGATCTGAACATTTATAAGATGCAAATCCCTGAACTAGATCATGCCACAAATACATGGGACTCACTTCATGAAGCTTAAAAGGGAAAGAAGGATTAACCATGACAAGGCATTGTAAAGAACTGTGCATGAACTATGAAAGTTTAGGAGATTTATTGATATTAGCAGTGGAGATTGAGAAGTTAGATAAATTAACATTTTCAACTTGCATTTTCATTAAAATTATTTTCACTGTTCAGGTCACAGGAATAGGTCTTAATGGCTTAAAAGCATAAAGGACTTTTTTGATTTCTCCTTTATATAGTGTGTATGTACCGGAGAAACTTTTGACAAGCCTTTCAAGGAAGTCTTATTACAGAAAAGAATTATTCTGTCTAGAGAAATCTAATAATAGAAAAGGAACACACAAGAAAATAAAATATGTGTTTCCTTGATATAAAAATTGTACACTGACCATATTTTTCCCACTTTAGCATAAATTCCACACTTGTCTAGAGAAGATGATTATGATGTTGTCAGAGACCCTGGGGTACCTCAAGTATCAAAAATGAAGACACTTTTCATCTATCTTTTTCTTGATTAAAAGTTGTGTCTAAGTAGCATGTTATTAATCTTTCTTAATCTCAATATTATCATGATTTATAATTTAATATGCTGTTACCTCAGCGTTATTATCATGGTCAATATATTACATTCGGCCTTTAATTTGCCATGTGTTTAAATTTATGCTTATAACATCATAGGTGTCAGGAACAGATACATATATATTTGCAAGATATATAAGCTGTAATACCTATTTCAAAACTTACTCTGAACCATGTTTCTATGCTGCTATTTTATGATAAGTGAGTTAGAGGGCATTTTAATACGTAGGCTCTAAGGTGAGTTTGTTAACAAGTAGTAATTGAAGGAACTGTAGTGAAATAAAAAAGTTTCATGTTTTAACCACAATAGTTGGTGTAGAAGGTCTAAAATCTTGTGTGTAACCTCTTAATACCAGGTGTAAAGAATTATACTTGAAATGGAAACATGATCAAACATGGATCCTGAGGTTCTGAGGGAAGATGATGGCTGATGAGTTTGGAGAGGGTGTACTTGCCTCACAGTTTTTTTTAAAAGACTATTCAGTGTCCTAATGAAGTGGTAGAGAAAGGTCACTGTGGTCAGGACTCTGAATGGGGCATGTTTCATATGAATAAAAAGCATTTGGTGAGATGTTCAAAGCCCACATTTAATGTGAACTCATGTTGGAATAAAGCTTTTTTTTCTATTTATTTCATCATATTTTCATCTTTGAAGTGATTTCTTTAAGGTAAAAAAGTAAAAGGATAAATCTCTGAGAAAGATTTCAGTGGTTCTTAAAGTGGATTTTAGGTGGAATAGCAAATTATTACTGGGGAAGAGAACAATATACTATTGTATATTTCTAGCTAAATTGATTAACTCATTTTAAATATTGTATAAGATAAACTATTTTAAAACAAATATTACATTATAGTTTCAGGTAAGGGTAGAAGTCTTTCTGGTGGACCTCAAATTTATATTTCCTGGTTTATGTTAGTTCTTTATTTATTATAAAGTCTTCAGTTTTGTTGTATTTTCTAAAATCATATTTATCATAAATAATCTGACCATCAAATGAACCCTTGAAATTCCTCTGGTCAATGGGAGTACAGTTCAGAGAATTGTATCTCATCTTTAATGATCCTTTAGGTTGAAATGATGATTAACCAGGACATCCTTTTTTTTTCTATTAGATATTTTATTTATTTACATTTCAAATATTATCTCCTTTCTTAGTTTCCCCTCTGGAAACCCCCTTTTCCATCTTGCCTCCCCATGCTTCTGTGATAGTGCCCCCCCCCAACTCCTGCCTCCTTGCCTGGGCATTTCCCTACACTGTGGCATGGAACATTCCCAGGACGTCTCCTCCTATTCATGTCCAACAAGATCATCCTCTGCTACATGGCTCAGCTGGAGCTATGGGTCCTTCTACTTATACTCTTTGCTCAGTGGTATAGTCCTGAGGAGCTCTGGGGGCTCTGGTTGGTTCTTCCTATGTGTTATGAATCCCTTTAGCCCCTTCAATCCTTTCTCTAACTCATCCATTGGGGAACCCATGCTTAGTCCAATGGTTGGCTGAGAGAATCCACCAATGTATTTGTTACACTCTGGCAAAGCCACTCAGGACAGTTATATCAGGTTCCTATCAGCAAACACTTCTTGGCATCCACAATACTATCTGCGTTTGGTGACTGTATATGGGATGGATCTGCAGGTAGGACAGTCTCTGGATGGCCTTTCCTTCAGTCTCTGCTCCAAATTTCATATGTCTCCATATTTCCTTCCTTGAGAATTTTGTTCCCCCTTCTAAAATGTCTGAGGCATCCAGATTTTGGTCGTCCATCTTCATGAACTTCATGTGGTCTGTGAATTGTATCTTGGGTATTCTGAGCTTTTGGACTAATATCCACTTATCAGTGAGTGCATACCGTGTGTGCTTTTTTGTCACTGGGTTACCTCACCCAGGTAGTATTTCCTATTTTCATCCATTTGCCTATGAATTTCATGAAGTTATTGTTTTTGATTGCTGATTAGTACTCCATTGTGTAAATGTATCACATTTTCTGTATTCATTCCTCTGTTGAAGGACATATGGATTCTTTCCAGCTTCTGGCTATTATAAGTAAGGCTGCTATGAACATAGTGGAGCACATGTTAGATCATCTTTTGGATTCTAAGCTGAAGCAACTTTGCTGCAATGAAAGGTACCATTTTCTTCATAGAGGTTATTTGATGAATACTCGTTATCGTGTTTGTGTGTGTGTGTGTGTGTGTGTGTGTGTGTGTGTGTGTGTGTGTGTTGTGTTTCAAATATAAGTCCTTGAAGACATTTTGTGACTCTATTCATCAAACTAAATTTCTATTGTGAACCCCCTGGGTACCTAGCTCATCTATGACAGACACCTTTACTACAAACCTTTTTACTTACAGAATGATAAAGAAACAATTAAGATTCGCTGAGAAGAAACTCAAGTTGGGATATAGCAGACAGGATATTTTCTAAGGTGTTTTACACTATGGATACGGCAAAATATTTTTGCCAAATAAAAAAGGATTGCATATGTGAATGAGTTATGATTCATCGCTGAGTAACTTCTGAGTTTCTAGCATATTTGTCTTCATCTAGACATTAATAATTTGTTTTAAGAGGTAATAAGGGCATGTAGAACTCAAGAGAATGGATTCTGAAGCCATGTGAAACTTCTCAAATTATTTAACCTTCATGAGCCTCCATTTTCTGTGAAAGAATGGGAGGAAAATAACTGCTATCTTCTGAGCTGCTGTTCATGAAAAGCATATATTAGTATTTGTGGTCTTTTGAGTAATAAATATCATAGTAAGTAGTTTAAAATAAAGACTAGTTTATTTAACTCTCTTATTTCATCTGTTCCAAGCATTCCACCCCAAAGCATTTTTTCACATTCAGCATAAATACTTTCCTAAAGAAAACCTATTGGAACATGCAATTACAATCCTATAGTTCACTGTATGTGACTTAAATACTGTAATTGTTCTTTCCAGTGACATTTTCACCTTTATGTTGAAAGGTACAATCAAACTGTAATGTAAATCATATATAAGTACAATATCTACCTATAGCTACCAGAATATAGCACATACATAATGAATAATTACGTTTTAGCTCTTTGTACATATACCTGAAAAGTTTCTTAGAAATTTTAATTAATTACATGAAAAGTATTGATGTTTACCTTAATGAACATACAAAGTAATAGATGTGTGGCTACCTTATTTTATATCTAAAATAAAATAATCATGTGATAGGGTAATATCTTCAACTCAAATGATGATAGGTTATTCCCATTGTATATCAATAGCTAAGTCTTGAGTGATCAGTCTCTAGCTATAGAATGACAGTACCACAGAGCTGAGACTATGTGCTGTTTTCACATTAAGGAGAAGTCCAAGATACAGTGAAGGTGTCCAAGGCCTGTGTCAGCAGCCAAGACTGAAGATGATGTTGGTCTTCATTTCATACCTGCTAGTGTCCTCTGATCCCCAAGGCTGAGAAGTCAGAGAAGACATGAGACAATAGGTACACTATTCTAAAAGATCTTCTAAATGAAATTTCTTTTTCTTTAAAGAAAGACTTTGGGTATTTGGACTATAAATTACATAAATTTAAAATAGGAATAGCTTATATGGAAGCTCTTCTTTTCCAACTAGAACCAGAAAAGTCAGAGGAGACAGTACAGAGGCTAATATGTGTGTGCAACTCATGTATTCAATCTCTGTGTCTGCAGTTCCATATATTCAATCTCTGAATCCAAGGAACAAAAATATGCTTTAACAGGAAAGGAAGTAGACTGATATTTATCTTCTCCAAGTTTATATGACATTGCTTTAAATAAATTGGTAATTGTATTCAATTCACATTCACTGGAGTTGTAAAGTAACATCTTCATATAATTAATGTTTCACTACCTGCCTGTTACCACTGCTGGCTACTTAAAGTGCCAAATTCTATTTACCAGGTGCAGAATCTCAATAGGGAAAGATCAGTTTTAGATGTTTTGCGATGTGATCATTCCTCATCAACAAATACTGTTTCAAATACTACATGCAAATTTGAATTCTACATGTTTCTTTTAATAGTTTTCTTGGTGCCAGGATCTTAGATAGATTTTCTTTTTAGATTTTCTTTTTCGGAATGACTGGCACTTTAGGATTTCCTCTATCACTTTCATTTAAGTTTCATCTGCTCTATAGAGATTGTGAATTAATCTCTAATATAGCATTGATTTTCAACAATAACAAGCAACCTCAATACATCTAAGCCTTATATTAGAACTGTAAACCCATGTGTGCTTGTTACCTCTGACATTAAGAATGCATTCTGAGAGAATTGCAGTATTAGGCAATTTAATCATTGTTGAATACTGTTGGGTATTCATAAACCCATAACATAAACTAGAATGGCAAGCATAACTCTAGGCAACGTAGTCTCATGGAGGAGCAATCTGTGTGGGGTTCACCATTGATTTCAACACTAGGAACTCAGGGTTACATTTATGTTACTCATATTTTATATAAACTGTGAGATAAAAATAAGTCCATTGATTTATTTTTGCTGCTCAGTATAATATCCACTTACTTATATTGGCCAGAATATATCATGTGATGAAGATTAAAATAATCAGTGATAAAAAAAGTTCAAGAAAATGTGCTGGGATCTTCTAAAACACCGGTATAGGTCACATGCCAAAGAAAGATGAATGTAGCAGTGAAGGGTGGTGACAATAATCCAATATAGTTAGAACCTTTCTCAAGGTTTGTCTCCCCTTTGTTCTCCCATTTAACTCATAATTATTTTTTCTATTAAATAAAAAGAAATTAAGACAATAGCTAGATTTTTTTCTTTTGTTGCAAATAGAACTTTTTACACAATATATTCTAATTAGTTTCTTCTCCCTACCTTCTCCCAAATTGTCCCCCATCCCCTTCAAATCCACCAAATCCATATCCTTTCTCTTCTTAGAAAACAAACATGTCTCTAAAAATGGAATAAAATAAAGTACAATTAAGGTAAAACAAAAGCAAATTGGAACAGGACCAAGAAAATCCATAGAAAGAGAAAATGTCAAAGAAAAATCACAAGAGCAACCCAGATACAGAGACACCCATGCTCACACTTGCAGAAATATCGTAGAAACACAAAACCAGATGCAGAGACACACATGTTCCCACTTACAGAAATCACATAGAAACATAAAACCAGAAGCCATGATTATATGTAAAAAATATGTAAGGAAACACAATGACAAAGCATTATGACACAAAGAGAAAAACTCCAAAAATTCCATGTAGTTCATTTATGTTCGTCATCTACTGCTGAGCATAGAATTTGTCCTGAAGAATGGTTGTAAACCCTTTGAGACTCCATTGTAGAAAACCATTAATATCTCTGTGAGTGCTTACCAATTGGAGATCACTTCCGGGTTAGAGATGGGAGGCTTATGGCTACTCTTTCTTTCAGTGTTGGAGCGTCATCTAGTGAAGAATCACACAGGTCCCATGCATGTTACCACAGTCTCTGAGTTTATATGTTCATCCGTTCTGGTGTGTCAGTAAGCCACTAATTCTTTGGCATCCTCTCCATCTGTCTCTTACAATCTTTCTGCCTTCACTTTGCAAGGTTCCCTGAACCGGGAGAAGAGGGATTTGATGGAAATATGTTTCTGCCATAATTAGGAAGTGCTTGAAATGCTAGTCTTTTTCAGTCTACTTGCCTCTTTCTAGGTTGGTATGTGGTTTCTCACCAAAAGTTCTGTATCATTTTAATAAACAATTTATAATACATATCAACATGTAAGCTTTCATAAACCCTACATTTCTGTAATTTTATATTATTTTTTATCTAATATAATGTATTTTGTAATTTCTATTGCAAGAATAATTGTGTATGTGTGTGTGTGTGGTGTGTGTGTGAGTGGGGTGTGTGTGTGTGAGTGGGGTGTGTGTGTGTGGTGTGTGGTGTGTGTGTGTGTGTGTGTGGTGTGTGTGTGTGTGTGGTGTGTTTGGTGTGTGTGTGTGTGTGGTGTGTGTATGTGTGGGGTGTGTGTGTGTGGTGTGTGTGTGTGGTGTATGTATGTGGTGTGTGTGTGGGGTGTGTGTATGTGTGGGGTGAGTGTGTGTGTGTGTGTGTTGTGGGTGTGTTGTGGTGTGTGTATGTGTGGGGTATGTGTTTGTGTGGTGTGTGTGTATGTGTGGGGTATGTGTGTATGTGTGTGTGGTGTGTGTGTATGTGTGGGGTGGGTGTGTTTTGGTGTGTGTGAATGTGTGGGGTATGTGTTTGTGTGGTGTGTGTGTATGTGTGGGGTGTGTGTGTGTGTGTGTGTCTATCTGTCCTTGGGATTGTTGTCTTCTTCCTATGTAGAACAGATATTTTTATTTGTTTCTACACATAGTAGATGTTAATTAAATCTTTATTTGAATATTTATTAATTTTGCTGAAATAAAATAACTGAAACAATTGGTCATAATTCTGAGAAGAAGATTCTCATAACCTGTTGAATAGTCCTAAATCCCTCAGAATTTTTGGCAGATAACAGTTAACAACTGTTCTCTAATTTTTACTGAGGAATAAGTCAAATAGTAATTTAATGAAATTAAAGTAAAATATTAAATGTTTTGCTATCCAGAACTTTACCAAATAGAATACTACAGAAACCAATATTCTTACCTCACAACTTACATATTCAATCTAACTGAAGGCAGGCTGGAATGGAACTATGAACACAATGTGAAAGACACTAATTTGTAGTACCAAAATCAAATTGTTCTGTGGTGCGTAAAGTTGTGTCTTTCTGATTATGGTAATACACACCTTTCTGCTTTTCTGTTTCTCATGAGAAATAATAAGAAAGCTAAGGATATCTAAAGCCATCTGGGGAAATCAGAATTTTTATTAATGCATCAGTTGATATAGGAGTCAAAACAAAAGTCTTCATTATTCAAAAATTCAAAATTTTGCAAAGAACTCAGAATTCAGTGTTTGATGAGTACTCTGTAACCTCAACCTTTACAAAGAAACACATCTGGAAACACCCAGAGAAGCCATGAAAGAGAATAGACAAGCTGGAGTTATACATCTTTAGGCCAAGCATAAAACAAGGTATTCGTAACAACCTGAAGACAAGAGGAAAACAGAGAATAGATTCTCCTTCAGTGCCCGGAAAGGCACTAACCCCCCCATACATTTATTTTTGGGCATGTGGCCACCAGAACTAAATAGTCAGAAATCATTCCTCTCCTTTTGCTTGGAGTGGAAAAGCAATTATCTTAAAGTATTAATGTGAACTCGAAGGCTGCCAGCATTCTGTTGGACATTTGAAAAACAGGTACTGACTTGCTATGAAAGTAAAAACAAATACTAAATATGTTTGCAACAGGTCATCTCTCCGAAGTCTATATGACAAAAACAGGAGAGAATGACAACTTAAGAGACATAACAACTAACTTTAGAATCTCAAAGTTCATAGAGTCTTACCTTATAAAGCATCACCTTGAAGAACTGTGGCATTTATTTAACCACTTTTGTCTTTGGTAAAAACATTTTTGGAAACATTCATTAAAAATTTCCTTTGCTATGATTTGGAGAATCCACTCATTACTTCACCTTTTAAAGCAAGCCCCACAAGGAAACATGTAAAAATGTTCCGAACAACCATAAAATTGCCTGTAAGATAGACTAGTGGCACAACATTTGGGGATTCAGTGGTGGGTAACCAACCAATATCTGATTGGCTTTGTGGTCCTTCATGAAATGGAATTCATCCACAAAACTGCTCCAGTAGCCAAGAACCTGAGATTAGATAGGCCATTGACCTAGGGCAACAACAAATGATACTATTCTGCTAAAGGAATATAGTAATAGAAACACTCCTAACAGCATTCTGCTAGATTCATCAATCAGTGTCTTGATCAGCCACCATCAGAGAAGGTTTCTCCTGAAGTAGATGGGAGTGAATTAGAGACCCAAAGATAGACAACATGCAGAGTGAGATACCTTGGAACACTCAGTCCTACATGGGATGCTTCTATCAAAATCCACCCCTCCCTAGGGTTCAGGGACTCTCGCAGAAGAGCTGGAAAGTTTGTAAGTGCCAGAGAGGTTGGAGGATACCAAGGAAATGGTGCCTTTTACAGACACAATGGGAATGATCCACACATGCATTGACAGAGAATGAAGGATGCACGGCACTTACAAGGGTCTGCCCTAGACAAGGTTCCATCCCTGACAGAGGTGGACAAAAGACCACAGCCCTAACCCAGAACCTTTCTCCAGTGTCAACTGCTTCAAAGGAAAGCCTAGTTTTCTCCAGTGAATCTCACTGGGTACACAAATCACACTTAGGTCCCATGCTCAGCAGTAGTTTGCTGACACTAAAGGCTTGATGGATTTTGTTTTTTTAGAGATTCTTTGTCTCATAATGCTTTCTCTTTTAAGGGTCCTATATATATTATTATAGTGTCTGTTTTTTATGATGTTTCTATGTGTGCAAGCTTGTGTGTGTGTTAATTTATATATTTGAGTCCTTTGGCTATCTTTTTCTATTATTTTGTGTCCTAATCCAATTTCTTCTTCTTCTTCTTCTTCTTCTTCTTCTTCTTCTTCTTCTTCTTCTTCTTCTTCTTCTTCTTCTTCTTCTTCTTCTTCTTCTTCTTCTTCTTCTCCTTCTCCTTCTCCTTCTCCTTCTCCTTCTCCTTCTCCTTCTCCTTCTCCTTCTCCTTCTCCTTCTCCTTCTCCTTCTCCTTCTCCTCCTCCTCCTTCTCCTTCTCCTCCTCCTCCTTCTGCTCCTCCTCCTCCTGCTCCTCCTCCTCCTCCTCCTGCTCCTCCTCCTCCTCCTGCTCCTCCTCCTCCTCCTCCTGCTCCTCCTCCTCCTCCTTCTTCATCATCATCGATGTCTACTTGTATTTTAATGATACAAAGAAACAAAGGGTGTGGATTTGGATGAGTGGTAAAGTGTGGAGGACATGGGAGAAGTTGGCAGAAGACTGTAATTAGAATATATTGTATAAAATATATTTCCAATAAAAAGAAAATATTCTGTTCTTGAAATTATAATTACACTATTTCCCATTTGTCTTTTCCCTCAAAACCCTCCCTCTTTGCTCTTTTTCAAATTCATGGATTTTTTTTTATTAATTGTTACAATCACCACACACACACTCATACATATGTGTATATATTTCTAAATATAACCGGCATAGTCTAAAATTTAATTGAATGAATGTTTTCATGACTGACCATTTGGTATTGGATAACCAATTCATGTGTTTTCCCTTGGGGAAGACTATTTTTCTTGCTCTCAGCGTTCTTTAGTAGGCTGTAGATCTTTTGTAAGGTTGAGGACTCATGGACCACCTGCACTTTGGGATGCCTTCGCTGTTGTCCTTGTTCAGCTCAGGTTTAAGCAGCCAAACTGGTGATACATTGTGTGAGTAGCTTAGCTTCTTCCTTTACAAAACAATTCTAGTACCTAAAGCTCAGGGAACGTTAGGAAGAGGGCTGGAAAGACTATAAATGTAAGGGGATCAGGGAATTTCCTGTGAGAGTGATGTCTAGTAATGTTGGAAGGCAATGATACTTCTAAACGTAGAGCTGTAACATCGTATAAATCAATCAATCGTAAAATAGAAATGCTTGTATTTTGGAATTTTGAATATATAATTGGTACACGGCAATGGCAGGCCTGACAGGCTCGGAGTACAAGAAATAAAACAGCTTAAGATGCAGTGGAGTCAAAGGAGGCCGCGCGGATCACAGGGAGACTCCCAGTCCACACTAAAGGCATTTGAATTTCCTGCTCAGCGGAACATGAGGAACAGTAGTATCTTCACTGCCCAGGGTTTAAAACATTATCTTGGCTTCAGTGAAGGAAAAGGTGTGCTTAGGAAACAGTAGTAAAGCTGATACGGGAAAAGGGCAAACAGTGTCTAAGGAGATGAGATAGAAAAGAGCGAAGAGCATAGGCCTCAGGAAAGTGCAGGAGACAAAGCTAGTGAGATTCTGGTTTGCAATGGCAGTGCAATATGAGCTACAGGTAAGTATAAATGTAAGGGGTCAGAAACTGACCTAGTGAATGCAAGGGTAAGTGAACCTAATGCATCAAAAATTATTTTCATTTCAATGTAAAATAATACTGACAAAACCCAATAGATGATTTTATAATTTTCAAAATTCATAATGTTACTTCTACTTCTAACATTCTGAGAAATCACATTTCTAGAATTCATTGGTCAAATATGGCTCCTGGCTAGATATTCAGAGAAGTGGTGGGCGCATCTCTAATGTGGCTCTACTATTCGGCTTGGCAGCATTTATAACCTTATGTCCCAACAGCACATTGCTTCTGTGCAGTGACTAAACACAATGAACATGAAAGCCAATGATCTTCAATGATTATGTTGCACGAGGAGTTGATAATGGTGTACTTAGGCATTGCCTTTATGATGCTTAAGGAGGAGAGAATTAATCCAAGTAATGATGAAAAATTTAAAGTCATCTTTATAGGGATAGAAATTTTCACAGAGCCCTTTGCTTACCAGAGAGACTCCATCGCTCAAAATCATTCATATGGATCAAACATGGACTGTGATGGGTCCTCACGTCATGTTTTACTAACACTAAGAAAGATGTTCCCAGAGAAAAATGGCACACTGTGAGAGCCAAATAAGTTGTAATCTAGTATCATTTTTCAAATTCCGTTAGTTTTCCCGACCACTTTATGACCTCTTTTGTTAGAGGTCACAAAGATTGCTCTGGCTGCATTTGATCATACCTGCCGAGCTGATGAATGAAAAGAGTCAACACATCAAACCAATTTTCAGGCACTTTCTGCTTTTTAACTCTATGGGAAATTTCCCACAGTCACATCAGAGGAAAATTTAGCTTAAGGCAACTGAGTAATCAATCATAACATTCTTTAGGCAGCTGCTCTTAACTAACAGAGAATAAAGAACCAGGCTGCACGGTGGAGCTGCATAACTGAACTGTGTGAGCAGCATAATGGGGAGCTAGCAGCTTGTACTGACTTGCCACATTGCAGTTCGTGTTTTCAAGATGCAATTGTAATTAATCCCCCATCAGTTTAGCATATTGTGATGACTATGCTTTTGGGTAAGAATCATGGAGATGGCCTATGAGGTGCTGCACAGCAGACACTGTTCTCTGTATTTATTTTCTATTTATTTTGACCCCTACCTGTGTGTATTTTTCCTGCCCCCTTGACCTAGATATATCACATATCCCTTGCTTTTAGCACTTTCTGCCAGACTGGCATTCTGTGTTTTATTGGGACACAGCATTCTCTTCTTTTGAATCTTTTCGTAGATGATCTCATACAGCATTACCATATCAATCTGTAGTCTTTGTCATTTTGCATGTGATTCTCAGAAGGCATACAAATAGACACTGTGCATCCTTTACCAGTTGCCCAATTCTAAGAGAAATTTTTATCGCATTGATCTGAGATATTATGTTTCATAAGCCACACTCATTTCCCTGCTGCATCCCTGCCACTTGTTAACCTTTGACAGTCAGTATCCTGTTTTCTATTTCTATAACTTATCATTATAATGATGGTATGTGGATGGAATCAAGAAACACACAATCCTAAGAAATTGGTTTCTCCACACTCTGTCTATGCATTTTCAAGTCATCTAGGCTTCTGTGTATATCAGTTTAATACTTCTTATTGCAGAAATGTATTAGTTTATCCATTCACTCTGAAGAGCATCTGGACCTTAACTGTTTTGGATCATTATGAATAAAGCTGTTCTAAACATCCATGTACACATTTTTACATGAATATAAATCTTCATGTCTCTGGGATAAATGCCCAGAAATGTGACTGCTGAGGTAGAATGTAAATTTCGTGTGGAAATGAAGAAAAAACAACAACAACAACAAAAAAAAAACAAACCAAACCAAAAGCAAATAAGAAAAAAAGGCAAGTGCCAAACTTTTCCAAAGTCACTTTGTCACCAGCAATGTTCATCATCCAGTTTCACTGCATTCTCACCAGACAAAGGCTGGATACTACGTTTTATTTCAGTATTCTCAAAGACATATAATTACCTCATTGCCACTTAACCTTGTTTTTTATAATTATAATTAATCTTTTGTTTTTTTTTACAGGCCAGCTGTTATCCCCCTCCCCGTCTATACTCTGACAGTTTCTCAGCTCACTCATTCCTCCTCCCCAGTTTCTAAGAGGATGTCTCCTCCCACCTCACCAGGCCTCCTCATTTCCTGGGGCCTCACTTTGCCAAGGGTTAGATGCACTTTTTCTCACTGAGGCTAGACCAGGTAGTCCTCTGCTATATACCAGCTAGTGTATGCTGCCTGGTTGGTGACTCAGTGTCTGAGAGATTTTGGGAGTCCAAGTTGAGCTTGCTGGTCTTCCTAATGGGTTGTCCTTCTCCTCAGCTTCTTCTAGACTTTCCCTATTTCAACCCAATTTAGCCTATTGGTTGGGTATAAGTATCTGCATCTGTCTCAGTCAGCTGCATATTGGGCCTCTCAGAGGGCAGCTATACTAGGCTCCTGTCTATAAGCACACACTAGCATTAGTAATAGTGTCAGGCCTTAGAGCCTACCCTTGAGATGAATCCTGATTTGGGTTGATCACTGGACCTTTCTCCAAGTCTCTTCTTAACATATAATGGTGGTGGATATCATTTGATCCTATTGTATTAGAAATATATTCCCAATTAGTCATGCTTTAGCTCTGTTTCCTGGCTGGTGGTACAAATTTGAAAGGTGTGAAAGTTTGAAGAGCTGGGTTTGGGTAGTAGAAGTGAGCCATTGGGGATATGTCTTTGAAAGTCAGCTCCTGGTCACAACAACCTCACTCTGGATATAAAAGCACAAACATAAATCTTGGTTTGAAGTCATTTTCCTGTTGAGATTAAAGATTAGGGTCATGTTTCCTATCAACTCCTCATAGGCCTCTACCTGTATCACAGTTTCAACAGAACAGAGTGTAGGGGGTATCAGTCCCATGGTGAAACAGGAAACAACTTTCAGTTAAAGATCATATTTTTTTCTAACAACTTTTCACCATTGATAACAGGAGTCTGTATCATTTGCATTAATCCCCTCTGAGGGAAGTCTCCCTGATGACCTCAAACTCTGAAAGTCCCAACTCTTCAGCAGCATTGTAGTGGACACCAAGCTTCTATGCATAAAAGCTTTGGATGAAAATATTTCCTCCATAGCTAAACCACAGCAACTGTTTTAAGGCAGAGATGCATTGTGTTAACATTGCCAGACATTTATATATAACTCCCAAGAGTAGTTGGTTGTTATTATTGTCATTAAGCAAACACGACATGCAGTCTGGAAGATAACCTTTCTGAAGGCCAATGTGGGTTTCTCAAAGACCATTTGCTTTTATCATCTTCTGCCACATGGACAATCATGATATAGCTTTCTTCTTTATTTTTCCTCTCTCATAGTACACTCAGTCTGGATTACTCAATTACTTGTGCCTATTGAAATCTGTTTCACTTTCTATAACCTATTATTCCAGCCACCACCAGGAAGCTCTTTTGCGTCTCTCAATAAATAAGATTTCTATTTTTGTGATTTTCTACAAGCCACAATTATCATATTCATTACGTATTTCTGTCGGCTCACCCAGCACACGGTATTGTCTCAAGGATGAGGCTTAATCATGCGCTCCTAATATCTCACCTAGTACTGCTCGCAGCAGGGCACATTGACTTTTATCCCCTCCCCCCCACCATATCAACATACGGATTGCAACTTTGTTTCCTTATATTAATCAGATTTTGAATTCACTTTTAAATTTGATGTGTAATGTTCATTGGTAAATATAAAATTGAGAAATATAGACAAAAGGACCTGAAAAAATGCTCCAGACAATCATTTACTCGGGTCTTACAATGCATAATGAGAAGAGAATGGTTGACTAAAACTGGGGCAATAGGGCATACAAGAAGTTTAGATGTAACCTTAGGAAACACTTGACATATGGTATAAAATATTTAGGTGTTCATAAAAATTTTCTTCAAGAAACTTAATGACATTATGGTAATAGAAGTATAGGTCAAATTACTGTTCTACATTTTCTATCTCCAGAGACACATAATGCTTGGAATCAAGTACAAATTCAGGTTAATTCTTATGAAATGAATGTGTGTAAAGTTCTGGGTATTCAGGAAGGTGAGTATGGACAGTAGTAGGATGCTAGAGGAAACGAGACTGGTATTGACATTATAACTTACTTAGTGTGAGGAGGCTACACTGAGGTGACACATGGGGGAGGAGCACGGTGAGAGCTGACAGAGAAGCAATCCGTTTACAGAGTGATGCTGTTATGCTGGCCCAAATGCGTACAAGCATCTCTATCTGTAATCAGTTCTGCTACAGAAGCAGCAGGGGCCCTACAGAAATCCAGGTTTACATTCTCTACAGCCCAGGAGGCTTATCTAACTGATCGCAGATAATAGAATTATCTTTTTAACTCATGCTCCCCAGTGCTTTAAATCAAGGCAGGCACTTCATTAGTTGTCTCTCTTATAAAGAAAATATTCTGATCTTCAGTAATTCATTCTTACATAATACTGGCACTGTTCTCTGGGTATAATGCTAAGTTGGCTCCAAAAGAAATGATACAAATAAGCAGAAAATTATTTGGAGAGCATAAATCAGTAACAGTTCAGTTTCCAATGAGCTTTTTCAGACACACACACACACACACACACACACACACACACACACACACACACATACACACACACAGAGGGTGAGGAGGGAAGGAGGGAGAGGGAGAGGGGGAGATAACCGTATTCATAAACAACCCTGGATTGGAGAATATACTGGCATGTTTGTATAATATGAGGTCCTCTGGCTTCCATCAGTCAGAGATTGAAGAAGGTGGGAGGTACAGAGATCAGAAAGATGATCACCCTTAAAGTCAGATGACTTGGGTAGTAATGTGCATGGCTACTGGAAAGTTTTGAGCACAGGGATTGTTGCCACCTACAATTTTCATATTTTAAGGATCTTGTGGCTGTCTTATTGAGAATCAAATCTATGAGTACAGAAACAGAGTTGTGATGAGACTCTGAAGCCATTGAGCTAATAGATACTTGTTTATATAAGAATGCTAGCATAGGAGAGGAGAAAAGTAAGTCGGGTGGGGAGGTGAACTGATATAAACATGATAAGACATGGAGGACTCACTATAGATGAGTAGGAAAGCTATTCATGACTAGGTTCTAGGATTTGGCAACTAACAGTTAAGTCACATAATGGAAAGGGCAGGTTTAGAGTAGGTAATAAAGATTGTCATATTGAGTATTGAGTACCTGTGCTAGATAATTGTTTTGTCAATGTTTCCTTGATATTGTTATTGTGGTCAACTGACTTGGAAAGGGAGCCTCAATTGAAAAATATGACTCCGGTAGATTGCACTGAAGGTATGTCTATGGTGCATTTTCTTGACAAATGATTGCTGTAGGAAGTCCAAGGCCATTGAAGTTGTGCTCATTCCTGAGTAGGTGGTTCTGAGTTATGTAAGAGAGTAAATTGAGCAAGCCATAAAGTCTAGTTTCCTGCTTCAACTTCTATTCATGGTGGGCTATAATTTAAGCTGAAATAAACTCCTTCCTTCTCAAGTTACTTTAGATTGTGGTGCTTACCAGAGCAATAGAAAGGAAACTAAGAACTCAGGAACACCCAGCGGATTTAGAAAATTATTTATTGAACATATGAGCACAGGTTCACTAAGCATTTGAGAAATGTGATCTAAAATCATCGTGAGATATCATCACACTAATTAAAATGACTTTTCTCAAAACCATGACAAAAATGGTAACAGGGAGCACGGATGTATCATTGATAATGCAAACTGTACAACTATTACAAAAGATGACTTGGTGATCTCTCAACATTTTTGACTGGGAGTGAGAATGAAAGTCGGTGGGCATGGGCAGCTCTTGGACAAGCTGGAAACCTGGGATAAGGGAGGCTACAGGGAGTTCATGGGAGTGACCCTAGCTGAGATTCGTACCAGAGGGATAAAGAGACTGAACTTTGCCACCTCTTGTAGCCAGGCAAAACTTCCAGCGGAAGGAAGGGGAATATCGATCTACTCAGAAAACCTTCAACCCACAATTTGTCCTGCCTACAAGATGTGCAGAGAACTGTTGACTGGCCCAACTTTAGACCCACCCCATGTGAGACACTCAACTCTTGACACTATTAATGATTCTTTGTTGTGCTTGCAGACAGGAATCTAGGGTTACTGCCTGGAGAGGCTTCATCCATCAGACAACGAAAACAGATGCAGAAATTTATAGCTAAACATCAAACAGAGGTCAGGGGGTCTTGTGGAAGATTGAGAGATAGAATTGAGTAAGTCAGTGAGGTCAAAGACACCACAAAATAGCTACAAAATCAACTAATATGGGCCCATGGGAACTCACAAAGGTTGAACTACCAACCAAACGACATGCAGAGGCTGGATCTAGGCCCCCACGCATTTTGTAGCAGATGTGCAGCCTTCTCTTCATGTGAATCCACTAACAAGTGAAGTAGTAGGCATTGTCTCTGACTCTGTTGCCTGGCATTAGATCCCCTTCCCCTACTTGGACTGTCTGGTTGAGCCTCAGTAAGAAAGGAGATGCTTACACCTGCTGGGACTAAATGTCCCAATGTGGAATGGTACCCCAAGAGAGCTTTCCTTTCTCTAAAGAGAAGGGGATGGGGTAATGGAGGAAAGGAATGCAAAGGTGTGACTGAGAGGAGGGATGGAGGGATGGGGGACTGTAATGTGAATAAAACAATAAATTATGAGGAAAATATCATTTTTCATAAGAATTTCCATCTGGCACAAATTGTGCATAAAAATGTAATGAATGTATCACAGGAATGTCTGCATCCTTATGTTGCTGACAGAATTATCCATAACAATCAAGAGAGGTAATCAACATGCACACCCATTATTTTATGACTAAATCATGAGAGTTTAGTTAGGTTACAAACAATGCAGCATTTTTGCCTTCAAAATGGGGTCAATTCTTGTCATTGTTACAATACGGGTGAACCTGGAGGACAAATGCTAAGCCATGTATAGTAAAACAAATGCCACATGATTTCATGTGCATGTGAAAGCTAATAAACACAAAGTCATAGAAGCAGTCAGTGTGATGCCATTTGCCAGACGATGGTGAGGAGCAGAAGAATAGATCTTGAGATCCATTGCATAACAAGGTGGCTGGTTAATAAAATTGATCTATGTGTAACAGTACTGAGGGAATAATCCCTAAATGTATCACTATAAAAATATTGATTTTTAGATTGCATGCATAGATCAGATGCATGTAATCTAGTATCATAGTATTCTACAAATATAGAATTTTTACTGTCAGTAAATATATGTACCATATTTACTGGAGCATATCTTGAAGATAGAAGAAGTTGTTGGTCAAAAGTTTTGTGGCTGGGTTAGTGTCCCAATCTCTCCGTTGGAACTCTTGTCTGGTTACAGAAGATGACTGGCTCAGGCTCCATATTAGGCAGTGGCCAGACAACTATTGGTTCCACTTGAAAAATATGCCACTAGAGGGAGTCTGCCCAGATGAACAGGAATATTAGGCTGGATAGCCTAGATCACTAAAATAAAACCAAATAGAATTGGGAAAAATAGTCAATGAAATGATTCTGCTATGCTTGTAGACAGGTACCTTGGATAATGACCATCAAAGAGGCTTCATGCAGCATGCAGCAACTGTAGAGGTCCTTAGTCAAACCTTAGGTAGAACTCAGGGAATCTTGCTGAAGACTGGGAGGAAGGATTTTGAGAGCAAGAGGAGTCAAGGACACTACAAGAACATACCCCACAGAACCAACTAACCTGGACTCTGGGTTCACAGAGACTGAAGGGACAATGAGGGGTATGCATGGGTATGACCTAGGTCCTCTGAATATATGTTGTGGTTGTGTAGCTAGGTGTGGTAAGACTCATAACCCTGGGAGCAGGGACTGATTCTGTCTCTTTTACCTGCTTTTGGGACTCTTACTGGGTTGCCTTATCCAGCCTTGATGTGAGCTATGTGTCTAGTCTTGCTGTAACTTTTTGTGCCATGCTTAGTTGAAATCCCGGGGAGGCCTGCTCGTTTTTGAAGAGAAATGAAATGAAGGAGAAGTGGATCTGGATGAGAAGGAAGTGTATGTGTGTGTGTGGGGGGGTGGGGACTAGAAGAAGAGGACCAGAAGAAAGTGTAGTTCAGACTAATATATGTGAGAAGAAGAAAAATAATAAATAATACATGTAGTAAGTTGTCCTAAGAAAATTCCAACAAGTGACTAGAGGTCATGACAACTTTTGAAGCAGTTCCAAACATTTGTGGAGTAAGTAGCATGAACTCACATTAGAGTGAATCCAGTAAAGAGGAGAAGTAAAGAATCTAAAATATTACTTCAAACAATACTTTAAGCTTCTCTGATATTGAGAAGGAATTAAGAAAACCAGGGAGCAGACACTTAGGAGGGTTCTTCAGAGAAACTAATTCCACGTGTTATTCACGGAAACACTGATTGTAGGACTGTGGTGTTCGCTCAGTCATACAAAGAAAAGTACCTCACTTCTCAGAAATCAGTTCTACATGTTAATCACCATTCACCTCCTAACTACACAAATATTCACCCTGAATCACATTAACTCAGTCCTAACTACTCACATGATCAAGCAATTTCGCATGCCTCTGCTCATAGCTTCCCAGCAAGAGGGCTCCATTCTCACTTGAAGTTTACTGAGTTTGCTGAGAAAGAAATGTCTCAACATCTCCTAGAACATATACTTCACAGCAAAGACTGATATAAAGAGGGAGATTAATTTCAAATCCATACTTTTGTCTCCTTATCTATTTGTAAGCCTGGAGAATTATTTAGAAGACTTCTGTGTGACAATTGTACTTTGGGCTTTGGTGGCACTTGAATAAGGAGTTCCATTTGAGGCTAGAATCATGTCTCTCCAGTTGAGACAACTACTGCTCTTTCAGGGGACTTGGGTTCAGTTCCCAGTATAGACTTGGCAGCTCACAACCATCTGTAACTTTAATTCTACAGGGTCCAACACTCTTCTGGCTTCCTCAGGTTGTACACATCCATAAATGCATTCAGAATCTTTGTGTACATGTAATACAAATTAGAAAATCTTTTAAAATTGCATTTATGTAATAAAGAATCAGATACTAATAATCATTCTTATTTACCTCATTTAAGGTTTCATTGTCTATCTGACTTTTTATTTGACCCTTGCACTCTAGTAAATTACTTTATTGAATAAATTTCCAGGCATGTCAATATTTCTTGACATTAGATTTCTGTGACATCATGATCTATTAGTATTTGATGTTGTGTATGTTTAAGAATCTAATACTGGACTGGAAAGAAAGCTCAGCAGTTAAGGGCACTGACTTCTCTTCCAGAGGTCCTGAGTTCAATTCCCAGCAACCACATAGTGGCTCACAGCCATCTGTAATAGGGATCTGATGCCCTCTTCTGGTCTGTCTGAAGATAGCTGCAGTGTACTAATATACATTAAATAAATAATATTTTTTGAAAAATAATCTAATATTTTGTCAACTATACTCTAAAAGTATTGCATTCTCTTTCTTTCTCTAAAATGTTGCCATTCTTCATTTAAGGAGATCCATTTCTTCCCTTATTTTTCCTTTAGACCTAGAATCAGCTAACAAGTCTTTCTCTTTGGTGATTTCAATACACATTTATAAGTAATATAAGAAGGTAACCTACAGAAAATTAAAGATGCCCTTGTATTTTTAAGTAGTATACTAGCTCTTAATCCAAATTAAGGTATCTGTCAAAGACAGAGAGATGTTATTAAGCAGCTAAAATATAGTTATTGGAAAGACAGTGTGAAAGAAACCAGGATATATTCTTGCTGTGCTTGTAGCTTGCTTCTTCCACAGAAAAATAAATATCAAAGTTATCATGGATATCATGGGTAAGGAGTGGTACAATGCAGGTTTGTGTATTGCTTTCACAGTCTCTGCATAACACTGAGAACATTTTGGTCTGTCACTTCAGGACTTGCTACCAGTATCCAAAATCATTGACTATAGATGTAAACCACTGATCCTGACCAATCATTTGAACTACATTGTAACTTTTCCTTTTTGCCTAACTTCCTGGCTTTCATTGTTTATTTCCCTCATCCTTGGCCTTGCTTCACTCTCTGAATCTTGTCAACATTGTACCAGTATTTGACAGACAGCATTTAATTTCCTTTCCACAGTGATTTCAGTTACTCCTCAGGCTAATCTGTGCCCAATTATGAGAGACAGCAAACACAGGCTACAATTGCTAATTCACATTTCCCAGTATCCCTTCTTTAATCACAGAAAGATAAAGTACACAGGAGGCATGACTTAGTGTAGTCTCTGACTTTGACTGCCATAATTCTGATCAGAAACTTGTCTCCTCTTACAACATGACCAATGAGAATATAATTTTCCAAGTTAATGTGACTTTATCACTTCCAAGTTTTAGTAATTAATCACAAAACATAAGTAAATTGGTCATTTAACATGCAGTTATCAATTCCGTCTAGAGACTTGATAATGACAGCAAATTTACAAATGCAATTTAAGCTTTTTTCCATTGCTATTTAAGTATCTCTATAAACAAATCTGTCATATATAATCTAAAAGAGGTGGTTGTCAGAGATGAGTGACATCCAAGTTTATTTTAAATTCTAGCTTCCAGTTTGGAAGTTTTCATATCAAGAATTCATTTATAACTACCCTTAGAATTTTTTTTGTTGTTGTTTGTTTGCTTTGTGCCAACAGGAATGGGACATAATGTGGTGTGTATTATTGTTTTAATACATCTCAGAGCAACCCGGCAAATTAAGATGACAGATGGGAAGAACCACTATTGACTCGGGGTAATTCAGAGAGGTTGCCAAGAGGCCATTAATTTTGTGTTCCAGAAATTTGGGCACCAGCTTGAAAATAATAAATTAACTATGCTCAAGCAATGAAAAATTCTTTGCATTATACAATGAGGAAAAACCACAAATTCTATACATTTACTTATAAAATATCTGGCCTAATTAGAGTTTAATAGTTTTTATTATCTAATAGTTTACACAGGAGGGTACTACTATACTGAAATAAAAAGAAATTATAATTTAAAATATTTGGGAATTTTAATATCTCTGTAGTTTGCACTATTCTAATCTTCAACATTATAAAGCATTTCGAAAAGTCTGAAAGCCAAAAAATAACATTCATTGGTGTGTGTTTGTGTGCGTGCATGCCTGTATATGTGTAATTTCTATTCTGTAGACTGAATCAATTGTTTGCGGTTTTAGTACCCTTGGAATGTATTAAAAATGTAGAGAATCCTGCGAGAAAGGACTCCATAGGACATATTAAGGAAAACTACATCATGCCAGGAGGGTTATTCAAGCTCTTTTCATCCTCTCCTGTGCCTCTTACACAGGTTAACAGCCTCAAATGCTCTTCAATTCTTCTATTCCTATTGTCTTTTCTTTGCAAAAGTCAGAAAAAGCATTTCCTTTAAAAAGTTCATCTTATCATGCCTTTTCTCCATTTAAAACATTCCAAGGCTACTGAGTTAAATTCTTTATCTTACCATGCCAGAGAGTCTGTGGACTGATCTTGCCCAGATATTCCATGTCTTCTGTATGTTCTGGTTAACTTACCTTTATCTAAGTTGGCCTTCATTCTTCCCAGGGTTCTCCCACATGGCACTAGACCCTGCCTTCCATCTCTGCGTGAGTATCCATTCATCAGGTATTTACGTTGCTCGACTCACTTAGATAGCTGCTCAAGATTACTTTTCTGAAAGTTACCTCCAGCTTTTGAGTTTCATCTCTATGTTTAAATTACTCAATGCTGCATAAAATCAGTCTAATTATATAGCATCTTTATTTTTGAAACAACTTTGAAAAATGTTAGAAAAATGTTATTGTGAGTCAGGAATCAAAATTCAACTACTTGGATTTTTCTGGCTCAGCATATCTTAGTTCTTCTTTGTTGGCTAGTCATAGACATAATATTTGCTGGAGGTGAGCGCTGATATGGCAACAACTTTTCCTATAGCTAGATACTAAAGAAAGAAGACAGAATATGAAGTCTAGGAAAATCGATCTAGAAACTATCATTCCTTAACTTTTGCTGTTTTCTCTTTAGGAACAGGTTTCTGGGTGAAGTCTACATTCATACTATGGGATTTAGATCCTTAGAGAGAATTAACATTTGTATTCCAAACAGAGATGACACTGCCTATTGTGAAGGGTGGTCTTGTCAGTTTGATGGGACTTATAATCATCTGGGTGTATCTTTGAGAGTATTCTCAGAAAATATTAACTAAAGAGGGAGTTTCACCCTAAAACTGTGTGTTGTTTTTTTTTTAATTTATGAACGGTATCAGAGTATGTTGGATGCATTTTCCAGTGAAATTCTAGATGCTGAGTATGATTGTTCTACACATTCAGAGTCTGCATAGAAAAATAATTGCACTTCTAGCGTCAAACACACAGTGAATTCAACTCCAGATTTTACATCACAAAAGAAAATTAATCACAAACCTTACAGTACAGTAAGATATGAAGTATTTTGAGGAAATAATATAACTTGAAAAGTTTACCTAATATATCAGTTAATATTAATTAGGAAAAGTGGTTTAAAGAAGTTATTTTGAAAGAATGATGCTTTAATAGCATAGAAATATCAAATAACAAATAATTCATATATTCTAGAAACTGTCAAAGACCTAGCAAGTGTATTTTCAATGATTACTATAAGAGTTTGTTGATCAACAGTCAGATATAGATGGAGGAGGGATTTGGGGACTTTTCCCTTCAAATCTGAACTGTTTTCTACAGATAGATTTAAGGAAAAGGGAAATTACTGCTTTTACTATGTACCTACAACCCCATCATGGTTCAGTGACTAGTTCCAACCCAAGGGTCATATAGATAGTTAAACTAAATGGGTCATAAAACAAAAGAAAAGTCATAATTCTGAGAAAGGGACTGAGAACTGTGGAGGAGGGTACTCGGGGGTTGAAAGGGATGTGAGAGAGAGAAAAGATAGTGTGTGGGAAAGGGATAGCCAGAATATGTTACATGAATGCATGACATTGTCAAATCTGTCAATACATGATAAAAAGAATATTATGGCCTAAAATATAAAAGATTATAATATAATCTAAAATATAAAATATAGTAATGGGAATAACTTAATTATCAAAAAATGGTAAAACACTTCATATATAATGCATCAGACTAGAATGCATCTCACTACACATTGGCCAGTGAACTTATGGCACAACAGTGTGAAAAATATGCAATGCAGAAGGGATTCATCATAAAAGAAAAAATCAAGAGAGGAAAATCCCTTTGACACTGGAAACTGGAAAGCTAGTTGAAAACACAAGACACTATTACATAAAATGGTAGTCATGAAGAAGACTTCTAATCTGCACATCCTCTTGTGTACCTGTCAGGATCTCTGAAAGTTTAGGCAGAGTGAACATTCTTCATCCAATATGAAGTTGAAGTCTTCCTCTTATTTCCTCAGACCCTTACCTTTCTTTCTGTTCCTGTTTCTGACTTCTCTCTTTGTATCTCTCCACTCACCTGTCAGCATGTTGCCAAATACTCCCCTACCCCCTTACCCTACTCAAACTTGACCATGAACATTGATTGCTTTAAGGTAATTTTCATGGAAATCTCCCCCCTCAAACTTCATTCTTTATTTTTGGCTTTTTTATGTTTGAGTTTTTGACATAAAAGTTTCTTAATAATTTATTTTTATTTTTATGTTATATAAATTTTAAAATTTTTTATCGGCTATTTTATTTTTTTACATGTCAAATGTTACCTCACTTCCTGGTTTCCCCTCCACAAACCCCTTATTCCATTCCTCCTCCCCCTGCTTCTATGGGGGTGGCTCACCCACCCACCCACCCATTCCTGCCTCACTGCCCTAGCCTTCCTTTATGCTGGGGCATCAAACTCTCACAGAACCAAGGGCCTCCCCTCCTATTGTTGCCAGATAAGGCCATCCTCTGCTAGATATGCAGCTGGAGTCATGGATACCTCCATGTGTACTCTTTTATTGGTGGTTTAGTCCCTGGGAGCTCTGGAGGGGGGCGTTGGTTGGTTGATATTGTTGTTCTTCCTATGGGGTTGCAAACCCCTTCTTCTCCTTCAGTCCTTTCTCTAACTCCTTTTTGGGGACTCCGTGCTCAGTCCAATGGTTGGCTGCAAGTGTCTGCATATGTATTTGTCAGGCTCTGGCAAAGCCTCTCAGAAGGCAACTGTATTGCCTCCTGTTACCAGGTCCTTCATTTCATTTGCAATAGTGTCAGGGTTTGGTGACTGTATGTGGGGTTGATCCCCTGGTGGTGCAGTCTCTGAATGGCCTATCTTTCAGTCTCTGCTCCACTCTTTGTCCCTGTATTTTCTTTAGACAGGAGCAATTCTTAGGCCTTCCTGAATGGGGAAAAAGAGATTTATATAGCAGCCTCAGAGATGATGGAAATTTAAGGCTTGAACATTTGTTTGGCTATTTCTATCAGTATCTAGCTCTCATATTACAGTCTGTCTGCTCCTATCTTCCATAATCATACTCCATCACCTCCAATTTTAGTTTATTTCTGTCTCCCCATCCTGTCTCTCAGTGGCATTAATTCTCATAACCTTATAGTTACTCCTTAAGAAGCATCAAATAGCAAACCACTGAAATGAGAAAAGGACCCCCGTTGAAGGAATCAGAGAAAGAACTGGAAGAGCTTGAAGGGGCTCGAGACCCCATATGAACAACAATGCCAAGCAACCAGAGCTTCCAGGGGCTAAGCCACTACCTAAAGACTATACATGGACTGACCCTGGACTCTGACCTCATAGGTAGCAATGAATATCCTAGTAAGAGCACCAGTGGAAGGGGAAGCCCTTGGTCCTGCTAAGACTGAACCCCCAGTGAACTAGATTGTTGGGGGGAGGGCGGCAATGGGGGGAGGATGGGGAGGGGAACACCCATAAAGAAGGGGAGGGGGTGGGGGCGGGGGAGGGGGATGTTTGCCCGGAAACCGGGAAAGGGAATCACACTCGAAATGTATATAAGAAATACTCAAGTTAGTAAAAAAAAAAAAAAAGCCACGAAATTGGAAAGAGAGTAGAAACAGATAGACAGATAGATGACATAAAAAAGAAGCATCAAATAACCTTCACCAGAATTAATCTTTATTTATTTATATGTTTATCTATCTACTTATTTATTTTATATCATGTAAGTGCACTGTCATTGTCTTCAGATCCACCATACAAGGTCATCAGATCCCATTACAGATGGTGGTGAGCCACTGTATAGTTACTGGGAATTGAACTCAAGACCTCTGGAAGTGCTCTTAGCCTCTGAGCCATCTCTCCAGCTCCAACTTAATCTTAGTTATGGGGTAAATTCTTGTTCTAGTTACTCAAAAAATAACTTTTTGCTATTTCATGCCATATGCTGTCTTAGAATACTTATATGCTTGAGGAAAAGAGAAGACCAAATGACT
Source organism: Rattus norvegicus (assembly GCF_021556685.1). Classification (NCBI taxonomy): domain Eukaryota; kingdom Metazoa; phylum Chordata; class Mammalia; order Rodentia; family Muridae; genus Rattus; species Rattus norvegicus. The sequence goes on along the minus strand of NC_141537.1, from coordinate 54,861,670 downwards.
ATGCTGAGAAAGACAATAAGGAAATATTTTGGATCACATGGAGACTTGGCATTAAAGACAGGCTACAAAAATGTTGGTGGAATGGGATGTTGAGCTTTGGAACATGCCATATGAAAATAGAGCAAGCATATTTTACCATAATATTTATCAAAATTAATAAGCAAACCTGGGGTTTTATGAAAACCCAAGAGCTCTAAAAGGTTTTCATATTTTAACTATAGCTTGTGTCTTTGACATGAACCGTGAAGGTGTTCTAGAAAAGACTCAGTTTGTGACATTACATTCTTCACATTTTTTCTGTAATTAATTTGAAAGATATCCATCAATATCACACAGAGAAAGAAGAGGTCACTTTATAAAATTCAACTTGCATGTCAGACATTTTTATATGCAAGTGTTAGAAAAGTTGAATGCAAAAGCAAATCATTAGAATAGAGTGAGGAATTCGTTGAATTTTATGAGCAGTTTATAAAATTCACCCTTGTATTAAACCCCAGAAGTAAGGTAGCCCTGGAGTACTTAAGTGTATGTTTCTCTCAGAGATCTGCATTCATTCTGCTCTTTAGCCAACTAATATTAATGTGTTATAACTACTTCATATGTTGAAATTTGTATCCTATCTTTGACAGTCATACAAGGCTTACATAGAACCACAATGTGGGCTCTGAGATTTACCTTTATTCATTCCTCGTAAAGACAAATTTGCTATGAGTATAGACTATAGCATGATCAATTTTGCCTTGATTTCTAAAAATGTATAAGATCTATGCTATGTCTAAAAACGATACTAATACAATAGTATTAGTATGCTTTCTGTTATGTCTAAACTTTTCTTTTTATCCAATTATCCTTAATCATTTTTAATTTAAGTTTTACATTCTTTAGTTATTTGATTAATTTAGGAATTAATTCTTAGACTTTAACATGTATAGGTTCACTTAATTTGTTAATTAAAAATGAAGATTTCTCATCTTTATCTGAAGCAAGAGGTATAAAGTGGATCTCAGAAACATGTTCTTAGACATAGTTATGACAAAGATATTCAATCCGACATTCTTTGAGAAAATCTTAAGTAAAATTGGATTACTCATTATCAGGAGATTTTTCTATGCCCATTCTTCAATTTAACAGTTTAAATACTAGTTTACAATTATTTCTTCAGAAAATAATGTTTGGTGGGACGTTTTTGGAAGTTTTGCTTGAGAATGTGAATAGAAAAAAAAAAGTAAAGAGACATAGAATGTCCAAAGTAAAATGAAAGCACCATGTAGGACATTTAGTCTGTTAATCATTAATGAATTTGTATGTAACATATGAATGTATGTGTGGGCATATGTGTTGAACTCTCACAAACAACCTAGGTGTTTTTCCTCAGGTGATGCTTTTAAGTGATGATGTTTTTGCACTCAGGTTTTCACAATACTTACCTAAGTTCTTACCATCTAAAGTAGTATCTATATGGGAGTGGTGTCTAGAATATCACAAGCTTTAATACATGTGTGAACATTAAATTCAATAATAATCATCTACAGACACAAAACTAGCATTAGAAGCTAGAACTCACCCTTGTAAGACATTTCAAGAGCAGAACAAAAGACTATATGTATATAGTATTTAAAATTAGGTTGTCTTTACAATGTTAGGGAAAGTTAAAGAAGAAAGGGTGGACTCAAATAAGAAACCCCCCAAAGATTCCACTAAAGAACATGATCCCATTCTCAGAAGAATATTCTTATTATCAGTAGAAAGAAATTACTGGAGTGTGCCTAAGAAAATTGAATTTCCATCTATCTTAGAATCTTCTGGAAAGACTGAGTTTCAAGTTAGCTTGCACTCTCAATGTATGCTTTGTCAAAATCGAGTGTCATTCATCAATGGGCAATGTTCCAAAGGTCAGAAACCATTGTGTTCTTTCATCCCATTGTGGAATTTTAGAACTGTGTTAAAGCAGAGGTCTCATGAAGAATATGTTGCTCTTACGAATAGTATAAATCTATGGGACAGCAATTTCACTTTTTGGAAAAATATCTGACTCTAATATTGCCTTCAGTTATAAGATTATGAAGCAAATGGTGGGGAATTTAAAATATCTTTCTACTAGTTACTACTCCATAGGCATTAGTAGAATAAACATAACCACTCAGTTACATCATCTACCAGCCAAAGGACACGTCAGATGATGCCCGTGGATGTTTTTTGGTTTTGCTTTTTTTTTGTTGTATTTTGCATTTTGATTGTGTTATGTGTTGTGAATGAATCTATTTGTTCCTCTGACCTTTTCAGAGTCTTAATGAGGCCAAAAAGCAGGCCTGAAAGCAGAGTTCTATTTTGGAAACTTTGGGCAAGCAGTATATTTTGGTAAAAGGTATTTGTATCATTCAGACTCTAAAATCATATGGGGCTTTAAAATCACTTCCAAAAGTCATGTAAGCCTTTGACTTACACAAATTATTAAATAACAGCTGTTTTTCCTAAATTCAATCACAAAAACCCCAAAAACATAAAGAAAAAGGAAAAAAACACAAAAGCCCATAGGAAAGCACAAAATTGGGACACTGGAGACCACAATAACAATATTGACCCCTGTAATATATTTTAATGAATGCAACTTAGGCACATTCATTTTGCAGGATGTCTAGCAGTGGGAACTTCTGTGTTCATTAAAATATTTTGGCTTGGAAAACATAAATAACAATTAACATTGCAGCAACAAAACTGAAAGAGGAAAACACTGGTAATTACTCATGTTAAAGTACTGTTGTCTGTTTCATCAAGATTTATACATGGAACAAGCTTTAAAATATAATTGATCATTAGATTAAAAAGTAGATTCAATCTTAGAAGTATTTATCTTCTAAATTATAAAATGAGAAATATATCTCCAAGGAGCTGAAAGCTGGTTTCATTGGAAACAGTATCCTTAATTTTAAAGCAGATGTTTGCAGGATATAATTAGACATATTTTTCTTGCATGACACAATCCAAAAGAGTTCAGCAAGCCACAGAAGTTCAGTAGTTCAACTCACAAAGTCCAAGCTCTGGATGTGGAACAATTCCAATATCAGAGGGAGCACATACAACTTAGAAGTTTGAGCACGACATAAATAGAAATGTAGCTTTTGAAAACATCCATGTTTTCAAAGTGGTTATTTTTAAACATTCTATAGTAGTGAGAGTACAGTATAAGATTTACTAATTTTAGGAATACAGTGTAGTAGTATTGGTTGTAGATAAGATGTTCGGCATATTTCTAGACACTATTAACTTTGCTCAATTGAAACTTTCCACCCGTTGATTACCATTCCATTTCTTCAGAACCCAGTCCTTAGAAATGACCAGTTCACTCTGGTTTTGTGAGTTTGAATGTTTTAGGTACTATATGTAATAGAAATTGGGAAGTAATTGTCTTTCTCTACAGGGAATATTTCTTTACCATAATCTCTTACAATAAAAGGATGAGATGTTTTTATTATATGCATAAACCACATCTCCTAAATTATTATTAAGTAATGGAAGCAACTTTATCAAGCAGCAATAAGAAAAACTGAAGTGAGGAGAAGTGGTAAGAAATGGCATCTTGGATGATAAGAATGTCCAATTTTAGCCTCTGTTGAGCATAAGGTCAGTTACAACTTTTTCAATACACAGTCTTTATTCGGTTGAGTTACTTTACCTGTAGACTTAATCTGTTGACTGTTTTTATTGTAAAAGGGTTTTAAATTTTGTTAAATTTTTTCGGCATCTATAGATCATATGTCTTCTTTTTTCTTTTTGCATATGGGAAACCCATATACTGATTTATGGATATTGAGTAATGCTTGCATCTTAGATATAAATCTCACTTCATCATGATGAGTCATTTCTTTAATGTGCTAGATGATTTTGTTTGTTAATGTTCAGCCGAGAATTTTTGATTCATATTTTATCAGAGAGTTGATCTCTTTTCTTCTTTTGTGGAGCCCTAGTTTGTATTAGATATACCTGGGTTGTAGGGGTCTTTGATACCGTTTGACAGCATCCCTTACACTTTCAGTTTTGTCTTTGAGTGCTAGGAATTTTGCTGAAATGAACCTATCTCCACAGCGATTGCTAACTTTGTCTTTCTTCAGAACCTTCCCTGTAGAAACCACCAATTCACTCTGATTTTATAAGCTTTGCCCTTTAAATAATAGGATTCAACAGTGAAGCCATCTGGTATTGTCTTTTAAAACGATTGCTACGTTACAGTTTTCTGCCTTTTTCATGGTTCGGTCTTGATAAGCTAAATGAATCTATGAGTTTGTCCATTTTCCTATACCATTTAACCTTTGTCTTGTTCATCGTAGTTCCTTGAAATTTGTATTTCTATGCCATTGAGTATATTATTTCGTTTTTGCTTTTAAGTGTTGCTTGTTTGGGTATGCTCTATCTTTTATCTAGTTAGTAAGTCCAGGGTTTGTTAACTTTGCTTCTTCCAGTTTTCCCCTAATTCAACCACAGGGGTCAGCAGGTTTATCCATTGGTTGGGTGTAAATATCTGCATTTGACTCCTTCAGCTGCTTGTTGGGTTTTTCGGAGGGCAGTCACGATAGTTCCCTTTTTGTGAAGACATCATAGTATCAGTGATATTGTCAGGCCACGGGGCCTCCCCTTGAGCTGCATCCCAATTCGGGCCTGTTGCTGAACCTCCTTTTCCTCAGGCTCTCCAAAATGGAGAGTTTTGCCTCTGCAGTTCTTTCAGACAGGAACAATTCTGAATCAGAGTTTTTGACTGTGGGATTTCAACTCCCTCTTTCAACTTAATGCCCTTTTTTACTACTGGAGGTGGGCTCTACAAGTTCCCTCTCCCCACTGTAGGGCTGAAGCCCTGAGGGCCAGCAGAAAGAATGGAAACAGGCAACTTCGGGAGGTAGGAGGTGGGGGGACCCTCTAGAATGTACCAGAGAACTGGGAGGTGAGACTCTCAGGACTCAAAGGGACCACAGAGGAAATACTTTTGATATCTCTGATCTCCTGAAACACCTAAAGGATGCTTGGCTATTCCAAGTCTACCCTAGAAATATGCAAATATGCCTCAAAGATGACTGATTCAAAGCTACATTGACTCTTCTTCTATCACTCTTATGGCCCATATTACTTAAAACCTTGATCATCTGTCATATATCTATTATTTAGACCATAATTTCTTTAAAGGTAACGCGGATATAATTATGTCATAAATGATTGGTTTAGAGTAAGAACTATAGAAACTGATGGCTCTATCACTTGTTATAGAGCAAATTGATCCAAATTATTTTGATATTCTACTGTTCATCAAAAAACAGGGCAATGAGAATATACGTCCTATAATTTTGTCAAAGATATAAAATACAATGATTTTTTAAAAAATATTTTGCAAAATCTAAAGGTATTGGTTATATTTATCATTAAATAAGATATTAAAGACAAATATGTAGCTTAAGAGGTAAAATGATAGCTTTCAGAGATATAGAAAGAAGATCTGCTCTGTAGTATACACTTGGACAGAATCTTAGGAACAAAAATTAAAGCATTACATAGATCCTGTGTGTTAAAATAATCACATTCACATTAAGTATCCCCTTAATCCTGTCAGAATTATTTTCACTAACAATGCATCAGCAGTAAATGCTGGTGACGATGTGGGCAAAAAGGTACACATATGCACTGTCATTGAGAACGTAAATTAATCCAATTATATGCATATAAGTGTGAGGATTTTACATGAGAACTAATAAAATACAAAAATATTAAAATAGATAAGTAAAACTTTGTTTTGATCCATCTATACCATTTTTGGAGATATACCAAGTGTCAGCTTACTGTACAGATACCATCACACTCATGATTCCCATTACCCTTTTACAGCAGATGAGTGACGGGCTCATCACTCTGTATTGTGATATGTGTTGTATTGATGGATATATTGATAGATATATTGATAGAGGTATTGGTCAATATGCACTGGTGGATGATAAAGATGATAAGAATAGATAATATACATGGTAAAGATAATGTGGCATATATGGTGTACATTAATTCTATACAAGATTTTGTGTGTTCATAAATAAGAATAAAATTATTTTGAAAGAAATAAATAGAATTTTATGTCATCATGCTAAATAAATGATCTTTCTAGAATCTACAGGAGAAAAATGACATGAATAAAAGAGAAATCTTAGAATTAAGATATGTGATAGTCTGGGTAGATATGATAGGCGATTTTATATGCATATATGGAAGCTTCAGAAGGAAACTCCAATGAGCAAACACACTGAGATACGGTGACTCTCCCCACATTCTTCAGCTGATGGCTGCGTAACCGGCTCAAGAAATGTAAATGTAAACCTTATGTTTAGTTTTCACCCATATCAAGTGTTTTACTGTGATACAGAATTTTTGGAGTATAAAATGAAATGACTCAACTCTTGCTAATATAATAAATATTCTGTATTAGAGCTAATATAATATAAGCAAATTCCAGTTCAAAAACCTGCGTTTCAAATCAATTAAAATGGAGATGAAATGAAATCAGTACCCAAAGTATTTGGCTAAGAAACCAGTGCTCATGTAATAAATTCCTCAAGAAAGTGGGGATTTTGTTCAATGTGAAAGGTTGTTATTTAATTTCTTAGGATACTTGCTTTGTATGGAATTTTATGTAACAAAAACTGATTATGGAATCCAGGGAAGCAAGTAAAGGTATACACATATACTTGACAAGAAACATTTATAGGAAATAAATGGGAAAACGATAAAAAAATGGCAAATAGAAAAGCAAGATTCTGGGTCTGAAGTAATAAATGAAGGTAGATCCTAGGGGGACTCTAGACCACTTTCTCATTATTTATCTTAAAATGAAATATTAATTTGTTTAAAATTATCAGAAGGAGACATTTCTTGAAGCTTGAATGTGAAAATCATTATCATTTTAAAAAGCTCCGAGTAATGGAATATGTGATCAGATAAAGAAAGTTAATCCTATAATGTAATACCATGAAGGAAGGTTAATGGATAGATTAATACTGATGGCATTAATCCTGCCAATGTAGGATGGTGGCTTAACATGCTCTCCTAGGAAAAGTACTGATTAAATTCTGTTTATCTGCTTGGGAGGGATAGTGTGGAGCAGTTTGGGTAGTTAGAGATATTTTGTTTACCCTTTCAAATTATTCAAATTCAAATATTTTTTCCAAGGTCACAAGTCACTGAATAAGCAGATTTAAAAAAAAAAGTTTTAACTTCTCTTAGTTGTCATTTTATGAATGACTAAGTACAATTTACATGTTTCCTACTTTTTTTATGAATTTTTTGGAGACACAAGATTTCTGATTCATGCATACATCTGATAAGGGGTTAATATTAGAAACATACTGGAGCCTAAGCAAGTCTGTAATAAGACTGAACAGATGTTCTGGTTTTAAAATAGTCAAAAGAAATGAATGTTTCTCAGAAGTAAAGACATGTAAGTGGCTAACAGGTACATGTTCAAAATCACTGATGTGTGTAGAAATGCAAATCTAAATTACAATTATATATCTTCCCAACACCTGCTAAAATGGTTCATATCAGGAAAAAAATAGTTTTGCTGATGGTATGCAGAGGCGATTGTTTGCGTACTGGGAATGTAAATTAGCATAGCTGTGATAAAATTGGATTTGGATATTCCTCAAAAACGAAACCCAGGCTCGCCAAATGATCATGTGATCCCACCCAGGATGTATATCTAAACTCAGTACACCAACGATATATCTATCTGCATTCCCACATTCATTACAACATTATTTATAATAGTTGAGGTATGCAATAAACCTAAGTGCTTATCATAAGTGAATGAATAAAGAGAATGCCACACACATAATATAATACTATTCTAACATAAAAGGAATTGTAAAACTTGCAATTCGCAATACCACGGACTATCTTGAAAGAATTATGGTAAGTGAAATAATACAATGACAGAAAGAAAAAAATACTATGTAATCTTATTTATATATGGAATGCAAAAGCAGAGAATAGAATATAGTTATTAGGTGCCAAAGCCTAGAAGGTTATGAAGATTTTTATCAATAGTTCAGCTAAATAGAGGAATCAATTGAGTTTTGTAGGTACAATAGGATGAATATATTTAATGAATCATATTCTTAAAGTTGTTAATGGGGTATTCTCATGTTCTTGTCACAAACCGGTCTATGACTGGAGGCAATGAACATTTTTGTTAGCTTTCCTTAGTCATTTCTAAGTGTATACATATTTAAAAACATTTTGTGCACGAGAGATAAATTTATGCCTTCTTTTAAACTGTTGGGTAAACAAATAACAGGAACAAGGTTCAGAAATTTGACTTTCAAGATAAGAATATATAGTTTAGTGCTTAGTTGCTGAAATTATGCATATAGACTCAATTTCTCTTTAAAAATAGTTTCTTGACTAGTAAACCACCCACTCTTCACCTAAACTCCATCCATATCCTAGGAAAATTAAGTGGAATTAGAATTTTGTGGATTTTAAACTAAAGCCACATTATGTTGAGAGACAGGAGTATGTATCTTTTGTAGAACCTCAGCCTCTCCCATATAAAATAAAATGTCAGACTTAACAAAATACAGGAAAAGTTAGCATAAAGACCAGCCATGTACTTACACTCAAAGACCCAACTCAATTTAATTGTTTAAATCACCCCCATTACACAGAAAGTGTTAAAGTTTGGTCTTTTGCTGTGTACTGTAGTGCAAAATATGGCCCCACTAAAGCCTGGTTGCCTCAAGGGATGATAGAGTTTGCGTGTACACAAGTGGTGCTCTGTAAGTTTGCCATCCCCCCAAGTCATCCTTGATTGGTGAATAAAGATGTCTACAGCCTATAGCTGGGCAGAAGAGAGATAGGGTAGGGTTATGGTTACTGGGCTTGGAGTCAGAGAGGACTCCTCCCACCGAGGGGTGGTCTGGAGGGTAAGAGGGTGAAAGGAAAGACAATAGAGAGAGACTATGCCATTGGTTAGGTGAGTCATGAAAATATGGCCACAGTTGGAATAGGGACAGCCTAGATTGACAGAACATGACAAGTCACATCTCGGAGATATTGGCAGGGAAACAGGGATTATAACATAGAGGGGAAAATCTGCCCAGCTCTAGTACGTTAAAGGCTTATTACAGTTATAAAATTATGTCTTTTTATCTGGGAATTAAATGATCAAAGACAGGGAAGAAACCCCAATTGAGGTTAAATACTTAATACAACAGGAACCTTTACTCTTTAGTGTTAACATCCAGTAATCCCCTAATTTTTAAATGCCTGTTTTTATGGTAGCAATAGCCATTTTTTCTGGTTTATGCCGTTTCTTTTAGCAATGCTGTCTAGCTGACTACTGTGAATGAATCTAGCCTAGGGTCATGCGCTCTACTCTCTTTTTATGTATTTCTAGACCTTCCATAGTGGAGCAACTCTTATCTGTCCTTTTATTTTCTTGATTTTGAAGTTTTAAGACTGCAGTTAAGTTGTAAGGTTTGATATTTTTTAATGATATGTGTCTGACTAATGTTTTATCAGGAGACAGAGCTTACATATTTTCGGTTAAAATGTGACACAGATGATGCTGGGTTCCATTGTGACTTACTGCCTGCCAGAGGAGGCTGTCATTACGTGCAGTTCTGCTTTAGATCAGATTAGTCTGCCAAGTTTTTCCACTATGAAACTATTCCGTTCCTTCTTTATAGTTGTTAATTTTTACTGGAGCTGACATTTTGATGCTAAAGGAAAGCTGTGTATGTGTGTGTGTGTGTGTGTGTGTGTGTGTGTGTGTGTGTGTGTGTTATATGTATAGTTGTTGTTTCACACCTTTAGTCTTTAGTTTTAACATCCAGTGGTTCCCTAATTTCTTTTTTTTTTTTTTTCGGAACTGGGGACCGAACCCAGGGCCTTGCGCTTCCTAGGTAAGCGCTCTACCACTGAGCTAAATCCCCAGCCCTGGTTCCCTAATTTCAAATGTCTGTTGTTGTGGTATCAACAGTCATTTTCTTCTGATTTTGCCATTTTCTTTTTTACAATGGTATCCAATTGACTACTGTAATCCAAAACAAACAAAAATCCTATATTATCATCTCATTATTTGTTTATTTATTGATTTATAGAAGCATTTATATTTTTTAACATTTTGTTTGTGACAAAGTTTAAAATAAAATAAAAACAATTAGAATGATGAAAAATAGAAAATAAAATCAAATATGTACACAGAGCTAGCTGTATATACAGTGGTAACATAGCTCTATGGTTATGGTTGGGAACTATGCTAAGTGGACATTAAAATGGAAAATGTAAACTCAAATTTCTAGGAGTAGTATATCTTATTGTCAGGAAGAACATATAAAATACCATGCTTTTGAATTTATATTGTTCGTGGAGTATTGGTTGTTCTACGACTATTATACATGGAATAAAACACATATGTAATCATTTATAACTTTTTACAGTGAGAAAAACAGGAAGCAAGATAATATTTAAAAAAAAGAACTCCACAGACTCTTTGGAAAATAAGTGATTCCAAGTCTACAGCAGGGACTATGCATGTAATCTTTGGAAAATTTGTCATGTGATAAGACAGGGCATGATGCATGGATCATGTCCAATGTAGTCAGCAGCATTGTGAAGTACATATGCTGAATACGATAAGTAAGAGTAAGATACTGAGTATAGTACAGGAAACTGTCAGAGGGAGGTGTGGATGGAGGGATGAGCTGAAAGTGTCACAGGGTGCTCGGCAAAATGAATCTAAACCCCATAGGTGGGAGACTTTCTAGAATCTACCAGAGACCTGGGATGTGAGAGACCCTCAGGACATCAAAGGGAGGGACCTTAGTTGAAGTGACCAACAGTGGGAAGAGGGAATTTGTAGAGTCTACCTCCAGTAGAAATACAAGGCATCAAGTGGAGGTATGGGGTTGCTATTCCATAGTCAAGAACTCTGACCTAGAATTGGTCTAAACTCTGACCAGAATTGGTCTAAAAAACTGCAGAGACAAAAGTTGAGAATAGAATGAGGGAAAGGGGGTCCAGTGATCGGCCCAACATGGGATCCAGCTTAAAGAGAGGCTCTAATGGCTGATATTATTACTGATGCTATGGTGTGCTTACATACAGGAGCCTAGCATGACTGTCTTCCAAGAGGCCCAACAAGCAGCTGACAGAGACAGAAGCAGATACTTACACCCAACCAATGGTCTGAAGTTGGGGACCAAATGATTGGATTAGGGAAAGACTGGAAGAAGAAGAGGAGGAGGAGGACAGGCCCATAGGAAGACCAGCAGTCTCAATAAACTTGGATCCCCAAGATCCCTCAGACACTGAGCCATCAACCAGGCAGCATACAGTGGTTGGTACAAGGCCCCTAAGACATAAAGCAGAGGAATGTCTGGTATCCTCAGTGAGAGAATATGCACCTAACCCTGGAGAGATTTGAAGCCCCAGCGAGTGGGAAGGCCTTGCCTCCTGGAGACAGGGGAGAGGAGAAATGGGATAAGGAACTGTTGGAGGGCAGACCTGGAGAGGGATAATGACTGGACTTTAAGAAAAAAAGAGTAAACATAATAATTTTAAAAAGAAATAAAGAAAAAAGGAAAACATATCAGATCATCAGAGAGCTTCTCACACCCCAGGTCTCTGGGGCTTTTTAAAGCTTCTCCTTGCCCTCATCACCCACCTCCACTGTTGTATATTTAGATTCATTCTCCTGGCTCTCTGGGTTTTTCTCCTTTCTGTCAAAACCTGATCCTCCCCACCTTTCCCCCTTCTCCTCTCCTCTCCTATCCAGGTTCTTCCCTTCCTCTGCCTCCCATGATTGTTTTGTTCCTCCTTCTAAGTGGGTTTGAGGTATCCACACTTGAGCCTTCCTTCTTGTTCTGCTTTCTACAGCCTGTGAAGAGTATGATAGCCAGTCTGAACTTTTTTGCTAATATCCACTTATCTTATTGGTGACCATGTACCATGGCCCTTTTGGGTCTTGGCAACCTCACTCTGGATGATATTTTCTAGTTCCATCCACTTGCCTCCAAAATTCATAATGTCTTCATTTTTAATAGCTGAGTAGTATTCCATTGTATAAATGAACCACATTTCTGTATCCATTCTTTGGTTGAGTGGCATCTCATTTCCAGCTTCTGGCTATTACAAATAAGGCTGCTATAAACATGTCCTTATGGTATGATGGAGCATCCTTCAGGTATATTCCAGGAGTGGTATACCTCGTTATTCAGGTGTAACTATTTTCAATTTTCTGAGAAACTGCCAGATTGACTTCCAGAATGGTTGTACTAGTTTGCAGGACTCAGTGGTGATGGCATTAGTCAAGATACACAACAGTGGAGAGATGGAATTTGAAGAGCCCACCTCTAGTTGATAGACATGTCCCCCAGTTGAGGCAGGGGGCACCCTCCCATTTTCAAATTTTTTAACCCAGAATTGTTCCTGTCTAACAGAAATGCAGGGACAAAAATGTAGCAGAAACTGAAAAAGAAAGCCACCCAGTGGCCAGCCCAACCTGGGATCCATCCCATGCTCACACATCAAATCCAGAAATATTACTAATGCTATATTGTGTTTGGATAAAGGAGCCTAGCATGGCTGTCCTCTGAGAGGCTCTTCCAGCAACTGACTGAGACAGATAAAGACACAGTCAATGACTGGAGTGAGGTCAAGGACCCATATTAAAGAGTTAGGAAAAGGAATGAAGGAGCTAAAAGGGATTGCAACCCAATAGTAAGAACTAGTGTCAACTAGCCAGGAACCCTCAAACTCCCAGAGACTAAGCAAAAACCAAGGAGCATACATGGGCTGCTTCGGGTCCCTGGGCACATGGGTGGTAAAGGATTGCCTTGTCTGGCATCAGTGGGAGAGGATGTAATTAATCCTGTGGAAATTGATGCCCCAAGGAAAAGGGATGTTGGTGGGGGTGAGGTGGGAGTAGGTGGGCAAGTAGGGAGTACCCTCTCTAAGGTGGGGAGGGAGGGGAGATGGGGTAAAGAACTAGGGGAAGGGAGGCCAGGAAGGGGGCAACTTTTGGAATGTAAATAAATAAATAATTAAATAAAAAGAAAAAACTATCAGCATAAAATTGGAAATGTCAAGACAAAATTATACGTAATGGGGGCTGGCAAGAGCGGATAAAAGGATAAAAAGGATCCTTTCTACTTCCTACTAAACCTAAAGATTTGAGTTGATTTGCAACCTATATTGAAGAAGGAATAAAGTGACTCAGTAAAGTGTCCTTGACATGGACACTAAGGCATGTGCATGCCTGCATCTGGACACATGTATCAGATATACACACACAAGATAATAGCAAATAAATATATATTGATGTAATATATATATCTCAATAAAACACACAAATATATACACATACAAAAGTGAAAAGAGAATAGAAATCTACCACACCAAAACTCTTTGTATAAAAAAAAAACACCTGTCATATAAGAAACATGAGAATGCATGCCATATATCATGTACCCCAAAGAAGAAGAAAATGTACTTCTCAGGCACTCACTTCATGGTGAAAACAAAGCAAGGAACAGAAGTAATAACACATTTTTTACAATGTTACCAGATAAAAGCAAACCAACAACTTTGCAAGACTGAAAAATATCTTGAATGCAGCCTCATTGTAGTGAAACTGTAAACTTCAGCTTTAAGGCAAATGCAGGAGAAAATTCAAGCACTATTTCCTTTCTTGCCTTCAAGAACTGGGAGGTCAATATAAAATTCATTACAATAGTGTTAGTATACAAACTTTTGGCTTTAATATAATAAAGGTACTAATAATTCATTGATACCTAACTGTTTGATCTTTGAGAGGATGAGCAGAACATTCTACTACTGGAGCACCTTTCCTACCATTGAGCAACTGACTCAGCAATGCTTAATCTGCCTTAAATGTCATCCAAAGCAATTTATTATTGAAAGTATCTCTAGGAACTCATTACAACCCTTGTCACTTATATGAAGTCAGCCTAAGGCCATGTCACAAGTAAAGTTCTTTGTGGACATAATGTCATATTTGTCCAAGTTTTATAGATATGAAAACAAATGTTAACTATTTCATTGGCGAATTGTGTCACTTATTGATGTGAACTTACATTACTTTTAATCCTGTGGTTGCTGTGTTCCTCTCTCTTCATGACCTAGAGTACATTATAGGCTTAAATTCTGAACTCTATCTTCTCTAGGCTCTGCTGTTAAGTATTGGTTTGCCTCATTGATTCAGTGCCTCCTGACTGAAAGTTACCCTTGGACTTAATTTTCCCATAGACGATAAACTTTACCAGTGGAAGATACACACCACTAAAGTACTTAATTCAATAATGCACTCAATACTAATGTGGCTAGATGTTGACATGGGTTTTGCATCTTAAGTGATACTTGATTAGGGAAAGCCCATTAAGATGAAAAGATAATGGGTATCACCTTCCCATTTTTTTTTACAGGACCAGCCACATGGATGGGAGAAGCCATAGAAACTTTACCACTTGTCTACAATTATGGCCCTAACTAAAATGTTTTCCATAGCCTGGAACTTTGAAAATTATTCTGCAATGAGTTTTTTTCAGCCTTGCTTGATTGTTAACTTACTTAGGAACTTAGGAGAACAGTTGTTCAGAGTAGATAATTATTTTATTAGTGATTAAATGGTGATTCATCTAATTTTTTGGAATTGCTGCTCTAAAAACTGTATCTCCATACAATTTAATTTCTTTAAAAATGTGCTAAAGATACTTGTGGAATGAGGTTAATATTCATTTGAACTACTTAAAAGACAGATTTTCCTTAGGACGAATAGCTTTTTATAGAACCCCATTTTTTCAGGGGTTATCTAGAAATAAAAAGAAATTTTGAATGTTGCCAATAACACAAAGGTTCCTGTGTGGGAAAATGGAAAAGAAAGCTCAAATCAAAGACAAGGAGGGAGATAGACATGGAAGGGGAGAGGGAATAAACAAAGAAAACAGAATGTCTGGAAAGTATGAAATCCGTCTATCACCCATCTTCCTAATAATTAACCTATTATTTACCTAAGTCTGTACATGTACATGCATATTTCATATGAAACATTTTCATCTGTCCTGACAACACATAATATAAGAGCCGTACACTAACCAAATCTCCAATACCTGGCAGAGGAAGCCCTCTGATTTGTTGATAAATGTGAACCTATAGACTCCCAAAACATTATGAGTTACTGCTTTTGCCCTCAGTTGCCACACAAAAGTAAAAGCTAAGTCACCAAGTACATCCCAATTACTGAATGTTTCATGTACTTCAGTCACAGGGTTGAGAGTTCCCTAATCTAGCAATGGCCTGGGGACTTTCTCCATGAAGAATAATTTCCAATATACCAGAAGGCGCCATGCAAGCTTCCAATGGACAGAAGAAAACAAACCTCACACCTAGCAGAGTGGCTAAAATAAAAATCTCAGGTGACATACATATACAGCCACCCAATTAGACAAGATGGATGAAGCAAAGAAGTGCAGGCAGACAGAATCCGGATGTAGATCTCTCCTGAGAGACACAGCCAGAATACAGCAAATACAGAGGCGAATGCCAGCAGCAAACCACTGAACTGAAAAGAGGACCCCAGTTTAAGGAATCAGAGAAAGAACTGGAAAGCTTGAAGGGGCTCGAGACCCCATATGAACAACAATGCCAAGCAACCAGAGCTTCCAGGGACTAAGCCACTACCTAAAGACTATACATGGACTGACCCTGGACTCTGACCTTATAGGTAGCATTGAATATCCTAGTAAGATCACCAGTGTAAGGGGAAGCCCTGGGTCCTGCTAAGACTGAACCCCCAGTGAACGTGATTGTTGGGGGGGCGGCAATGGGGGTAGGATGGGGAGGGGAACACCCATAAGGAAGGGGAAGGGGAAGGGTTAGGGGGATGTAGGCCCATAAACCGGGAAAGGGAATAACACTTGAAATGTAAATAAGAAATACTGAAGTTAAAAAAAAAAATCTCAGGTGACAACAGACACAGCCAAGGGTGTGGAGGAAGAGGAACACTCCTCCACTGTGGTTGGGATTCCAACTGGTACAACCACTCTGGAAATCAGTCTGGAGGTGCCTCAGAAAATTGGACATTGTACTTCCTGAGGACCCAGCTATACCACTCCTGGGTATATGCTCAAAAGATGCTCCAAAATAGAACAAGGACACATGTTCCACTATGTTCATAGTAGCCTTATTTATAATAGTCAGACAGTGGAAAGAATCCAGATGTCTCTCAACAGTGGAATGGATACAGAAAATGTAGTACATTTATACAATGGAGTATTAGTCAGCTATTAAAAACAATGGCTTCATGAAATTCTTAGGCAAATAAATGAAACTAGAAAATATCATCCTAAGTGAAGAAACCAAATCCCAAAAGAACAGACATGGTATGCACTCACTGATAAGTGGATGTTGGCTCAAAAAGCTCAGAATACCCAAGAAACAACAGATCATATGAAGCTCAAGAAGTTGGAAGACCAAAGAGTGGATGCTTCAGTCCTTCTGAGAAGGGAGAACAAAACATTCACAGGAGGGAATACAAATAAAGTGTGGGTCAGAGACTGAAGGAAAGGTCATCCAGAGATGGCTCCACCTGGGGATCCATCCCATATACCATCATGAAACCCAGACAATATCGTGGATGCCAAAAGTACATGCTGACTGGAGCCTGATATAGCTGTCTCCTGAGAGGTTCTGCCAGAGGCTGACAAATACAGAGGCAAGTGCTCGCAGCTAACCATTGAACTGAGAATGGGGTCCCTAATGGAGGAGTTATAGAAAGGACTGAAGGAGCTGAAAGTGTTTGCAACCTCATAGGAAGAACAACAATATCAACCAATCTCAGAGGTCTCAGGGACGAAACCAGCAACCAAAGAGTGCACATGGAGGGACCCATGGCTCCAGTCACATATGTAGCAAAGGATGGTCTTATAAGGCTCAATGCCCCCGTGTAGGGGAACACCAGGGTGGGGAGGTGAGAGGGAGTGGGTGGATAGGTTGGTGGGGAAATGCTCACATAGAGGCAGGGGTTGGGGGAAAGTGATAGGGGGACTCCAGAGGGGAAATAGGGAAAGAGGATAACATTTGAAATATAAATGAATATTTGAATGTAAAGAAAATATCCAATAAAAAATTTTTAAAAAGGAGATAAAGGGCTTTAAAAGAAAGAAAGGAAGAAAGAAAATAACAGTCCTACTCAGGTAAGATGCTCATAACAATGAGCAAGAGGGCAAGATTCCCTTAAGGATGTAACAGTGGCATGCATACCTTTGGAGTAACCAACAACTCTCTAATTGGGCTTCAGACCCACTTAAGAAGAGGAAAAGCATGACTGGTACTATAAATCTAGCCAACTGTCTGGGACTGGTGACGTTATGGATTATGGAAGGATACCTACAACCACCACTTTACTAAAATAACACAACCCCTAACTATATTCTAAATATTTGTCCTTTACACCCACACGTAAGTGAAGTCCTTACCCTTCATCAAGGAAACTTGTCTTTGAAAAAAAAAAAAAAAGAAAGCTACAACCAAACTAAATATGAACTATGGAGGATAGTCCAAATGGATACTTTTACAAAACAACTCCTGAAGCTCAGGTAACATTGCAGTAAAAAGGTATTTAAAGATTTTAAGAGTCAGAGGATCCAAGAGTTTGCTGTGGGGTTGTATCTCCAAGGAACATAGAAAATCTCATAGACACGAACTGAACACACACAACAATAGACATACCAAAGCAGGCAAGGGAAAGTGAACAGGTCTCAAACCTGCACAAGCAACTATGTACAATTAAGGAATGCCAATTGGTGATCCAATACTGAATGTTTATACCTGAAAACAAATATACAATAACCTTACATAGACTAAGCAAGTTGTGTTTACGTATTTTAGAATGTATATAAATACATGTACATATACATATACATATGTACATACGTATACAGTGATTAATAAAAAGAGAGGCTGTGAGTTGAAAGAAATCAAGGAGAATTATGGGAGACTATTGAGGGAAGACAAGAAAGGAAGAAATGATGTAATTAAATTCTATAAAATAGAAAAAAAGTTAAAAATTAAAAATGTGAACTTTTTTCTCTGTTTTGAGGCTTTAATTTCATTACTAAAGTTTTCCTTTCCTTTCTTCCCTCCAAATCATTCCACTTACCTGTCCTATCTCACTTTGAAAATCATGGCCTTTTTCTTCTAATTGCTATTGCATGGCTATATGCGTGCATTGTTCCTGACTATAATATGTTCAGTTCATATAATGCTACCTGTGTGTGTGTGTTTTCAAGGAGGACTGTTTGGCATTGGAGAACCTGCTGATATACTCTTCTCTGGTGAAAAGAAACTCTTCTGTTTCTAGTAAAAACTAAAATTCCTTACAAAATAATACAGCACAAATATATAAATATCAAATAATTTCTCTTGGGAAATAAGAGTGTGAAACTAACTTCAAATATAGGAAAAATTGTATAATCAAATTGTAAAAATTATTTCTGTGACGGTTATTTGAAACACAACTATACTTGAAACTGGGGAGCCTGGTGTCTCCCAATGCCAAAAATGTTGTCTGAAGGTTTAATGTATATTTATGATCATTTGAAACATCAAAGAATACATTTTAAATATGTACATTATTACATACATTAAAAATAAATATGGAAAGAATTTAAAGTATTTTCCATTGGAATCATAATGCTACTAAATAGAGACAATAAAGGTAGACTAATAATAATAATAATAATAATAATAATAATAATAATAATAATAATAATCAAACAATACTGATAGCAATGACTGTGTCAGTCTATGTTTCTTGCATTAAATTAATGGGATTTACCTTTCTTAACAGTCAAAACATTTCTGAGGCTGTGCTTGTTGAGAATAACTAAGCTGTAGAAGTCTTCTCTATGGGCTTACTTAGTCCTGAATTCCAATGAGTTTCTCATCTTGGGCTACTAGTAGCAGACACTTTGGAGATGCTCATTCCTTAACTGAGCAATTATTCTTAATCTTAATTTTCTCACCTGAAGCCACAATAAGGCAAAAGAAAAAAAAACATTTTTAAAGTGTCAATGGTAAGCTAGAATAATCCTGTATCTTTTTTTTCAAGAGAATTAAATCGTTTATTGAGTACACAAGATAATGGATGATACACAAGCTTCATTCCCATCTGTTATTTTATCTGATACCGTTATTCAATTTTGATAGTGCATAGGGTGTGCCAACAACCGTTTTATAACCAAATCGTGATCTTGCTTGGATGACCCTTTCAATGGTGAAACTCATTAAGTTACAACAGTAACTGGCAGTTTAGCAACACCAAGGTTTTTGAAGACAAAGGCTTCTCCACCCAAGCAACCATAAATAAATTCCCTGAAGGAATTCTAACTTCACACTATTGGGGAAGTTTACCAAGATGGCTTCAGAGTAGACTAACTTTACACAGCACATGAAGAAGAAGAAGAAAAGAAGAAGAAGAAGAAGAGGAAGAAGAAGAAGAAGAAGAAGAAGAAGAAGAAGAAGAAGAAGAAGAAGAAGAAGAAGAAGAAGAAGAAGAAGAAGAAGAAGAAGAAGAAGAAGAAGAAGAAGAAGAAGAAGAAGAAGAAGAAGAAGAAGAAGAAGAAAAGAAGAAGGAGAAGAAGAAGAAGAAAAGAAGAAGAAGAAGAAAAGAAGAAGAAGAAAAGAAGAAGAAAAGAAGAAGAAGAAGAAGGAGAAGAAGAAGAAGAAGAAGAAGAAGAAGAAGAAGAAGAAGAAGAAGAAGAAGAAGAAGAAGAAGAAGAAGAAAGACGAAGAAAGACGAAGACGAAGACGAAGACGAAGACGAAGACGAAGACACATATATTCAGCGTCATGATCAGACTTTTACATTTAGCAATCAACAGCATGGGTGACAAAGGTCTACAGTAAAACCCTTCGTTGGAATGCTTTACGCTTTCCACAGAACAGAAACTAAAATAACATGTTGTACAATTAGTGACAGATACAGTCCTGGAGTTTTTGCTCACACACATGAGTATTGTCTAAAACATGTCTTCTTTGTAGCAGCTAGGCCCTGCCAGCACTGTGCTTGGCTGAGTTCACAAATCTGTTGTAACCTGTAGCTTCCCTGTCACTTCTCTGGCTCTCCTCTCCTGCTAAGTTTTGCTTCCTGACTGTAATTAGAACCTCCTGCCACTGCCGTTGCTACTGCTGCTGCTGGAACCTCCATAGTCACCTTGGTTTCGTGGAATAACCCCGCATCTTTTTTCCACACGTATGAAAAGCTTATCAGCTACATCCATGATTAGCTTAAGGGAGGGCATAAATATGTTATGCCTTTCAAAGGAATGATAGGTTGGGATGCCATGCGTCATCTCTATCCAAGCCCTAGTCCCAAAAGTTGATGGATGTTATGGATGTGGTTTAACGCTTTTATTATGTTAATTGGGCTCCCAAAATTGCATGAGAATCCACACGTAAGAAGCTGAGGGTCCTTGCCCCCAGTTGGTTCTGATTGGTAAATAATGTTGCCAGCAGCCAATGGCTGGGCAGGGAGAGTGAGGTGAGCCTTTAGGATTCCAGGGCAAGAGAACTAAGAGAGAAAGAATTGAGAATCACTTTGCCCAGAAAAGAGAAAGACGGAGCCTGAGAGGTAAAGAAGAGAAAGCATAGCATTCATGTAAGACGTGGGGAAGAGCAGCGCCCACAGTGGGTCTCCTGACTGGATCTAGGGCAAAACTATGGAATATAGACTTTAGAAAGTAATAACTCAGGAATGTTGGAGGCGAGGTGTTCGCCATGTGGATGTTTGGAAGTGGCCCAAGCATTGGGTTGATTAAGACATTATTAACTATAAGACTGTGTGTGTCTTTCATTCAGGAATCCAGAATATTAAGCTTGATATAGAGGAACTCATGCCACCACTGCTGAGACAATTTGAGTGGGTTTGGGTTTTATCGCCTACTGAAACAGATGTCTCCTTGTTCATTGTCTTCCTGGGATGTTTTGCTTCATTCCCAGTCATTTGGCATAACAGCACCCAATGTGGAAAGACCCAAGCAAGGTAAACATGATCACTAGACTTGGGAAGGTTTACCTGTGATTTTTCTACTTTATTTTTGACCTCCAACTCTCTGCTACTTTGTCTTTGCATATTGATTAATTTTTTGGAGTTAATGAAATAATAAAACAGAAATCTCAAATTAAAAGCTTCAGCATATTCTTCTTAAACCTCCTCATTGCAACCTAACATTGCCTGAGACAGTGTATGGCCTTCACTTGTCTCAGATCATCCCTAACACTAATGGACTTTATTAGCAGCAAAAGTTAACCACTTACTGCTTCTGTGAATATAATAGAAGTACAAGGAATTGTTTTAAAATCCATGAAAATTAGTTTATGCTTTAAATAGGCCTCAGTGTGTAAGCCTGTGAGTGTTCATATATAATATACATATATACACATATGCAACTACATATAAATATCATGTGTGTGTACTTTGTAATGATATATGTGTATTTAAACTTTGTTTTGCTAAAATTTAACTGTGCAGATACAACCATGAAGATGATGAGTTCTGCTCCTTCTGTAGTTCTAACAGATTTCCTTTAGTTTCTCTGAATTGGGCAGTGCCCTTGGACTCCTCTTTATCTGTGCCTGAAAATGTACTGTATCAATCTTGTTTAGGTCCCACGTAGGTGGCTAACAATTGCTGTGAGGTCATGGGTACTGCACTGATAAGGTAGCGTTTCTCAGCCTTCTTCTCTATCATTTGTGCATTTGTGTCCTAATATTCTTTTGTGTCCTCTCTTCCATGGTATTCTTAGAGACTCGAGGAGAGGTGATATTTCAGTACAAGTTGGTAGTAAGTTGATATTTATTAGTGAGATATATGCAAGTCTTCGGGTCATTTCAAAGGCAAGAAATTAGAACAAAACATTGAATTTAATGATGATTGGATTTAGGGTACAAATGATAGGAGTAAATAAAATCCAGATAACTGGTGAAACATTACCTCCTGGTGTGTTGTGTAAGTGCTTCTTGAAGGGATTCAATTTGAATCTGGGCAAAAAGGATGATTCATCCTGACCCAGTGAATGAACACCCTCTAATCAATCCCTTGGTGATCTAATGGAACAAGGAGATGGAGGTTGATGAATCCAATCACTTATCTTGTGCCATTCTTGAACAAAAGAGCCTGCCTCCCAGTCCTCTAGCCTCACATCTGCAATAATTTCACCAATGCTCCACAGTTCTCAGGCTTAAGATAAGTTTGAACTAACGTATACTACTGACCATTTTGTTTCTTTAGGTTATATGTATCAGATCAGGAGAGTTCTCACTCTCCATAATCATGTGACACAATTTCACAATAATAAGTCATTTGTTCAGATAGATAAATACATAGACAGACAGATTGCTATGTATCCAGTTGGATCCATTTATCTGGGGAGCTATGACAATAGATACTACACATAGCTTAAAATTAATGAAAGCCATCCATTACACAACATGTGAGAAACAGTTTTTTTATATTCTATATAAAAAACAATTCAAACTTTTAGAGATAAAATCATATGAATGTAGGGATGTTTCAAGTTTTTCACTGTTAGTCTGTTAAATATAGGCCTACTTATAGAGTAATAAAATTTAAAGATGCTCATGTGATTTTTCTTTCACTCATTTGTAAACATTGATCAAGATGCAAATAAATTTTATAAGGTCCTGGGGCATTTCTTTTTTATGTGTGTCACTTCTGCTCTTCTAAAGAATAATATGACAAAATTTAATTCATTTGATAGGTTTTCTGGCTGGGTCAGTTTGTTTCCTGTTATCAATATCACATTAATAAACATAGATATGTAAGCATCTCTGTGGTAGGATGTGGCGTGCTTTGGGTATGTGCCATGGAGTGTGATAGCTGAATCACATGGTAGGTCTATTTTTCATATTTAAAAAATCTACCATATTTTAAAATGGTAAAATAATAGAAATATGGAAGTATACACAATGTGATTTTACTCAGCTATAATGAAAATTTAAATTATAAAACTTTGATGGAACTGGGAAGACCTGGAAGGCATTATATTAAATGAGGTAACAAAGATTCAGAAATGCAAAAATGACATGTTTTCTCTCATATGTGGGCCATAACTTTCAGTGTTTGTATGTATGTAAAGAAGCAGGTGTGAGAGTTGGCATAGACTCTAAAACTAGTTGGGAGACACAGGAAGGCAACAAAGGGTGATGGAAAAGGTAAAGACAGGAGGTCACATGTGACATGAAAGCAGAAAGGAACTATCAGGGGTGGGCAAGCCCACAGGAGAAGAGAGAGGAGAGGGCATAGAGAGAGGAAATGAACGCAACAAAAGTTGTTTGAAAAATGCCATAATAAAGCCTAATTCTTTGTGTGTTAAATAAAAATTCAAAGGATTTAAAAACTGATTCAGTAATGTTACCGAAAACTAAAAAGTCACTTGTGCAAAAACACATGAATATATATGTTTTATGAAAAACAAGAAAAGGATGATGCTAATGTGTAGGGACATTTATCCTGTGTGCATTTCAAGCCACACAGCTTTATCTGTCTTGTTGCAGGATTTGTTCTCAATCAAGAGGCTGGAGATTCATCTCATCAAATAAACTCAGAACAGATCACAGTGTTCAGCTTCAGGCTGACTCTGAGCCCAAACTTAAGCTCTTATTTTGCCATATCATGGCTCTGCCAAGCCACTTTTCTCAAACATTTAAAAAGAAACCAGTGCATAGAAAATGGTGTGTTGGGCACAGATCTTCCTGGTTGCTGCCGCCTCGCAGAGCTCATAGGCAGCAACCCACAAGCAAACTTGAGCCTCGGGACCACAGGTAAGACCAACTTTTCTGCTGCAAGAGACCTGCCTGGTGAACTCAGGACACACAGAGGCAAAATTCCTCTAGGACCGTGCACTTCCTGTGTTTACAGGGAGTCCCAAACCCGCGGATCCAGGCCTGCAGCAGCTCTCTGCTCCCAAACCCCGTGGGAGAGAGACCTCACCACCTGGTCAGGTGGGCACTCCTGAGGCTGCAGAGCGGAAGAGACCACCAACACTGCCCACCCCTGCCCACATCCCTGGCCCAAGAGAAAACTGTATACAGCCTCTGGGTTCCCGTGGGGGAGGGCCCAGGAGTGGCAGGACCCCTGCACCTGAGACACTGCTGGAAACTGAAGGGACAGACCGAATAAACAGTTCTCTGCAGCCAAATCCCGTGGGAGGGAGAGCTAAACCTACAGAGAGGCAGACATGCCTGGGAAACCAGAAGAGACTGCACTCTGCACACATCTCTGACGCCAGAGGAAAACACCAAACGCCATCTGGAACCCTGGTGCACAGAGGCTCCCGGAAACGGAGGGGCAGATCTTCCTGGTTGCTGCCGCCACGCAGACCTCGTAGGCAGCACACCACGAGCAAACTTGAGCCTCGGGACCACAGGTAAGACCAACTTTTCTGCTTCAAGTGACCTGCCTGGTGAACACCAGACACAGGCCCACAGGAACAGCTGAAGGCCTGTAGATAGGAAAAACTACACGCCCGAAAGCAGAACACTCTGTCCCATAACTGGCTAAAAGAAAACAGGAAAACAGGTCTACAGCACTCCTGAAACACAGGCTTATAGGACAGTCTAGCCACTGTCAGAAATAGCAGAACAAAGTAACACTAGAGATAATCTGATGGCGAGAGGCAAGCGCAGGAACCCAAGCAACAGAAACCAAGATTACATACCATCATCGGAGCCCAATTCTCCCACCAAAGCAAACATGGAATATCCAAACACACCAGAAAAGCAAGATCTAGATTCAAAATCATATTTGATCATGATACTGGAGGACTTCAAGAAAGACGTGAAGAAGTCCCTTAGAGAAACACAGGAAAACATAAATAAACAAGTAGAAGCCTACAGAAAGGAATCGCAAAAATCCCTGAAAGAATTCCAGGAAAACACAATCAAAGAGTTGAAGGAATTAAAAATGGAAATAGCAGCAATCAAGAAAGAACACATGGAAACAACCCTGGATATAGAAAACCAAAAGAAGAGACAAGGAGCTGTAGATACGAACTTCACCAACAAAATACAAGAGATGGAAGAGAGAATCTCAGGAGCAGAAGATTCCATAGAAATCATTGACTCAACTGTCAAAGATAATGTAAAACAGAAAAAGCTACTGGTCCAAAACATACAGGAAATCCAGGACTCAATGAGAAGATCAAACCTAAGGATAATAGGTATAGAATAGAGTGAAGACCCCCAGCTCAAAGGACCAGTAAATATCTTCAACAAAATCATAGAAGAAAACTTCCCTAACCTAAAGAAAGAGATACCTATAGGCATACAAGAAGCCTACAGAACTCCAAATAGATTGGACCAGAAAAGAAACACCTCCCGTCACATAATAGTCAAAACAACAAATGCACAAATAAAGAAAGAATATTAAAAGCAGTAAGGGAAAAAGGACAAGTAACATATAAAGGCAGACCTATCAGAATTACACCAGACTTTTCGCCAGAAACTATGAAAGCCAGAAGATCCTAGACAGATGTCATACAGACCCAAAGATAACACAAATGCCAGCCCAGGTTACTGTATCCTGCAACACTCTCAATTAACATAGACGGAGAAACCAAGATATTCCATGACAAAACCAAATTTACACAATATCTTTCTACAAATCCAGCACTACAAAGGATAATAAATGGTAAAGCCCAACATAAGGAGGCAAGCTATACCCTAGAAGAAGCAAGAAACTAATCGTCTTGGCAACAAAACAAAGAGAAGAAAAGCACACAAACATAACCTCACATCCTAATATGAATATAACAGGAAGCAATAATCGCTATTCCTTAATATCTCTCAACATCAATGGCCTCAACTCCCCAATAAAAAGGCATAGATTAACAAACTGGATACGCAACGAGGACCCTGCATTCTCCTGCCTACAGGAAACACACCTCAGAGACAAAGACAGACACTACCTCAGAGTGAAAAGCTGGAAAACAACTTTCTAAGCAAATGGTCAGAAGAAGCAAGCTGAAGTAGCCATTCTAATATCAAATAAAATCAATGTTCAACTAAAATTCATCAAAAAAGATAAGGAAGGACACTTCATATTCATCAAAGGAAAAATCCACCAATGGACTCTCAATCCTAAATATCTATGCCCCAAATATAAGGGCACCTACATACGTAAAAGAAACCTTACTAAAGCTCAAAACACACATTGCACATCACACAATAATAGTAGGAACTTCAACACCCCACTCTCATCAATGGACAGATCATGGAAACAGAAATTAAACAGAGACGTAGACAGACTAAGAGAAGTCATGAGCCAAATGGACTTAACAGATATTTATAGAACATTCTACCCTAAAGCAAAAGGATATACCTTCTTCTCAGCTCCTCATGGTACTTTCTCCAAAATTGACCATATAATTGGTCAAAAAACGGGCCTCAATAGGTACAGAAAGATACAAATAATCCCATGCATGCTATCGGACTACCACGGCCTAAAACTGGTCTTCAATAACAATAAGGGAAGAATGCCCACATATACGTGGAAATTGAACAATGCTCTACTCAATGATAACCTGGTCAAGGAAGAAATAAAAAAAGAAATTAAAGACTTTTTAGAATTTAATGAAAATGAAGGTACAACATACCCAAATTTATGGGACACAATGAAAGCTGTGCTAAGAGGAAATCTCACAGCGCTGAGTGCCTGCAGAAAGAAACAGGAAAGAGCATATGTCAGCAGCTTGACAGCACACCTAAAATCTCTAGAACAAAAAGAAGCAAACACACCCAGGAGGAGTAGAAGGCAGGAAATAATCAAACTCAGAGCTGAAATCAACCAAATAGAAACAAAAAGGACCATAGAAAGAATCAACAGAACCAAAAGTTGGTTCTTTGAGAAAATCAACAAGATAGATAAACCCTTAGCCAGACTAATGAGAGGACACAGAGAGTGTGTCCAAATTAACAAAATCAGAAATGAAAAGGGAGACATAACTACAGATTCAGAGGAAATTCAGAAAATCATCAGATCTTACTACAAAAGCCTATATTCAACAAAACTTGAAAATCTGCAGGAAATGGACAATTTCCTAGACAGATACCAGGTACCGACGTTAAATCAGGAACAGATAAACCAGTTAAACAACCCCATAACTCCTAAGGAAATAGAAGCAGTCATTAAAGTCTCCCAACCAAAAAGAGCCCATGTCCAGACGGGTTTAGTGCAGAATTCTATCAGACCTCGTACCAATATTATCCAAACTATTCCACAAAATTGAAACAAATGGAGCACTACCGAATTCCTTCTATGAAGCCACAATTACTCTTATACCTAAACCACACAAAGACCCAACAAAGAAAGAGAACTTCAGACCAATTTCCCTTATGAATATCGACGCAAAAATACTCAATAAAATTCTGGCAAACCGAATCCAAGAGCACATCAAAACAATCATCCACCATGATCAAGTAGGCTTCATCCCAGGCATGCAGGGATGGTTTAATATACGGAAAACCATCAACGTGATCCATTATATAAACAAACTGAAAGAACAAAACCACATGATCATTTCATTAGATGCTGAGAAAGCATTTGGCAAAATTCACCACCCCTTCATGATAAAAGTCCTGGAAAGAATAGGAATTCAAGGCCCATACCTAAACATAGTAAAAGCCATATACAGCAAACCAGTTGCTAACATTAAACTAAATGGAGAGAAACTTGAAGCAATCCCACTAAAATCAGGGACTAGATAAAGCTGCCCACTCTCTCCCTACTTATTCAATATAGTTCTTGAAGTTCTAGCCAGAGCAATCAGACAACAAAAGGAGGTCAAGTGGATACAGATCGGAAAAGAAGAAGTCAAAATATCACTATTTGCAGATGATATGATAGTATATTTAAGTGATCCCAAAAGTTCCACCAGAGAACTACTAAAGCTGATAAACAACTTCAGCAAAGTGGCTGGGTATAAAATTAACTCAAATAAATATGTAGCCTTCCTCTACACAAAAGAGAAACAACCCGAGAAAGAAATTAGGGAAACGACACCCTTCATAATAGACCCAAATAATATAAAGTACCTCGGTGTGACTTTAACCAAGCAAGTAAAAGATCTGTACAATAAGAACTTCAAGACTCTGAAGAAAGAAATTGAAGAAGTCCTCAGAAGATGGAAAGATCGCCCATGCTCATGGATTGGCAGGATTAATATAGTAAAAATGGCCATTTTACCAAAAGCGATCTACAGATTCAATGCAATCCCCATCAAAATACCAATCCAATTCTTCAATGAGTTAGACAGAATAATTTGCAAATTCATCTGGAATAACAAAAAACCCAGGATAGCTAAAACTATCCTCATCAATAAAAGGACTTCAGGGGGAATCACTATCCCTGAAATCAAGCAGTATTACAGAGGAATACTGATAAAAACTACATGGTATTGGTACAGAGACAGACAGATAGACCAATGGAACCGAATTGAAGACCCAGAAATGAACCCACACACCTATGGGCACTTGATTTTTGACAAAGGAGCCAAAACCATCCAATGGAAAAAAGATAGCATTTTCAGCAAATGGTGCCGGTTCAACTGGAGGTCAACATGTAGAAGAATGCAGATCGAACCATGCTTATCACCCTGTACAAAGCTTAAGTCCAAGTGGATCAAGGACCTCCACATCAAACCAGATACACTCAAACTAATAGAAGAAAAACTAGGGAAGCATCTGGAACACATGGGCACTGGAAAAAATTTCATAAACAAAACACCAATGGCTTATGCTCTAAGATCAAGTATTGACAAATGGGATCTCATAAAACTGCAAAGCTTCTGTAAGGCAAAGGACACTGTGGTTAGGACAAAACAGCAACCAACAGATTGGGAAAAGATCTTTACCAATCCTACAACAGATAGAGGCCTTATATCCAAAATATACAAAGAACTCAAGAAGTTAGACTGCAGGGAAACAAATAACCCTATTAAAAAATGGGGTTCAGAGCTAAACAAAGAATTCACAGCTGAGGAATGCCGAATGGCTGAGAAACACCTAAAGAAATGTTCAACATCTTTAGTCATAAGGGAAATGCAAATCAAAACAACCCTGAGATTTCACCTCACACCAGTGAGAATGGCTAAGATCAAAAACTCATGTGACAGCAGATGCTGGCAAGGATGTGGAGAAAGAGGAACACTCCTCCATTGTTGGTGGGATTGCAGACTGGTACAACCATTCTGGAAATTAGTCTGGAGGTTCCTCAGAAAATTGGACATTGAACTGCCTGAGGATCCAGCTATACCTCTCTTGGGCATATACCCAAAAGATGCCCCAACATATAAAAAAGACACGTGCTCCACTATGTTCATAGCAGCCTTATTTATAATAGCCAGAAGCTGGAAAGCACCCAGATGCCCTTCAACAGAAGAATGGATACAGAAAATGTGGTACATCTACACAATGGAATATTACTCAGCTATCAAAAACAATGACTTTATGAAATTCGTAGGCAAATGGTCGGAACTGGAAAATATCATCCTGAGTGAGGTAACCCAATCACAGAAAAACACACATGGTATGCACTCATTGATAAGTGGCTATTAGCCCAAATGCTTGAATTACCCTAGATGCCTAGAACAAATGAAACTCAAGACGGATGATCAAAATGTGAATGCTTCACTCCTTCTTTAAAAGGGGAACAAGAATACCCTTGGCAGGGAATAGAGAGGCAAAGATTAAAACAGACACAGAAGGAACACCCATTCAGAGCCTGCCCCAAATGTGGCCCATGCATATACATTCATCCAATTAGACAAGATGGATGAAGCAAAGAAGTGCAGGCCGACTTGAGCCGGATGTAGATCGCTCCTGAGAGACACAGCCAGAATACAGCAAATACAGAGGCGTATGCCAGCAGCAAACCACTGAACTGAGAATAGGACCCCCGTTGAAGGAATCAGAGAAAGAAGTGGAAGAACTTGAAGTGGCTCAAGACCCCATAGGTACAACAATGCCAAGCAACCAGAGCTTCCAGGGCCTAAGCCACTACCTAAAGACTATACATGGACTGACCCTGGACTCTGACCTCATAGGTAGCAATGAATATCCTAGTAAGAGCACCAGTGGAAGGGGAAGCCCTGGGTCCTGCTAAGACTGAACCCCCAGTGAACTAGATTGTTGGGGGGAGGGTGGCAAGGGGGGGAGGATGGGGAGGGGAACGCCCATAAAGGAGGGGAGGGGGCGGGGGGAGGGGGATGTTTGTCCGGAAACCGGGAAAGGGAATAGCACTCTAAATGTATATAAGAAATACTCAAGTTAGTAAAAAAAAAAAAAACAAAGAAAAGAAAAGAAAATGGTGTGTTTTGATTTGAAATCAGCAATAATGGGTGTCAGAAGGTGAGAGTAGAACACCATTGCTGGTCCAAGCTTCTTCCTTCAGACTAGAGAGATCACTGTCAAATCATCTCATCAACGCATGAATAAGTTGAAATCACTGTGCTTGAATTGTGCTCAGAGATTTTTTTTAATGAAGACCATAAAAGTCACACAGGCTATAAATGAACATTCTTTGGGAAAATTCTCCTACAACTAAATAAAATATTGGCAGGGAGTCCCTCAAGTGCATCTTCATATCCACATTTCCCCCTTAATTGACCATGTAATTCCTTTATTTATTTAATTTAGTTATTTTTCTCCTCTTACACATTATATCTTGACCACAGATTCCCCTTTCTCCCCTCCTCTCAGACTCCCTCTCCATTACCTCCCTTCTCCCCTAGATTAACCCTCCTTTATTTCCCTGAAGAAGAGAGTAGACCTGGCAATTATATCAACTGAACACAGGGTAACAAGTTACAGTGAGACTAGGCACAAACTCTCAAATCAAGGCTAAATGAGGCAAATCAGTAGGAGAAAAAAAGTGTCCCAAGTAGAGGTGAAAAGGTCAGAGAAGTCTGTACTTCCACAGTTAGGAAGTCCACAAGAACCCTGAGCTACATAGCTACAACATACATGCTTAAGACTTCGTGCAGAATCATGCAGATTCTGTGATTGTTACTTCACGTCAGTCTCTGTGAGTAGCTATGAACCCTGCCTAGTTGATTCTAATGGCCAAGTACTCATGATGTCCTTTACCCCTGTAGCTCCTACAATCCCTCCTCCACCAATTCTGCAGGGTTCCCTCACTTCTGCCTACCATTTGGCTGCGGGTCTCTACATCTGCCTCCGTCAGTGACTAGATTAAGTATCTTTGATGATGGTTGGACTAAGCACCAGCCTAAGACTATAGCAGAATATCATTAGGAGTCATTTCAGTGACAGCTTTTGGTTGGTTGGTTTGTTTTTGTTTTTTGTTTTGTTTTTGCCATTCATGTTTGCTTCTTTTTTTAATTTAATTTTATATTTTATTTTTTTAATTAGATATATTTGTTTACTTACATTTCAAATGTTATTCCCTTTTTCGGTTTCCTGTACATAAACCCCCCTCCTCCCTCCCCCATAAGGGTATTCTCCCCATCCATCCCCTTTACTGCCCCCTCCCCATATTCTCCGGCACTGGGGGTCCAGTCTTGGCAGGATCAAGGGCTTCCCCTTACACTGGTGCCCCAGCAAGGCTATTCTCTGCTACATATGCAGTTGGAGACCCGGGTCAGTCCATGAATACTCTTTCAGTAGTAGTTTAGTCCCTGGAAGCTCTGGTTGGTTGGCATTGTTGTTCTTATGGGGTTGCAAGCTCCTTCAACTCTTTCAAACCTTCCTCTAATTCTCCCCAAGGGGGTCCTGTTCTCAGTTCAGTGGTTTGCTGGTAGCATTGACCTCTGTATTGGACAAGCTCTGGATGTGTCTCTCAGGAGAGATCTATAGCCGATCCCTTTCAGCATGCATTTTTTTTAATCTTCATCAATCTTCTAGATCTCAAAATATATAACATGGAGAATAGGAGGCAGAGAAAGTGAATTGAGAAAGCTCAAAGAATTTAAGAGTGCATGGATTCCTTTCACACACAAATACAAAAAAAGAGTTCTAAAAATTAACTATTAAGAACTGTTTATCATTTTTATAAACAGTTTAACAAGCACATGTTGCTAGTGACTTTAAGTAATTATTATTTAAAGTTGTTGGGAGATTTTTAGCAATTGTTGAATTAAGTAAGGCCACACAAAACATGTAATGCATGAGAAATTAAGACTTATGCTGAATTTCTCTCTCTGAATTTAAGAAATCTAAATATGCATATTATGTATTTGATCAAGTTCACCCCTTACTCCACCCCTGCATCTCCTCCTGTCTATCCCTCTATCCCTCCCCACTTTTTAATCCCAACAGCATGTACTCTTTCCCAATCTAGTGAATCCACTTAGGGCTGCTAGTGTGTGCATACAGCCATCCCCTGGAGCATAGGCAGCCTCTAAGTGGTCACAGCCTCAGAGAAAAAGGACTCTCCATCCTCCAGAAGCAATTAACAGCCAATAGATCTGCAGCTAGAGATTGGATTTCATGAACTCTTCTCATTCATTCTGGGAATTATTGATAAAGTTGATAAAGATCTTATAGATATAGCACTTAGTTTTGTTCTGGAAAAAAATGATGTTTGTGGAACAGAGTGATTTTATTTTATTTTATTTTATTTTAGATTTCTGTCTGCTTCATGCTACTCACTACAATGCATTTTTAAGAGTTAACTTGGACTTCTGCTGATGCCAGACAGCCTCTGTGCCTGAAGAATATAAGTTAGTAATAGAAGTGAGCAAACAAGCTTTCTTAGTCAGTGCCCTTCGGTCTTTATTAATCCTCTGGGCTGCACTCTATCTTGCCATATCTAACAGCATTCTTGGATGCAGGAAAACAATTTTCACTCAAAACTATTATGAATCATCTCTGGGAAAACCATTTTTTACTTGGTTGAGGATAACCGTGTAGTGATTTGGGCACTATTTAAGTTTCTACAGTTGTGGAAAAAAACCAAGACATTTGACTATGGGCATCAGCAGAAACTCCAGGGAAATTATTTACTGCTCCTGGCATTAGCAGGGTTTAAAACCAGTGGTGCTTTGGATTCAGGGACCATATCGACTAAGAACTAACTAATTTCCAAGCAGTCAGTCTCAGATATACCCAAAAGGATTCAGAACCTTGCCTCTGCAGGAAAACATTTTGAAAGTTTCAACTTGAGGTCCAGAGTTTCCCTAATATCAACTAATAAATAAGAATCCTGTGGGTATATATCAGAAAGATCATTGTGTGTTTTTGTTCAATTTAAGTAGAAAAAAATCATCAACAAAGAATTAATAAATTAGCTTGTGGCTTTCTATTAATGTACACAAGTAAGCTGTAGTTTAATCATCTGTCAATGTTTGGATTTTTTTCAAACTGAACTCTGTTTCTAAATTTTAAAGAAGTGCCACCTTCCCCCCACCTTTTCTGAAGAAATTTTAGTGACATAGTTTGCTACTACACTAAATAAAGAAGAAATGAAAGGTTTTGTAGAATTTTCAGAAGAAACTGAATATTCACAGTTTTAAAAATATATGTTTAATGTGTATTTTAAATATTACTTATCTTAATTTTCTGCCAAGTCTAGTTAATAAACTGTGAATCTTTCTCTCAGGCTAGCATCTGCATGAGTTTTAGTGAACAAATTTGAAATCACACAACAAGTTATAGTTTCCTTGACATCTGTGATTTTGGATTTAAAACTCAAGTCTTCCAAAATGCTATAATTTTAACACAGTTCATCAACCAACGATTGCAGTATTGGGAGTTCAGGTGGGGTAGTCATATTAGAAGATGGGGAAGCTTCTAAGAAGTGAGACCCAGAAAGAGGTATTGATGTCATAGACAATGATCTTTAGAAAAGACTAAGACAGGTCCGGGAGCCTTGAGCTAGTTTTTATTAGAGGGTTGCTATTGAAATAATAAACTTAAGGTTTAGTTTCCCTCTGCCTTGTGATGCAATCCCTCCAACTCACATGTGCATTGACTATGCTGCCATGTGGCCTGAGATACATCCAGAGAGCCTTAAATTGTGGTAATGAAGTTTGTTTTGAATTTTCAGGTCGCAGGCTATGGATTTTGTTAAGAGCATAAGTTGAGGTATGAGTTTCAAGAAGCATCATTACCCCCAACTTATTAAGTATTATGTCACTAAAGCTGCTTCAGAGAATTTTGTCTTTAATTTTCTTTTCTTTTCTTTTATAGAATATTTTTTAATTTGCACTTCATATGTTATTCCCTTTTCCCATTTCCTGGAGATTAAACCCCCTATCCCATGCCCCTCCCATTCTTCTATAAGGGTGTTCCGCTCCCAATCTACCCCTTTCCTGCCCCCGACATTGCCCTACACTGGGGAGTCCAGCCTTGGCAGGACCAAGGGCTTCTCCTTCCATTGGTGCCCAGGAAGGCCATCCTCTGCTACATATGCAGCTGGAGCCATGAGTCAGTCCATGTATAGTCTTTGGGTAGTGGTTTAGTCCCTGGGACCTCTGGTTGTTTGGCATTGTTATTCTTATGGGGTTGCAAGCCCCCTCAGCTCCTTCAATTCTTTCTCTAAGTCCTCCAACGGGGACCCTGTTTCAGTTCAATGCTTTGCTATTAGCATTTACCTCTGTATTTGACATGGTCTGGCTGTGCAGCTATATCAGGATCTTATCAGAATGCACTTCTTAGCTTCATCAATTTATCTAGTATATATATATATGTGTGTATATATATATATGTGTATATATATATGCTGTATACCAATGTGGGGCAGGCTCTGATTGGCCTTCACTCTCTGCTCCAAACTTTGCCTCCGTATCCCCTCCTATCAATATTTTTGTTCTGCCTTTTAAGAAGGAGTGAAGCATCTGCACTCTGGTCCTCCTTCCTTTTGAGCTTCATGTGGTCTGTGGATAGTTTCTTGGGTAATTTGAACTTTTGGGCTAATATCCGTTTATCAGTGAGTGTATGCCATGTGTGTTTTTCTGTGATTGAGTTACATCATTACATCGCTCAGGATAATATGAATTTCATGAAGTCATTGTTTTGATAACTGATTAGTACTCCACTGTGTAGATGTACTACATTTTCTGTATCCATTCCTCTGTTGAAGGGCATCTGGGTTCTTTCCAGCTTCTGGCTATTATAAATAAGGCTGCTATGAATATAGTGGAGCATATGTCTTTGTTGTTTGTTGGAGCATCTTTTGGGTATATGCCCAGAAGAGATATAGCTGTGTCCTCAGGTAGTGCAATGTCCAATTTTCTGAGGAACCTCCAGACTGATTTCCAGAGTGGTTATACCAGTTTGCAATCCCACCAGGATGGGGGAGTGGACCTCATAAAACTGCAAAGCTTCTGTGAGACAAAGGACACTGTCATTTGGACAAAATGGCAGATTGGGACAAGATCTTTATCAATCCTACATCTGATAGAGTGCTAATATCAAAAATATACAAAGAACTCTAGAGGTTAGCTTCCAGAGAGCCAAGTAACCCTATTAAAAATGGGGATCAGAGCTAAACAAAGAATTCTCAGCTGAGAAATATTGAATGGCTGAGAAGTACCTAAAGAAATGCTCGGGGCTGGAGAGATGGCTCAGTGGTTAAGAGCACTGACTGCTCTTCCAGAGGTCCTGAGTTCAAATCCCAGCAACCACATGGTGGTTCACAGCTATCTATAATGAGATCTGATGCCCTCTTCTGGTGTGTTTGAAGACAGCCACAGTGTACTTATACATAATAAATAAGCCTTAAAAAAAAAGAAATGCTCAACATCCTTAGTCATCAGGGAAATGCAAAATTTTCCCTGAGATTCCACCTCACAGCAGTCACAACGGCTATCAGCTCTCTCCCCCACAGGATTTGGGTGCCAATTTTTCTTCGATAGATGCTGTTGTATTAACATCAGCACCCCTTCCAATCTTTAGCTGATCTGTTGGTAATGGCATGAAGTAGACTTTAATTTTCTAAACAACAATCAAATCCCGTATTCTTTATATGTCATCCAGCTTCAAATATTTCATTCTATGACAGAGAATAGTATAATACTAAGGTATATGATTTTCTTCACTCTCTTTTTAATATATATATACATATATATATATATATACATATATATGGTCACCTGTGTGAGAATATGCCAACAATATATCCATGTACATATAAAGGTCAAGTAATAACTTTGGGTTAAGTGATGGCCACCATTTTATTTGAGACAAAATATCTCTTTGGCATGAAGCTTGCCAATAAGGCTACTCCACTTGCTTATTGAGGCTCAACAAGACAATCTTTCCAGCGTTGGGAATACAAAGGCCCACCATAACACTTATCCTTTTTTTAAAAAAAAATGTTGGTTCTGGAGATGAGAATCTGTTCTCTGTGCCTGAAAAGCAAGTGCTCTACCTACTGAGCCTTACTAAAATAAATCTTCATCTTGTCTTACAATGTAATCTATGCCCACATTTTAATTCATATGTAGCATTAGTATAAGAGGTTTTGAACTTGTTTTATATGGGTATCATATTTCTTATGAACTCAAATTAACTTAATATATATTCACTATATTTTCTAAAATAAAGCAATGTCATATTTCTATTTGTGATAATAAATATCAGATTATACATTTATCTTTCTAAATTTAAGTGTTTATATAATATATAAATATTTTATCATCACAGCTAACAGCAATATTAAAAAATTTGGTGTGAAATATCTTACAATAAAAATTGTAGTACACTTTTATATTACTCCAAATACCACAGCAGAAATTCAGATATTATATGAGATCAGAGAACTGTGCATGACCACATTTGTTGAGCCAGCTAATAACTGAAAAATTCTCCTGGAGATGTCAGGGAATTTCTCTTCATAATTGCTAACTTTCTTTATTGAATATGATGACACATAATGATTCTAAATGGTTCGCAACACCATGAGTTCTTAAACAAAAATACCAATGCCAGGTGTAAGATACCAATTAATAAACAATTGGTCAAGTAGGCTCCAGAGGCCTCCCAAACACAACAGACTCTTGATATTCCTCATGCTGTTCACAGGAACTTATTGACACGACTCTATTGCCAAGGCACTGTATATCTTAATTACAAAAAACAGAGAAATAGACTTAGAACAGATTTGAAAACTCATTCCATGCTGGCCAGGATTTTTTATAGTGCTGAGAGATGCTGCACCGGTAGCTGAGGGATAAAACAATTCAATGATGCTATCTAACTATGAATTCTTTGAACTCAAAACCAATTTTCCAGGCAAGATGTAGCACCTGTGAAACAGTGGCTTGAATGCAAGAAAAGTGACTACCACTTTCTGTTTGGTAGATCGCTCC
The DNA here is from genome assembly GCF_021556685.1 of Rattus norvegicus. Taxonomy (NCBI): domain Eukaryota; kingdom Metazoa; phylum Chordata; class Mammalia; order Rodentia; family Muridae; genus Rattus; species Rattus norvegicus. Next base: position 54,824,276 of record NC_141537.1, on the reverse strand, counting down.
TGAGAGACACAGCCAGAATACAGCAAATACAGAGGCGAATGCCAGCAGCAAACCACTGAACTGAGAATAGGTCCCGCGTTGAAGGAATCAGAGAAAGAACTGGAAGAGCTTGAAGGGGCTCGAGACCCCATATGTACAACAATGTCAAGCAACCAGAGCTTCCAGGGACTAAGCCACTACCTAAAGACTATACATGGACTGACCCTGGACTCTGACCTCATAGGTAGCAATGCATATCCTAGTAAGAGCACCAGTGGAAGGGGAAGCCCTGGGTCCTGCTAAGACTGAACCCCCAGTGAACTAGACTGTTGGGGGGAGGGCGGCAATGGGGGGAGGGTTGGGAGGGGAACACCCATAAGGAAGGGGAGGGGGGAGTGGGATGTTTGCCCGGAAACCGGGAAAGGGAATAACACTCGAAATGTATATAAGAAATACTCAAGTTAATAAAAAAAAATTTTAAAAAAAAGATTTTTCCATGAGAGGAAGTCATGACTGCTACTATAAACCTGGTTTTAAAAGATGTGACTGGAGAAATCTTATCCTCTACCAGGAAACTGCTTCTTAAAGTAAACTGACATAGCACAAAAATATTCCTTCTCTGTATAAACACTTATCTGTATATCTATGAACACTACATGGGCTTAAATAAAGAAGCTTTGCTTTTCAACAAACAGGGGTGAATATAGACACTCATGGTTGCTTAAGATGCCAAAAAAAAGCAAACAAAAAACAAATAAAAAATACAAAGCAAAACAAAAAAAAAAAACAGTTAGAAGTGGGTGCCCAGGTCTGACACAAATTAGAGATATGATGCCAATACCTTCGGAGCTCAGAGAACATCTTAGAACATGGTGCAGAAATAAAGTGCGGAGAAATAAGGACAGTGACCTAATGCTGTCCTCTGCATATGAAAATTCTCTTCCATCAGGATCTCATAGCACGTGTGGACTGCATAACTATGAATGTGCACAAGCCTAGGCCTGTCATTAGTCTATCATAACTCAGTGAGGGACACATGGGCCAAACATCATTCTAAAAAACTGTTGTGTGCTGGTGGGTTCTGGATGGGAAGTCACTTGTGTAGTGACTGGTGAGGGCCACCAGGCTCCAATGGATAGTGTGAAACTCATATTCACATAAGTGGTTGAATTCAATGATTGCAAGACAAAATAAATGACCTGAATGTGGGAACATTATTTGTAAGAAAGGAGATGGACACAGCTTGTAGAAAGATAGGACAGGATAGGGGAAGGAGGTTAAGAGTAACCAGATGTATTAGGGACATTTTTAAAACTTAAAAAATTATCACTGTATTCCAAATGATAAGACAAGCGATTACCATGTTTTAGTATTTATCTAACATCATATCTTTAAGCAAGGATTAGGTTTTGAACTTAGAAAGAATTAGAGGACTGTGGTTGAAATATTGGTGTCATCAAAAACTTGATAAACACTTCCTCCATGCTTGACAAGGGAACGAAGTTGTGAAAGTAAATTACTCACTGCTCCTATTAATAAAGATCAAGCAAAGTAGAATGTAGGAATCTCAGAGTGGAAGATGATTAAACTTGGGGCATGTGCAGTATTGGAAATATATATTATAAATCTAACAATTTGTTAGTAATTTAGGTTGAGATGATTCTTCAATTGGGAATCAAGATTTTTCTTTTTTTTGTTTTTTTTTTGTTTTTTTTTGTTTTTCCTATTTTTTTTATTAACTTGAGTATTTCTTATATACATTTCAAGTGTTATTCCCTTTCCCGGTATCCGGGCAAACATCCCCCTCCCCCCTCCCCTTCCTTATGGGTGTTCCCCTCCCAACGATCCCCCCATTGCCGCCCTCCCCCCAACAGTCTAGTTCACTGGGGGTTCAGTCTTAGCAGGACCCAGGGCTTCCCCTTCCACTGGTGCTCTTACTAGGATATGCATTGCTACCTATGAGGTCAGAGTCCAGGGTCAGTCCATGTATAGTCTTTAGGTAGTGGCTTAGTCCCTGGAAGCTCTGGTTGCTTGACATTGTTGTACTTTTGGGGTCTTGAGCCCCTTCAAGCTCTTCCAGTTCTTTCTCTGATTCCTTCAACGGGGGACCTATTCTCAGTTCAGTGGTTTGCTGCTGGCATTCGCCTCTGTATTTGCTGTATTCTGGCTGTGTCTCTCAGGAGCGATCTACATCCGTCTCCTGTCGGCCTGCACTTCTTTGCTTCATTCATCTTGTCTAATTGGGTGGCTGTATATGTATGGGCCACATGTGGGGCAGGCTCTGAATGGGTGTTCCTTCTGTGTCTGTTTTAATCTTTGCCTCTCTATTCCCTGCCAAGGGTATTCTTGTTCCCCTTTTAAAGAAGGAGTGAAGCATTCACATTTTGATCATCCGTCTTGAGTTTCATTTGCTCTAGGCATCTAGGGTAATTCAAGCATTTGGGCTAATAGCCACTTATCAATGAGTGCATACCATGTATGTCTTTCTGTGATTGGGTTAGCTCACTCAGGATGATGTTTTCCAGTTCCAACCATTTGCCCACGAATTTCATAAAGCCGTTGTTTTTGATAGCTGAGTAATATTCCATTGTGTAGATGTACCACATTTTCTGTATCCATTCCTCTGTTGAAGGGCATCTGGGTTCTTTCCAGCTTCTGGCTATTATAAATAAGGCTGCAATGAACATAGTGGAGCACGTGTCTTTTTTATATGTTGGGGCATCTTTTGGGTATATGCCCAAGAGAGGTATAGCTGGATCCTCAGGCAGTTCAATGTCCAATTTTCTGAGGATTCTCCAGACTGATTTCCAGAATGGTTGTACCAGTTTGCAATCCCACCAACAATGGAGGAGTGTTCCTCTTCCTCCACATCCTCGCCAGCATCTGTTGTCCCCTGAGTTTTTGATCTTAGCCATTCTCACTGGTGTGAGGTGAAATCTCAGGGTTGTTTTGATTTGCATTTCCCTTATGACTAAAGATGTTGAACATTTCTTTAGGTGTTTCTCAGCCATTCGGCATTCCTCAGCTGTGAATTCTTTGTTTAGCTCTGAACCCCATTTTTTTTTATTAACTTGAGTATTTCTTATATACATTTCGAGTGTTATTCCCTTTCCCGGTTTCCGGGCAAACATCCCCCTCCCCCCTCCCCTTCCTTATGGGTGTTCCCCTCCCAACCCTCCCCCCATTGCCGCCCTCCCCCCATAGACTAGTTCACTGTGTCTGAACCCCATTTTTTAATAGGGTTATTTGTTTCCCTGCGGTCTAACTTCTTGAGTTCTTTGTATATTTTGGATATAAGGCTTCTATCTGTTGTAGGATTGGTAAAGATCTTTTCCCAATCTGTTGGTTGCCGTTTTGTCCAAACCACAGTGTCCTTTGCCTTACAGAAGCTTTGCAGTTTTATGAGATCCCATTTGTCGATTCTTGATCTTAGAGCGTTAGCCATTGGTGTTTTGTTCAGGAAATTTTTTCCAGTGCCCATGTGTTCCAGATGCTTCCCTAGTTTTCTTCTATTAGTTTGAGTGTGTCTGGTTTGATGTGGAGGTCCTTGATGCACTTGGACTTAAGCTTTGTACAGGGTGATAAGCATGGATCGATCTGCATTCTTCTACATGTTGACCTCCAGTTGAACCAGCACCATTTGCTGAAAATGCTATCTTTTTTCCATTTGATGGTTTTGGCTCCTTTGTCAAAAATCAAGTGACCATAGGTGTGTGGGTTCATTTCTGAGTCTTCAATTCTATTCCATTGGTCTATCTGTCTGTCTCTGTACCAATACCATGCAGTTTTTATCACTATTGCTCTGTAATACTGCTTGAGTTCAGGGATAGTGATTCCCCCTGAAGTCCTTTTATTGTTGAGGATAGCTTTAGCTATCCTGGGTTTTTTGTTATTCCAGATGAATTTGCAAATTGTTCTGTCTAACTCTTTGAAGAATTGGATTGGTATTTTGATGGGGATTGCATTGAATCTGTAGATTGCTTTCGGTAAAATGGCCATTTTTACTATATTAATCCTGCCAATCCATGAGCATGGGAGATCTTTCCATCTTCTGAGGTCTTCTTCAATTTCCTTCTTCAGTGTCTTGTAGTTCTTATTGTACAGATCTTTTACTTGCTTGGTTAAAGTCACCCCGAGGTACTTTATATTATTTGGGTCTATTATGAAGGGTGTCGTTTCCCTAATTTCTTTCTCTGCTTGTTTCTCTTTTGTGTAGAGGAAGGCTACTGATTTATTTGAGTTAATTTTATACCCAGCCACTTTGCTGAAGTTGTTTATCAGCTTTAGTAGTTCTCTGGTGGAACTTTTGGGATCACTTAAATACACTATCATATCATCTGCAAACAGTGATATTTTGACTTCTTCTTTTCCGATCTGTATCCCCTTGACCTCCTTTTGTTGTCTGATTGCTCTGGCTAGAACTTCAAGAACTATATTGACTAAGTAGGGAGAGAGTGGGCAGCCTTGTCTAGTCCCTGATTTTAGTGGGATTGCTTTGAGTTTCTCTCCATTTAGTTTAATGTTAGCAACTGGTTTGCTGTATATGGCTTTTACTATGTTCAGGTATGGGCCTTGAATTCCTATTCTCTCCAGGACTTTTATCATGAAGGGGTGTTGAATTTTGTCAAATGCTTTCTCAGCATCTAATGAAATGATCATGTGGTTTTGTTCTTTCAGTTTGTTTATATAATGGATCACGTTGATGGTTTTCCGTATATTAAACCATCCCTGCATGCCTGGGATGAAGCCTACTTGGTCATGGTGGATGATTGTTTTGATGTGCTCTTGGATTCGGTTTGCCAGAATTTTGTTGAGTATTTTTGCATTGATATTCCTAAGGGAAATTGGTCTGAAGTTCTCTTTCTTTGTTGTGTCTTTGTGTGGTTTAGGTATAAGAGTAATAGTGGCTTCGTAGAAGGTATTCAGTAGTGATTCATCTGTTTCAATTTTGTGGAATAGTTTGGATAATATTGGTATGAGGTCTTCTATGAAGGTTTGGTAGAATTCTGCACTAAACCCGTCTGGACCTGGGCTCTTTTTGGTTGGGAGACCTTTAATGACTGCTTCTATTTCCTTAGGAGTTATGGGGTTGTTTAACTGGTTTATCTGTTCCTGATTTAACTTCGATACCTGGTATCTGTCTAGGAAATTATCCATTTCCTGAAGATTTTCAAGTTTTGTTGAATATAGGTTTTTATAGTAAGATCTGATGATTTTTTGAATTTCTTCTGAATCTGTTGTTATGTCTCCCTTTTCATTTCTGATTTTGTTAATTTGGACGCACTCTCTGTGTCCTCTCGTTAGTCTGGCTAAGGGTTTATCTATCTTGTTGATTTTCTCAAAGAACCAACTTTTGGTTCTGTTGATTCTTTCTATGGTCCTTTTTGTTTCTACTTGGTTGATTTCCTCTCTGAGTTTGATTATTTCCTGCCTTCTACTCCTCCTGGGTGTATGTGCTTCTTTTTGTTCTAGAGCTTTTAGGTGTGCTGTCAAGCTGCTGACATATGCTCTTTCCTGTTTCTTTCTGCAGGCACTCAGCGCTATGAGTTTTCCTCTTAGCACAGCTTTCATTGTGTCCCATAAGTTTGGGTATGTTGTACCTTCATTTTCATTAAATTCTAAAAAGTTTTTAATTTCTTTCTTTATTTCTTCCTTGACCAGGTTATCATTGAGTAGAGCATTGTTCAATTTCCAAGTATATGTGGGCATTCTTCCTTGATTGTTATTGAAGACCAGTTTTAGGCCGTGCTGGTCTGATAGCACGTATGGGATTATTTCTATCTTTCTGTACCTGTTGAGGCCCGTTTTTTGACCAATTATATGGTCAATTTTGGAGAAAGTACCATGAGGAGCTGAGAAGAAGGTATATCCTTTTGCTTTAGGATAGAATGTTCTATAAATATCCGTTAAGTCCATTTGGCTCATGACTTCTCTTAGTCTGTCTACATCTCTGTTCAATTTATGTTTCCATGATCTGTCCATTGATGAGAGTGGGGTGTTGAAACCTCCCACTATTATTGTGTGAGGTGCAATGTGTGTTTTGAGCTTTAGTAAGGTTTCTTTCACATATGTAGGTGCCCTTGTACTTGGGGCATAGATATTTAGGATTGAGAGTTCATCTTGGTGGATTTTTCCTTTGATGAATATGAAGTGTCCTTCCTTATCTTTTTTGATGACTTTCAATTGAAAATTGATTTTATTTGATATTAGAATGGCTACTCCAGCTTGCTTCTTCTGACCATTTGCTTGGAAAATTGTTTTCCAGCCTTTCACTCTGAGGTAATGTCTGTCTTTGTCTCTGAGGTGTGTTTCCTGTAGGCAGGAGAATGCAGGGTCCTCGTTGCGTATCCAGTTTGTTAATCTATGTCTTTTTATTGGGGAGTTGAGGCCATTGATGTTGAGAGATATTAAGGAATAGTGATTATTGCTTCCCGTTATATTCATATTTGGATGTGAGGTTATGTTTGTGTGCTTTCATTCTCTTTGTTTTGTTGCCAAGACGATTAGTTTCTTGCTTCTTCTAGGTTATAGCTTGCCTCCTTATGTTGGGCTTTACCATTTATTATCCTTTGTAGTGCTGGATTTGTAGAAAGATATTGTGTAAATTTGGTTTTGTCATGGAATATCTTGGTTTCTCCATCTATGTTACTTGAGAGTTTTGCAGGATACAGTAACCTGGGCTGGCATTTGTGTTATCTTTGGGTCTGTATGACATCAGTCCAGGATCTTCTGGCCTTCATAGTTTCTGTTGAGAAGTCTGGTGTAATTCTGATAGGTCTGCCTTTATATGTTACTTGACCTTTTTCCCTTACTGCTTTTAATATTCTTTCTTTATTTTGTGCGTTTGGTGTTTTGACTATTATGTGACGGGAGGTGTTTCTTTTCTGGTCCAATCTATTTGGAGTTCTGTAGGCTTCTTGTATGCCTATGGGTATCTCTTTTTTTAGGTTAGGGAAGTTTTCTTCTATGATTTTGTTGAAGATATTTACTGGTCCTTTGACCTGGGAGTCTTCACTCTCTTCTATACCTATTATCCTTAGGTTTGATCTTCTCATTGAGTCCTGGATTTCCTGTATGTTTTGGACCAGTAGCTTTTTCCGCTTTACATTATCTTTGACAGTTGAGTCAATGATTTCTATGGAATCTTCTGCTCCTGAGATTCTCTCTTCCATCTCTTGTATTCTGTTGGTGAAGCTTGTATCTACAGCTCCTTGTCTCTTCTTTTGGTTTTCTATATCCAGGGTTGTTTCCATGTGTTCTTTCTTGATTGCTTCTATTTCCATTTTTAATTCCTTCAACTGTTTGATTGTGTTTTCCTGGAATTCTTTCAGGGATTTTTGCGATTCCTCTCTGTAGGCTTCTACTTGTTTATTAATGTTTTCCTTTGTTTCCCTAAGGGAGTTCTTCACATCTTTCTTGAAGTCCTCCAGCATCATGATCAAATATGATTTTGAAACTAGATCTTGCTTTTCTGGTGTGTTTGGATATTCCATGTTTATTTTGGTGGGAGAATTGGGCTCCGATGATGCCAAGTAGTCTTGGTTTCTGTTGCTTGGGTTCCTGTGCTTGCCTCTCGCCATCAGATTATCTCTAGTGTTACTTTGTTCTGCTATTTCTGACAGTGGCTAGACTGTCCTATAAGCCTGTGTTTCAGGAGTGCTGTAGACCTGTTTTCCTGTTTTCTTTCATCCAGTTATGGGAACAGAGTGTTCTGCTTTCGGGCGTGTAGTTTTTCTTCTCTACAGGTCTTCAGCTGTTCCTGTGGGCCTGTGTCTTGAGTTCACCAGGCAGCTTTCTTGCAGCAGAAAAGTTGGTCTTACCTGTGGTCCCGAGGCTCAAGTTCGCTCGTGGGGTGCTGCCCACGGGCTCTCTGCGGCTGCAGCAACCAGGAATACCTGTGCCGCCCCTTCCGGGAGCTTCAGTGCACCAGGGTTCTTTGTGCCTTTGGTGTTTTCCTCTGGCGTCCAAGATGTATGTACAGAGATCAGTCTCTTCTGGTTTCCCAGGCTTGTCTACCTCTCTGAAGGTTTAGCTCTCCCTCCCACTGGATTTGGGTGCAGAGAACTGTTTATCTGGTCTGTTTCCTTCAGGGTCCGGCAGTGTCTCTGGCAGGGGTCCTGCTGCTCCTGGGCCCTCCCCCACGGGAGCCCAGAGGCCTTATACAGTTTCCTCTTGGGCCAGGGATGTGGGCAGGGGTGAGCAGTGTTGGTGGTCTCTTCCGCTCTGCAGCCTCAGGAGTGCCCACCTGACCAGGCAGTTGGGTCTCTCTCTCACAGGGTCTGGGAGCAGAGAGCTGCTGCGGGCCGGGATCCGCAGGTGTGGGACTTCCGGTAAACACAGAACGTGCCCGGTCCTAGAGGAATTCTGCTTCCGTTTGTCCCAAGCTCACCAGGCAGCTTTCTTGCAGCAGAAAAGTTGGTCTTACCTGTGGTCCTGAGGCTCAAGTTCGATTGTGGGGTGCTGCCCACGGGCTCTCTGCAGCGGCAGCAACCTGTGCCGCCCCTTCCGGGAGCTTCAGTGCACCAGGGTTCCAGATGGTCTTTGGCTTTTTCCTCTGGTGTCCGAGATGTGTGTGCAGAGAGCAGTCTCTTCTGGTTTCCCAGGCTTGTCTGCCTCTCTGAAGGTTTAGCTCTCCCTCCCACGGGATTTGGGTGCAGAGAACTGTTTATCCGGTCCGTTTCCTTCAGGGTCCGGCGGTGTCTCTGGCAGGGGTCCTGCCGCTCCTGGGCCCTCGAGATTCTTCTGCCCAAATTGTTCTCAGCCTTCACGAGAAGCAGTTAGCTGAGGATGGGCAACTCTTTGGGACCAGGCCGCACCTAAGACAGGAAATTCTGAGACTCAAGATTTTTCTATTCTATCAATGTAATGCAATTTTAGACAACTGATTTCTGAGCCTTAATTTATTTATATGGTAAGTAAATGCATATGAAAAATAATACAAAGAGAGGATTCTCTCTATATATATATGTATATATATGTGTGTGTGTGTGTGTGTACAAAGAGCATTTAATGAAAAAAAGGCCATAAATTTGAAGATATGTAGCATAGAAGAAAGGAAATTATATAATATGCTATAATAACAAAGTATTAAAGAAATATTAAAAATAGAACAGCCAAAATAGCAATGTATATGAAACCTCCATTCTATACACAGAAGAAAGCAATTAAAACATTGATTTTGAGGCTGGGGGAATGGCTTAGTTGGTAAAATATTTGCTGGACAAATGTGAGAACATGCATTTATATCTCCAGTACATGTCCTTTTTTGTAGGTCCTATCACATTAATCTAAATCATTTTAAATATCGTAGTCTTTCAGGCAAGTTTCAATGAAGATGGTGTTACAATGTTGCTCGTGATATAAGGAATGTGATTTTGTTCCCATGTTTCTTTACTGCTATTCACTTAACCCAGGTCAATGATGTTTTCTGATATTGGGTCTTTTTCAAGTGATCACCAAGTAAGAAAACAGCAAATTTCAACATGAATTTAGCCCTAAAGCTGATGAACATGTCAAGGGGCAGGGGCTTGTTGGTGAGTACTACCTTCTATCTATGAATACAAGCATTTCTTTTACCCTTCAAAAAGTGCTTTCCTAGTAGAAATGTAGTCCACCACAGTAATGCTTGAACGTATTCATACTTTAGAGATACGGTTGAACAACTAATGTTATTATTACACTGTTCTATCAGTGAACATATTCTATCACTTACACATTTAGCAAACTCATGAGACACTTTTATGTGATATTTAGCTCCTCTCCTCGATACGCAGTGCACAGATCTGTCAAAAGCAAAAGAAAAATCTCTGATCGTAGAATTTCTATTCTAATAGGGACAGCTTGACAAGAAATAATAAAGGTAATTGACAAGAAAATGATGCAGTACCTTGCATGCATACACACACTACGTAAAGAGTCCCTCATCTTAGAAGGGAGTAGGAAGTGATGGTTAGAAATCCTATCTTTACAGTTAACTCCTTTAATGAGGAAATAAAACTCTGAAAGAAGGTAATGATTTCCAAATCAGCAGAAAGTATTCCCTCATGCCATATGTACAATAGTTTTTGCATTTAGCTCTCAGACTTTGGCACTGAATTCCAATGGCAACTGAGATATGTGGGAATTGGATGAACTCAAAGACTGCCTTTTGAAATTCTTTTTTCTCTAACAGGTCAAGTATTTCAAAATCTCTTGTTAGAAACACTCTGGGCATGTTCGTTTTTGGAGGCATTTTTATCTTTAATCATATCCAATTTAGAAAAAGTAGGACAGGACAGCCACAGTATTTTGTAAGCAACAAAGAAATAGACGCTTCATTGATAATTGCATGACACTGTAAACTTGGAGTGCTTGAGAGGCAGTGGTTACACTTTGAAAGTTATGCAAGTTTACAGAGTAACCATGACCCGTTTCAATTGAAAACTATGATAATAAAATCAATATGATTGAAGATTTGAGACAGTAAAAAGAGAGTTAGAAGAATATATAACTATTCCTCCCCAACATAATCATGATTTAATCAATATTTCAGATAAGAAAATACTCCAGAATTTTTCTTCACCTTAATATTTGAGCACAATATCTACCATAAAGTACATTTGTTACCAGTTATCAGACTCCAGAGTTCCTGAAAATTACCCAGGATACTCATAAAAACCATAAAATTTTAAACACATTTTTTGGGGACATACAGTAATGTACATTCACAAGATATGCTCTTATTTGAAACTGAAGCTCAAATATTGCATCCCTAAGACATGATTAAAATTATGAAACGAATGCTTAAGCTACCAAGCAGATCCCATGACGTTCATGTTCACACAAAAATCAGTCCTTTTGAGTTTACCTATTTGTGCATGGCTCTTAACAGACTAATTTTCTTATTTGCTGTAGAATTCGTATTCCTGTATTCCTTCTTCAAGAAATTAAACCTGGTTCTCAGCTTGGCAGTGACTGTGACTACTCACTGGGACATACTAGTTACTGTGAATTAAAACGATGCAACCAACTATCATTAGTATTTTTATTGGTTATTTTATTTACATTTCAAATGTTATCCCACTTCCCAATTTTGCCTCTGCAAACCCCTCCCCCCTGCTTCTATGAGGGTGCCCCCCCACCTGCCCATCCACTCCTGCCTTAGCATCCTAGCATTTCCTTACCCTGACAGCCTCCACAGCCCCAAGGGGGCTCCTTTCCCAGTGATGCCCGATAAAGCAATCCTTTGCTACATATCCAGCTGGAGTCCTGAGTCCCCTCCATGTGTACTCTTTGGCTGATGGTTTAGGTCCTGGGAGCTCTGGGAGGTCTGGATGGTTGATATTGCTGTTCTCCCTGTGGGGCTGCCATCTCCTTCAGTCTTTGCCTATTATTAGTTAACATGGCATCAAGTGCCCTGGTTATATCGCTGAAGCTCCATTTCCCAAGATAGCACTATGTCATCTTAAGGGACAGAAAACCTGAATGATCCATGTCCTTTAATTTGTGTGCATGTCATATTCAGTAAAAGACACAAACTACTAATTGATATTCCCAGCCACTCTAGCCTTTACTGTCTTGTTGGAACTCACAAAACTTTCCGAAGACTGGATGATCATTTTTGCTCCTCAGATGAGTCCACTTTGTTTTATTTTATGATTGATTATACTGATTCCCACTGATTCTGACAACTATCAGGAGTTCCAACCAGTTTTGCAAAGGTGTGGCTATTATAAAGAAGAAAGGAGTGGTGGCTAATTATTTTCGATTCTTCATATAGTCTGGGGATGAATCCTCTAGCAGATGAATAGCTTGACAAGGTCTCTCTTTTCTGCAGGGTTTGGCCGCTCAGCATTTCTCTGCTGTGCAGGGGCTTTAGATCTCATGCAGCTATTTCCTGAGCTGTGCAGTCATTTTCAGAGAAGCTTTTTTCCTATGTCTCTATCTTTAAGAGTCTCCTCTGCTCTCCTCTAGTTTTTAAAAATTTAGAATTTTCTATGGGAGTCTTTGATTTATTTTTAATTTCTTTATAGTACATAGGGAGCTAGCTTCTATCTTTATATGTGGATACACAGTTTTTGTCCATCCTTGTTGAACAGACTGTTTTTCCTTCACTGTATGTTTTGACACCTTCATTGAGAATTAGATGACTATACCTGTATGCATTTCTTTTTATTACTTAATTGATTGATTGATTTACATCCCTAATATTTTCCCTTCCTAGGCCCCCCTCAAAGAGTTCTTCTTCTATTCCCCTTCCGGTTTCCCTCTGAGAGGGTGCCCCTCTCTGGGCATCACCCCTCGCTGGAGTATCAAGTCTCTACAGGATTAGGCACATCCTCTCCTCCTGAGGCCAGACAAAGCAGTCCTCTGCTACATATGTGTCAGGGACCTCAGACTAGTTAGTGTATGTTCAGTTGTGCTTGCAGACAGGAGCCTAGCATAGCTGTCCTCTGAGAGGCTCTATCAACATTTGATGGAGACAGATGCAGACACTCATAGCAGAGTATTGGACTGAGGTCAGGGTTTCCTATTCATGAGTTACGGGAAAGACTGAAGTAGCTGAAGGGCCTGCCAACTTCATAGGGAGACCAACAGTGTCAACTATCCGATCTCTGGGAGCTCCCAGAGGTTACGCCCTTTTTCTATTAGTTCATGTATTTATTTTTGAACTGCTTTCATGCAGCAATTTATGTAACAATTTAAAGTCAGGATTGGCTGTGGTTCTTTTCTGCTTCCATGTAAATTTTAGAATTGGGGAATAAAAATAGCACATACTCAATAAAATAGATTAAAGAGTTGTCCCCTATGGTCTGTGTCTCAGAACAATGGTCACAACTTTTCCGAACACCTTATAATCTCACAATGTAACAATGCTGGTATCTACTTAAGGCTCAGAAATCTCCTTCCGTGTTCATATGACTATTGTCAGAATTTGTCTCATTTCACGGTAGTTTGCCTTTGTCATGTCAAAAGAGAATACGGTTTTGACTTTGTGGGGTATGTTGGAAGACTCATCTGAGTAAATCAGATCCAGCCAAGGCACTTTTCCTTTTCATGAGCCCAAGAACTCTTGTTTGAGGATCTTAACGACATCTATAAAATCTCTTTGCTTTTGCTGTATAACATTGTCAAGAGAATTGTTCCCTTTCCTGATTCTCTTTGCTTGTAGCAAGTTATTAGTCTCATGAGAGGAGGTTGTACATGGTTTTGTGCTTTGGGTGGTCATTTTTGAGATCTGCTTTTATTTCACACACAAAACAACAGTACTCCAATCTCAGCCAAACTGACAGGTCTGTGAACTACAAAGATAATGAAAAGTATAAGACATAAATGTGTTGTCAGAGAACTAGCGAGCAAATAGAGAAGCATAACAAAAAGGGAGAATTGAGTCTAAGCTCCCTGATTCCAGCAAAGCCATGAACATCAGAGGTCAGGGAATTTGATGCATTTTTATTGTACTGGTCAACTGTAACTCTGTAGAAAAGTACTTGCTATCACGTTTCACATGGAAACCTCCACGAGTGTCCAGAAACAGAAAAAATATAATACGTACAGATTACACAGAAAAGCAGGTTATGAAGCTAGAATTTCAGTAATTACAAGTCTTTGAAAGTAGGGCATCCATTTTGTTTTCACAATTTAAATCCATTTCCTTGGGTATTAGAGAATATGGTTGGTCTAGTAAATGTGGGTATATATTTGAAGTTAATATTTTGTGTAGGTATATATGCCTTTTCCTTAGGAACAGTAATGTTAGAAAACATTAGGTCTTTTATGAAACATACAGAAAAAACTCTGTTAAGATACGCCAAAGAATGGTTTATTTGTAAAAAATACAAGTGAAAAACTTGAGGGTCATAAGAGTGAAAAACAAGCAAACAAACAAGCAAATAAACATGTAAAGACCCCAGAAAGAACTTAGCAATGTAGTCACTGAGTTTGCAAGTGACTCCTATTATTTGCCTTCCTATTATTGTATAACAAGTCTAGATAATATAGTGTCAGCAAAATGTTGCCCTCCAGATAAATAGCAGCTTTTTATATCTCTTAAATTGTTCTAATAAAAGTCACCTTGGGGTTGAAGTACAAAAGACATAACGTGCATATAACTGTATTTGACTCTGAGATTAGGGAATGTGAAATATTGATACCATTTACAGCCTTCAGCACCTGGAGAACATGAGCTGATACAGTCAGTACCAGTTTGCTTGTTTTTACGAACCGACTGGAGTTATAAAATAGGACTCCAATCCCTTAAAACTCATAATAATGTTGATATTTAGCTCGGTTCTAAAACCAAACTTGGTGTTTAAAAAGCACATGACTAAGGGAGAAAATAAGAAGTTCTCTGGAAAGAACACAGTATTTGGAAGCAAAAGTTCTTCCTGTCCTGTCTATGAACTTGATGAGTCACCCTTGCGGCTGTAGTTTTCTCCTGCATGCATTGGGAACTGCCTTTCACAAATGCATAATGATCATCCAGAGAGTTTGAAAAGTATAAATTATCGTAATAACTTCAACTGTTATTTTCCACAATCTCCAATGTAGCTACAAACTAGGTATTTATATTGTAGGGAAGGAACACATTGAGATGATTCCAACAGTAGAATCAAGGGTTCAGGATGTATTAATGGACTCAGAGCAAATCTTAAAGATCTTTTCAAAATCCTGTCTTCTCTGAGATCTTTGAAGCTCGTGATCTTATTCTTTTGTCCATTGACATCACAGCCAGCCTCCTTAAGTCTCAGGAAAACTGGCCCGTGAGAAATCTTTTAATCAGCTTAAAGCCTTAGTGCTACCTGAAGAAGTATGAATGGGTAAGATGGCAAGGGTGTGATCCAGGGAAGCGGCGTGTGTTCTGCCCGTCACCAGTGTGTGTTTGTACCCTGTATCAAATAATCCTTGTGAGTGGGGCGAGGTGTATATTATCCTGCTGCCTTAGGGAGATCAGCTTTGCAGCCTGGAACTTCTAATGTACAAGGTGACAGGCCAGGATAAGTGGCAGAACTAACTTCTAGAAATTAGGCTATGTGTTAATACAATTACACATTGGTCCTCTCAGAGATGTGCTCTCTCTCTCTCTCTCTCTCTCTCTCTCTCTCTCTCTCTCTCTCTTTCTCTCTCTCTCTCTCTTTCTCCAGCTCTCATTTTCATATCTCAATGTTAGGTTAAAGAAGTAAGATGAAACTGTACCAAATCAGTTATTGGTCTGAAAAATGATTTCGATTTCTCTGATGATATTTAAAGCAATCAGTGTCACACCATAAAAGCAACAGCTCTTATTTAGAAGACTATTTGGGAGAAGAGAATGACACAAACTTCGCACTTTGGCCATTTTTTAAATATTAAAATATTTCAGGGTGTAATTTTATTAGACATTTTCAGAGTGCAGTATATGAAATATAATATTAGAAGTTCCATATTTGGTTTCACAAATATTATTTCTTCCTTTGGGCCCTTCACTTTTGACCCTGCTGTCTCCACTACTACTAGGCACCTTTTCTTAAATAACTAATCCTTTCTTATGTTATTTTCATTTGTTTGAAAATCCCTAATAGCAAACTTTCTGCCTCACCTTCTGTTTCCTCCTAAACTGCCTTAACCTAACCTTTCACCTCATGTGTGCCCTCACATTCCAGCCACACAGGCTTTTGAATGGGCTTCATTCATTCTTTGCTCTTCCGTGAGTATTCCACACCCTTTCATGGTACCTAGAAGATAACCAATACATTTTTGCCAACGTAAATGCATTTTCTGCAAACTATTCTTATCATTTCAAAAATTTATTGGGTAGACTCCATATATAGATGAATAGATGTACACATTTTGATCAAAAGAGTCCAAGTTTGTTTATTAAAATATTCATTCTAAACACAAGGACTGACTTCTATAGAGGATCTTTGGAAGTAGATGATTACTTGGGGAAGTTGAGTCACCTTTTGTTGGGTGAATAACCACTAGTAAAATTGCTCATAATTCAGCAGATGGCTCCACACCCATTGACCATATACATATGGGTATTATTACTAAGTGGATTCAGTGGATTCAGTGAGATAATAAAAAAAGAGGGGGTACGATGTTGGGAGAGTATATATCTAGGAGTAGAAATAAGAAGAAATAGTGTGTGGATATGAAAAAATACTGTGTGTGAAGTTCACACATATACATAAAAACATTATTTTGAAAAACATACTAAAATGGTCATAGTATTTAAATGCATATTGTCTAAAAACTGGGAACTGTATATTAAGAGTTAAGGGGCTTATTACTAGTTCATGTAGACAAAATTATTGGTTTTGTATGTCTCATATAACAATTATCAAATATCCAACTATATATTATGGTGTAGCTGTACAGTAAACATCAAATAAAAATGAGAATAAAGATTCACAGCAACATAGATGAAACTTATAAATATGAATTTAAGGGCTCCATTTCCAAAAATGCTAGGCTATAGAAAGCAACATAAAGAGTTAAATCGAAATAATGCTGTTAGAAATATGAATAGTCATATTATCTTTGCCAAGCACCACCACAGGAGCATGTGTTCCACTATGCTCATAGCAACCTTATTTGTTCATAGTGGCCAGAAGCTGGAAACAACGCAGATGTCCCATGACAGAAGAATGGATACAGAAAATGTGGTTCATTTACACAATGGAATACTACTCAGCTATTAAGAATGAGGATATCCTGAGTTTTGTAGGCAAATGGATGGAACTAGAACATATCATTCTGTGAGACGTAACACAGACATGCATGGTATGTTCTCACTAATAAGTGGATATTAGCCAAAAAAAGTACAGAATAACCAAGATACAGTCCATAAAATTCAAAAAGGTCAACAAGCCGAAGGACCCAAGTGAAGATGACTCAGTCCCCTTTGCGAGGGAGAAGAAGGCAACTGCAAGGGGGAAGGGGAGAGGGAGGGACAGGGAGGAAAAGGAGATGGGGATAGGGAAAGGGGGGAACATGATCTGGTATTGGATGGAGGAAAAGGACTGAAGCCCTGAGGGCCAGCAGAAAGAATGGAAACAGGCAACCTTAGGACAAAGGAGGTTGGGAGGACCCTCCAGAATGTACCAGAGACCTGGCAAGTGAGAGACTTTCAGGACTCACGGGAGGGGGGGGGACCCTAGATGAAATACCCTACAGTGGGGAGAGGGAACTTGCTGAGCCCACCTCCAGCAGAAAGACAGGGCATCAAGAGAGGGTTGGGGTTGCTATCCTACAGTCAAAATTCTGACCTATAATTCTTCCTGTCTGAAAGAAATGCAGGGATGGAAATGGAGAAGAGCCTGAGAAAAAGAAGGTCCAGTGACTGGCCTAAAGTGGGGTCCAGCTCAAGGGGAGGCCCCAAGACTTGACACCATTACTGAGGCTATGAGGTGCTCGCAAAAAGGGACCTATCACGACTGCCCTCTGAAAAACCCAACAAGCAGCTGAAAGAATTAGATGCAGATATGTGTGCCCAACCAATGAACAGAAGCTGCTGACCCCTCTGTTGAGTTAGCGAAAAGCTGCAGGAAGCTAAGGAGAAGGGCAACCCTGTAGGAGGACCAGCAGTCTCAATTTACCTGGACTCCCGAGATCTCTCAGACAATGGATCACCAACAAGGTAGCATACCCCAGCTGAGATGAGGCCCCCAACACATAGACAGCAGAGGACTGCTGGGTCTGGGTTCAGTCAGAGAAGATGCATCTAATCCTCAAGGGACTAGAGGGAGGCCCCAGGAAGTTTAGAGTTCTGGTGAGGTGGGCGGGGTGGAGACATCCTCATGGAATGGGAGGAGGGGGAGGAGGTATGGGACGTGGAACAGTCAGAGAATGGACCTGGAAGGGAATAAAATTTGGAGTTTAAAAATAAATTAAAAATTTAAGTAAAAAAAGAAATAATAATAACAGTGGAAAAAAAGAGTAGCTGAAGGCAATATGGAGGAGGATTATTGGATTATGAGGAAATGATAACCTGTTACTCTTAATATAGATGCTGATTTTACATATAAGAAAAATTGATAAAAGTCTTTGAGTAGTATAATTGTGATTTTTGCACTTTGTTCGTATACCTTTTACTTCACATAAGGTTCAAAGTTAAAGAATGAAGTAATGATTTAGTGGTAGAGAGCTTACATGGAATAATATATGGCTCTGAGATTTGATTCTGGCATCGCAAAATAGCACGGGAAGTTTGAATTAGGGCTAGGAGAGTTAGAATGCAGTTAGGTGCAGTTGGGAAGTGTCTGCCTTAGGACCCGAGTTCTACACCCACAACATGTTTAAAAATCTCAGGAATGTTGAAGCCTATGTGTAATCCTACTGTTGGAGATGTAGTTACATGATGAGCCCTGGGTCTCACTGTTTGACCAATCTAGTTTTTCATCCCTAGATGCCAATAAGAGAACCTGTGTTAAAAGAAGTGGATGATTTTCTTTTCTAAATATTATACCTGTGATTATCCTCCATCCTTTGTATATACCTGCATACTCATATGTGCCCACACATTTATACGTGTTCGTACAAACACACACACACACACACACACACACACACACACACACACACACACACACACACACTCACAAGTGAAACAAAAACCAGATGCACAAAACATGGAATGTGCTACAGTTGAATTGCTCTATTACAATGGCATCAGAAAAATCATGTTTCAATGACTAAATAAACTCTATCCTGTCTTTATGTGAATCCAGTGGGAGTTGAGGTCTTTGTTTAATGACTTATTCCTTTCAGAATAAATGCACATATCTTCTGAGGTCAATCATTTCAAACTGTGACTGGTTGTACCCACAAAATCAGAATAGGTCACAGTATCCTGACAGTGAAATTCCTGAATGAACCTGATGTGATGTTAACTGGAAATGTATTTATTCAATAAATAAGATTGGAGTTCTGGATATCCATATAAACAATAATAAATCTAGTCCCCTAATTTATAGCATATAAAAAAAACCCAAAGTGGATTAAAGATATAAAATTCAGAACAGAAATCAGAAACCATGAAATGGCTTTAAAATAAATATGGGCATCAAGCCTCTTGGCTTTTGTGTTGGCATTTTTTCCTCTTGTTTTTATGACAGCAGAAACAGAGGCTACCAAGGGGAAAAATTAGAGTTGGACAAACTGGTATGCGACTGCACAGCAAACTAAGAACAAAAGAAAATAAGATTTTCCCACTCTACACCTGGTAAGTTATTAAGAAACAAAATGTATCATTTCATGTCTGAGTTGGCTGTTAAGTTAATGCGTTGTCAGTTCGAAAAGCAGCAGTCCTTTGCTATGCCTATGAGGGACTTTCTTGGTTACCTTAAAAAGACTCGCCCACTGTAGATGGTGCCTTTCCCTGGATGAGACTTGTGGCATATGTGAGTAAAGTGGTTGAGGAAAATGCTTGCATGCTTTGCTATGGATACAATGTGACTAGTTGCTTTGATTTCCTACTGCAGTAATTCCGTGGACTGTGAGCTAAAACAAAACTATTGTCACTTAAGTTGCTTTGGTTAGACTAGCTTTCTCAGAGCGACAGCAAAGAACCTAAGACTGCTGCTATCAAGAAGTATTGGTGAGGTTGGAATAAAAAGTCGCCAAAGTTCCCGGTGGGGAAAGCACATGGTGCATGGGTTCTGTATATGGAAACTCCTGAAACTCAAAGAGTATGACTAGTAGCTAGTAATAATTGCACACCCCTGTAGTTCTAGCTTCTTGAGAGACTGAGGTAGGAGGATCTCTTGACCCAAGGAGTTCAAGGGAAGCCTGGGAATAAACAAAGACCCTGTCTTACAATCAATCAATTGATCAATCGATCAATCAATCAATCCACTAACCAATCAAACAAATAAACAACCCATTTGGTCATTAAAAATATATCTCTACTTTATAACCCAAGCAGTATCACTTCCAGGGTTTATCCAAAGGAAATGATGTTAAGATTATCTTGAAACCTATAGTCCTAATTCTGCTTTATCACACTTTATAATATGATATAGAAACAAATTAAATGTATAATGAATGCCGTTAGAAATTATGGTGAGAGTAGATTCTCCTCTATAATCCATGACCTCACTAGCCCTGGACAGTTCACTCGGCTTCTAGTGACAGCATAGTTTCCCTCCTGTTGAGCAGACCAATTAGACAGCTGTTGGTTTCTACTCAGATACAAGTATCACTATTGCACCTTCATAGATAAAACTTAAACCACAGGTAAGTAAAGCTCACCAAGCACTAATGAAGCCTCTATTTGCAGTAATGGAGACCATTACAAAAAAAATTACCCACAGCTGGTATTACAGCGCAGAGATCAACTGACTTTGAGGAGACCAGAACCGACCAAAAAATCTCAAACATGTTCATTGTACCTGAGGCTCCGAGACCACTGAAGAAGAGGAAATGGACAGATTATAAGAACAAGAGGACCAAGGAGATTGCTGTAGGGTTGTGTTCTCTAGAAATGATATGTAAGCTACACCCATGATATTTCATCAATATGGGTGCCAAATAATACCTGAACACTAACAACATCAGTAGACATACTTATGCAAATGGGTTAGATTTTACATGATCCCACCTCTAGACAACAAATTACAGATGAATAATTACTGCGGAGAAAGAGAGAATTCATCTTTCCCAGGGATGAGCTCCTTAATTGGTTATCCAATGTAAACTGTTTAGCCCTGGGATCATATACACACAAGCAACAACAGATGGACTCAGCAGGTTATATTCATATATTTAAAGCACATTTATAAAAAACAATAAAAATTTTAAAAGAAGCCATCAATTTGAGAGGGAGTGGGAGTAAGTAAGGGGTGTTAGATGTAAAGGACACAGTAGGGATTGGAGGACAAGAGGGGTAGAATAGAAATAATTAGATCGTAATTAAAATTTAAATTTTATAAATTAAAATATACTTGGCTATGAGAAGAAATAACTCTTTCTTGATTAGAAAAAGAATGACAATATATACATTGGCATGAGGGTTAAATGTTTTAAAGAGGATCAATTTTTTGTACCAAACACTCTTCTAAAGAATGATGAATAAATATGTAAAGTGTAGTTAATTAAGTTCACATTGTAATATTCCCTGTAGTCCACAGATGGGTAGGTCTTTTTATCTCCAGCAGTGTAGATAAACAGGAGGATAACAAGTGTGAAAGTTACATGAGGGAGAAAGACTGCATCACCTCAGTTACATGGGAAATGTAAGAGTCTAACTCAGGAGCAGTCGGGTAAGAACTGCCAAGGGGCGAGTGCATGGGGAAATGGGGTGACCGTGGCCTAAGTGTGAGAACTCCCTACTATCTGTTGCAGAATAATGACTGCATTTAATCACACTGTATTGTAGACTTCTAATCTATTGAAACTAGATAGATATTGTGTCCTCCCTTCCATATACACAGGGTTGTCATGAATACTATGTTCTGTACCTAGTAGTTAATTTTAAGTTAATATACTCAATTTGTTTTAATTCATTTTGTGTACTTAATATTAAGTTAATGTTGATAAATGATAATAAATAATAGAATTTATTAAATACTATAATCTCATTGTATTTACATTTGCCATGTATACACACTTGTAATGATTGCATCTCATTAAGCATTCCTAAACGATTTGATGTATGTTGTGGTTCTAGAGATGGACCTTAGGACCTCTGCATGCCACATACATGTTCTATGGTGGAGCTACCGTGCTGATGGCAATCCTGATGCCTATGTAAAAATTCTTTTACTCCTTATACACTTTTCCATGTGTGTAGCTTTTTCCATAAAGTATGCACTCACTCTAGGTGAATTTATTGATGATCCCAAAGTCATTTTGTTTTTAAAAGAATTCTCTCCTTCACTTTGGTGCACATATGATTCCACAGCTCACAATAAGGACCACTGGCATGGAAGGCAGAAATGTAGAGTTTTATGCTGCTTCCCTCTATGAACTCCAAAGCAACATCAATGAATGGCCTCTTCTCGCAGGAGGGAAGGGGCAACTTTAAAACAATGCTACAAAAATGTAAAGTAACTGCTTTGAGCAAATTGATGTTTTAATGATTTTTTAAAAAAATTACTCATTAATAAACAAGAACCCTATGTTATGAGCTATTTTGTGTCACCTAATGGGAATACAAAGAACATATTTTGGGGGGGTAGGCATTGTGTGACAGTCCCACAAAAGTCAGGCCATGAAAAGAAATGGGTATTGCAAACCTCTTTATCATAGCATGAATAAGAAATGGATAAGAAGTTAAAAGTAGATCAGGAGGACCTAGTGTCTTTCTTGTGGCTTTTGCACCTAATTACTGATAAAGCTCCACAAATATATTTGTTTTCTCGGGGTTATGATGAGATGTCACTGCCTAAAACAAAAACCAGCATTGTCTCTTTGTGTCTGACTCACAGTTCTTTAGATGATGACAGAATCTACAATGTCATTAACCCTTTGCCAATTAGAGATGCCAGCACAGTGGGACTGCGTTCTTGGGCACTAACATTTCATGTTTAATTTGAATGCATCAAGTGAAAAATTTATCTCTGTTTATTGGAAAATTATATAAAAATGTAAGTGAAAATTATTCTTTGCTTACTTCTGGTTGTGTTTAGGTTTTAGTGCCACAGAAACCACATTTTCATATTATAAACCCCTTAAACTGCATAAAATATCTGCTTGCTTTTCATGAACACAGCAGGCATGTTAGCATTAGTTTCTGGCTGTTCCTCGGTATCTTGCAGTATACAAGAGGAAAGGAAATGTAGAAAAGAAGGTAACTTTCCACTCCTGACAGAGCCAGATTTCAAGACACCTAGGTCTCTCCCAAACATTCTAAGGCTCACTTTGTTGAAATTTTGATAGACTCAACTTTTTCACATGGGGTAAAGTTTCAATTAAATGACTAGAATAGTAAAGGGAACTAGACGTGCTGAAGGATTGTTTGCAGGATGAAAAACTAGGGATTCTGAAGAGGCTCTTTCTGCACTGTATATCTTTGAGTGACCTGCTACAGTGTTAGGGGAAAAAATTAAAAATACCCGCATGATTTGCTTGTGTATATCAAAGGTCAGAGGTGAGATTAGAAAGGGCAGTCATAAGAAGACTTTCCAAACCACCTCCAGACTCATGTATCACTGATATATTATTCATGGTTCCTCTATTGCAGGCTCAAATTGGAATACGTTTTGGGGACACAAAGGTAAAGGTGCTATGGACCTTCATATGAAATAGCATCCAGTCTATGAGAGTGACAGACAGGCTCAACGATATGAGTCATAGAGTGTCAACGGGCCTCTGAGAAAACCAGTTCATGTCAGTCATAATAGAATAATGAAAACTAGGGCCACAAGGAAGTACAGTTTGATCTCAGAATGGATATTATTTTGAAAGAAAGATAGAAAAAGACTGGGTGTGGTGATATATGCCTGTGACTACGACCCATGAGAGGCCAAACATAATTACATAGAGAGTTTTAACTCAGCCTGTACCACATAAAATCTATTTTGAAAGATAAAAATACAAACAGCTACAAAAATTGTTTCGAGTTGATGTGAAAACTTAATCCTCATATATTGTAAACTGGTAAAATGAATGTAATAATATGGTTAGTCTTCAAATATCTGAAAATATCAATCATACTACTAGATAAATATATATAGAAAATGAAATTATTGTATCAAACTAACATGTGAAATTTATATTTATACACTATTATTACAACCAATTTATAGAATCTACTGTAGCAATCATGAATGAATGAGTGAAAAAAGGAAATATGACATATATACATACATAAGTGTGTTTGTGTGTGTGTGTGTGTGTGTGTGTGTGTGTGTGTGTAATATAGTTTGGCTATAGAAAACAATGCAGTTTTGTCTTCTACAGCAACATGCATGAAACCAAAGTATACATATTAAGTGGAATAAACCAGAAAAAAACACATTGTCATTCACATATGAAAGCTACAAATTGAACTTATGAAATTAGGAATAAAATTGTAGTTGCTGGACAGAAAGAAAGGACCAGAGACAGTGTCAGGTTAGTTAATGTATACAAAAACTAAATTAGTTCTACTTCTTATAATGTCAGAGGGGAATTCTAGCAAAGAGTTTATTATTTACTTCAAAATAACTGGAAGACTCCAAAAGGTTCCAACATCTATCAGTGATAAACATTTTGCAAGGCAGAAAAGTGTATTATTATGATTGAATCTTTAAGATTATATTTATTCATGAAATCACCATTCTATACCATAATATGTACAAATGTTAGTAGCCATCACTCCAGAGAATAGGCCCTGTGCCTCACCTCACAGTTGATGAGTAGAAGGGTGAACCCTCCCACACTCATACCCTAGAGACTGGTTTACTCATACCCTATCAATAGTCCTATTGATCCAGAGCTGCAGGATCTCGGAGACACAGGGCAACAACAGGATAACTGGGAGAAGTCATGGTGAGTATCTAATATTGATGGAAAGCCAGAAATCTTGAACCAGTCCAATGACTCATTGCAATGTACATTTATCTGCACTTAGAATGGACAGAGGTACATGCAGCGACATATTCCAGCTTCCATTAAAATGTTTTCTATGCTTGCTTTTTGTTTTGTTTTCTGTTGTTGTTGTTTGTGTGTTTTATTGTGGGGTAGATGTTTCAAGGACAGATATGAGGGGACAGGGAAATGAGCAGACTGGGTGCCTAATGTGAATCTCACAAATAATCAATAAAAAGTGTTTATGTAAAGGAAAATTAAATTGTAATTTTCTAGATTAACCTAGATATGACAAGGTATAGAGAAAATAATCTACAATACTGACTCTGGCATTGCCTTTGAAACTGTCACTGAGGTTTTGATAAGAACTGATCAGTCCCAGTGCTTATAGAATAAGTGTTATTGCCTACTTTGCCATCTCCTCTGGGCCTTAGAAATATAAATTCTTAATTTTCTAAATATAGCCAGACCTTAGAGAACAAAACTGGATGGTCCCTGAAATGCAAACCAAACTGGAAGCCAGATGATTGAAACCATAATTACCTCACGAGAAGGTTAAGGGAGTCCATTTCCAGGTGGAAATTGGGAGTTCTGCCTGTCATCATGTCTTAAGTTATATCATTTTCTAATGAGTGTCCAAAATGTTCTCTTGATACATAAAAATCTAATTTCTAGATGGTAACTGTAGCATGCTGAACAAGTTCTTAGCATGCACATATGTAGAAACACTGATGGATACAAGATACATATGCGAATTCTACAAAATAAATTATATTCTACTTACTGTCAATATATAGAATAGATACCAAACCAAAATAAGAATCCTAACACATTCCACCCTGAAGAATCGCCCCAAACAATCAGTAAGTTCCTGGAGTTGCGCACAGCAGTGGGCATGAGTGATTACTTACAGGACACTTATGAATCACAGGAAGCCACATCGTGCGGAATCCCACCACACTGGGGTGACGACACGTGGAATAGGAGTCTCTGGAACTCTCTGGACTAATTGCAGATACCACAGTTCATTGGAGCATCTCCTATCCCTAAAGTTGCTTCCTACTTCCATAGTTTTAGGCAGAGGTCTTAGAATACTGTCAATTTCAGTAATTTTCTGAGACTTACCAGGTTTTTATTTCCTAACTTTTGTGAGTCACCCACATTATTTTTGAGGTCAGGACAATGTTACTAGCTTAGTGTGCATGAAAAAAAATACTTGAGACAAGACTAATGCAGCTAAGGAACACAATGCTTCATTATTTTCAATTTTAGTTTAGTGTAGAGTAAGTAACTACATATGGTAGTGGACTATTCAGGGCATATTCTGAGGCTTAGCTTTATTTGTGTCTCTGTGTGTTTTATTCAGAGCCACCAATAGGGACTGCTGTCCTTAATCCAAGACATAGCTGAATGCTTGTCTGAAACCCTAGCATTTACAAGGGCGACTAAGGAAGATTACAAGTTCAAAGCCAGCTGGACCCAAATAGTATTTCTTTTAGAAGAAACACAAAAGAACCATTAAAACGTCTGATGCTACTATTGAAAATATTCTATAAAGTGACTTCTAATTGTTCTTTCAAATGAAGAGTATACTACTTAAAATAAACAGTTTGCTGTCCTCAAATCTATCTCCTGTTTTTCAGCAATCATATTTTCTCTATGGCAACTTTTATTTGGGCTGCGTTTGATTTTGATTGTTTCGATAACAATAACATTTAAATTTATCCGTCAAATTATATCTGATATTTAAATAGCACAAAAGTTTCCTCTATGTGCTTTTTATCTCAATCATATCTTTTAGCATGAATAGGATTTAGCGTTATAAGGCAGTGACACAAATACTTGATGTGGCCTCACAGTTTGGGAGGGTTCAGTCTATAGTCATTTGGCCTCATACCCTTGGGTAAAATGTCTTAGGGCAGGAGTGTGTGAACGAGGTTGCTCTTCAATTCTTGAAAGGCATGAAGCCAAGCAGCCACTTTTGGAACTTGCTCTTATTTAAACTTTAGTATTGTTTTGAGGATTTGGTCATACTTTGTAGCCTCAATTTGCCTCAAACTACAGCAACCGTCTCCCACCATCTTGCTAAGAGTTAAGGTTATAAATGTGAACCCCACCCTGTGCCCACCATTTCCCCCTTTCTCCTTTTATTCCACCTGTTTCCCAAGCCAATGGAATGCTTCTGTCACACTAATGGTACATCTTCCCTGCTCAGTCTTTCCTGGACCAAGAGATGTGCCTTAAAAACCTGCCTCAGACTATTACCTATGGCAGGTGTTACCTTATCATTCCTGAACATTTCAACACCAAGGAAACATCAATTGATTACGAAGTAACAGCCGACAGCATTGTGTTGAAATTCTAGTCACTTGACTTTCTACCTGTGCCACTGCTGATTAGCACAAGGTATTCTGTGAATGGTAGCTGATAAATAAGCACCAGAGATGTATAATTTCACAGAGAAGATGTCAGAGACCCATCATAACTATGTTTGGTTCATGAGTAAACCACCATTGTGAAAAGAGTAAGATAAGCAGACATCCTCCAAACTGATGGAGAAATATGCTTGTTTTCTTTGTCAGCACTCACCTCTCTCCACCACTGAAAGTTTGGGTTTGCCAAATGTTGTGAAAGAAGACTTGAAACTCCACCCCAAGGAGAACCATCAGCAGGTCAACAGGACACTAGTCCTTGGGAGAACAGTGCCTTATCCAGGGAAAACATGTGGTTTTCCTGCCTTCTTGCCATCCTCTTTGTTGTCTTGCCAAGTCCTTCTGCCCCAGGCTCAAAGCTGAATGGCTTACTTTCTTTGACCTTGGCCTTGAAAATAATTATAGAGATGTGTAGGGAAAACTGGAAGAGCAGAGTGTTAAAAGGAAGCTTCCCACCCACCCATCCCCCACCGACTGGGGTGGTCAAGAGGATGCTTTGTTCCCTGTTTGGGGATCTTTACCTCTGAGTTGGCTATTCAGGCCTACACTCTCATAACCTCGGAAAAGAAATCTTTTGAAAACTCCAAAGAATTGTGTTCCCTGCCCGGACAAAGACACTAATTTCTATTAGAACTTTTAGTGATGATCTTAAACCAACAAATCCTTAATTGACAATAATTCCTAAGGAACAAACATCCTTATTTTTATCTGAAAAAAAAAATAATCAATTGAAGTAACTAACTTAAAGTTTGTAAAAATGGTTGATTTGTTTTACTGGGCTAGTAAAGCATGAATCATCAGAGAGTGCAGCGCTGCTTCTTATGTAAACCAGCCGATCTACAGACCTGTCTTGTTAGGTGAATCCTGCTTCTGCATGCTACAGTGAGGAATTTCAAAATCTAAAGCTTTGCTGAGTCACACAAAAGTCCAGATTCTCTAGATTCCATTTCCCTTTCCTTGGAAGTTTCTGTTATAAAGAGATAAAGGGGAAAGTAGACGGGGAGGGGAATGGGCAGGACAATATGGGAGGGCAGGGTAAAGGGAAAATACAGGGAGGGGCAACTGACATTAGGACTTAAAACTTCATATGAAAACCTACTACTGAAGGAAATCTCCTCAAATTTATACACATATAAAAAATTAAGTGGAGTCACAACATAATGATGGGAACATGCCCCAACTAGGCATCTTACGGGGAGCCATGTAAAATCTTCAGTTGAAGGAATCATTTCCATCTTGATGAGGCCAAAGGGGATCCCACACACAACCCTGATTATCACAGGCTATGAACAGGTAATTGATTACCCACACAAACTATGGTGCTTTGAGAAGGAATAGCCCCCATTCCCTCGTGTATTTGAATGCTTGCCCCACAAGCGTGACACTGTTAGGAGGTATGGCCTTATTGAAGTAGGTATGGTCTTGTGGGATAAAATATAAGTGTGTCAGTAGGGTTTGAGGTCTACTATCCTCATGCTATGTTCAGTGAGGCACAGTCTCCTTCTGCTACCTTCTGACCAAGATATAGAACTATTTTACTTTTTTAGTCTTTATTGGTTATTTTATTTATTTTCATATCAAATGTAACCCCTTTGTGAGCTTCCCCTCCGCAAACTCCCTATCTTACTCCCTCCCCCTGCTTCACTGAGGGTGAACCCAACCACCCACTTCTGACTCACCATCCTAACATTCCCCAACACCGGGACATTGAGCCTTCACAGGACCAAGGGCCTCCCCTCCCACTGATGCCAGATAAGACAATCCTCTGCTACATATGCAGCTGGAGAAGTGGGTCCTCTTTGGTTTGTTGATTAGTCCCGGGGAGCTCTGGGATATCTGTTTGGTTAATATTAGTGTTCCTCCTATCAGGTCGCAGACACCTTCAGCTCCTCCAGTCCTTGTCCTACCTCCTCTATTGGGGTCCCCATGGTCAGTTTGATGGTTAGCTGCAAATATCCACATTTGTATTGGTGACAATACAAATTTGAGAGGCTTGGCAGAGCCTCTCAGGAGACAGCTATATCAGGTTCCTGTCAGCAAGCACTTCTTGGCAGCAGCAATAGTGGCTGGGTTTGGTGGTTGTATATGTGATGGATTCCCCAGGTTGAGCAGCCGCTAGATGGCCTTCCCTTCAGTCTCTGCTCCACTCTTTTTCACTGTATTTCCTTCAGACAGGAGCAATTCTGGGTTAAAATTTTGGAGATGAGTAAGTAGCCCCATCCCTCAAATGGGGGCTGTGCCTAGCTTCTCCATATGGTATCCACGGGTTCTTTCTCCCCTTTGTTGGGTATTTCAGATAATTTTATATCTGTTGGGTCCTGGGAGCCTCTTACTTTCCTGACATCTGAAACTTTCTGTTGGGTACCCTGCTCCCCATCCTGCGTTGCTACATAATTTCCTGACCCTCTGTACATTTTCCTGTCCCCTCCCACACCTGATCCTGGCTCTCTTTTTTTCTGCTTCTCCTCCTCTCTTCCACCCTCTACTCCAATAATTATTTTGTTCCTCCTTCATAGGACTGAAGTATCTACACTTTGGTCTTTCTTCTTCTTGAGTGTCATATAGTCTGTAAGTTGTGTCATAAGTATTCTGAGTTTTTTTCCTAATATCTATTTATCAGTGAGTACATGCCATGTGTGTTCTTTTGTGACTGGATTACCTTATTCAGGATAATATATCTTCTAGTTCTATCCGTTTGCTTGCGAATTTCATGAAGCTGAGTAATACTCCATTGTGTAAATGTACCACATTTTCTGTACCCATTCCTCTATTGAGGGACATCTGGATTGTTTCCAGCCTCTGGCTATTGTAAATAATGCTGCTATGAACATAGTGGAGCATGTGTCCTTGTTATATGTTGGAGCATCTTTTGGGTATATGGCTAGGAGTGGTATATCTGGGTCCTCAGGTAGTAAGTACTATGTCCAATTTTCTGTAGAACTGCCAGGCTGATTTTCAGAATAGTTGTACCAGCTTGCAATCCCACCAGCAATGGAAGAGTATTGGAGAAGCACCTAAAGAAATGTTCGACATCCCCAGTCATCATGAAAATGCAAATCAAAATGACCCTGAGATTCCACCTCACACAAGTCAGAGAGGCTAAGTTCAAAAACTCAGGTGACAGCAGATGCTGGTGAGGATGGGGAGAAAGACTCTTAGCTCCTTCTCCCTCACTATGTCTACCTGGAAACTGCCATGCTTCCTCCCATGATGGTAATAAACTAAAGCTCTGAAATTGTAATCCAGACTCAATTAAATATCTTCCTTTATAAGAGTTGCTTGACCATGGTGTTTCTTTATAGCAATGAAACCCTAACTAAGATACAATCCCCATTACTAAAGATATCATTAACTTATGTCACCACACAAGGAGAAATTCAGCTGAAGATCAAATGGAAGCTTCACATCTACTTACTAGTAGTCACAGTGCTAAAAGGAACTTTGAATAATACCAGGAGAGAAAAGTAAGCGTTACAAAACAGAAAACACGCAACAATGATCTGCCTGTAACATATTCTAGTACACACGTTATGGGTGCAAACAATGACTTTTGCATTGGATTTAAGGCCCACCCCATAAGGTAGAACCCATACCTGACATTTCTAAATTGGTAAAAGCCTGAGACTAGATAAATCATGGCACCTGGGAAAAAACCCACTACCATTATTCTGCTGAAGAAACACAGTAATTGATTCCTGATGACATATTGCCATAACTATACATTATAGATAATCCCTCATCCATTATCAGAAGCTTCTTCTTGAAGCACATGGTAATTAATACAGAAATCCACAACAGAAAGTAAGAAGAATTAGTGTACTCAGCCCTAAAAGAGATGTCTTAATTAAACTTCTCCCCTCAAGGTTCACGGATCTATGAAAATGTAAGCAGAATGATTCTAAGAGTCAGAGGTGGTGACACATCAGGACGAATGTACGTACAAACTCATGGAGATTGTGACAGCACACATAAGACTTTAAAGGTTCAAACCAGAAAAAAATCAATTATTAATAAGAAGTGGACACAGAGTCCATCCTAACTATGAAACTATTTTCATTTGATACCTGTTGGGAAAGAGAAAATCAGTTTGATACAATGCAATGCCATTGTGTATATTAAACACACACCAGCACTGGCTCCACCACCACCACCACAAGTAGTTGGCCAACAGATCTCTCTTTCTCTTTCTCTCTCTCTCTCTCTCTCTCTCTCTCTCTCTCTCTCTCTCTCTCTCTGTCTATCTCTCTCTCTTCTCTCATTACTCTTAGGGAAAGCAATTTAATCACTGTATTAGGAATGTGGAAAGGAACTTCTCAACCCAACAGTCAGAGAAGAAAGAGGACGAGTGATCTTGCACATGAGTTCTCCTTTAGTCATACTATGTGTTTTATCACACATATACAACTTTAACTACATATCTTATTAACTGCCCAGGCACTTTTGCCATGTTTATGAATTTTTATCTCTGAAAACCATCATTGCTACTATTAGTGTAGCTAGAACATTTTTAAGTCTTTTGAAATATTGCCTTGACCCAGAGAAGTCTTCAGTTACATAATCAAGTATTTCCATACACAATGTCATTTGATTCTCTGGAATGAAACATTCCAGACAAAGTATCCTTTCAGTGAAGTTTGCATGTTTTCAACTACTAATTACAAAATGCCAGAATTAATTTTTCTCAGATAATTATTCCTTTAGCATAGTTGACAATCCCAGGCATTTAGCTCATTCATTAAAATGCAATCATAACTCACTAGTGGTTTTCCCTGGTACTAATGACATGTGTTATCATGCATCACTAATTTCCATGAAGAACAATGTTATACTATTTTATTGGCATTTTATTTGTGGAATTTTTGTTACAGTCTTGCGAGGAACACTTTTTGTTTGTTTGTAATTAAACGACCCAGATCAAAATATCTTTGTTTCTTTCCTTAAAGATTATTTAAGCTATAGTATTACTATTTAATGTTGAGCTGCTCCTAAATATTTTGCTCATCATTGTGCAATTTCAATTATAATTTAAATAAACATATAGATAGCTGAGAATAATGGTTAATTTACTAAAGACTTCAATTATCGAGATAAGATTTAAAGTATTTCAAACTCTAATATTAAACAAAATATTCTGAGATGCTGTGAAGTTTTCTTCTTTGATGAGTTGGTTTTGTTACCAGTTACTGCTTATTAATTTAAAAAGTCCATCAATTAACCTACTGACCTACCTCTGTTATATCTTGTTTGTTAAATGTTTCATGATAGTAGTGTTTCAATGTTTACATTAATATTTATTAAAATAGAAGTTAGGGGAAAAGTGTATTTCTAGCTTAAGTTATTAGAATAAAAGAATTCAAGTCTTTGTGCTTTTATATTAGAAAATCAACTTCAGTTTCACAAAAAAAAAAGGTAGAATTAACCCAGGAGCTCAGAGTTTTGATCCGCATGCACAATGTATCAAAAGTGCTCAGAAAATTGGGTCTTCTCTGTGGGTACTGCAGCCACCAGGCACAAGTCAGTCAACATGAAAGGACTCCTTTTGGATTTGTTTTTTTTTTAAATTTCATTTCATTTATTTTATTTTATTTTGAGAGAGAGGTGCATCGAGGGAGGGTGATTATATGATGCTGGATTGGTAGGGAAGGTACAGGATAGTGAGAGTATATGAGAAGAGTTGAGGGAGGGAAAGAATATAATCAAAATATAGTGTATGACAGTGTCAATAAAAAAAATCACTATTATAGAAAATGTTCATGCTCATTGACTGAATACCTATTTAGAGGAAAAATTATTTATTGCCATAGATGCAAACATCCAACCTGATAAAACAGAATAATGCATTACTTCTTTAAGAGTAGAGCCCTTCATTGCAAAGCATTGTCACTTAGCCCTGTTTGTGTGAAACAGTGGTGACATGCAGGGCCTGATTAGCTGAAATCACAGATGTGCTGGCCTGAGGGAAGTAACAGTAACCTAGTTTGCTACATAAAGGTGATAGCCAGAATTCAAATGATTTCCAATCCAAAGGAAGCTGAAACCGTTTCAATTCTTGTAGTTGTGTGTTTTAACTAAACCTAGTAAAAGAAAAACATAGAGATTGTGTTTATAGATGTCTCATGTCTATGTAAGTGGCTTCTTTGGAAGCTGGCTTATCTGTTCCCTCCTGGACACTGGCTACCATTTACTAAAATGCAGGCAGCACTAGGGACGCATTTGAATTTTTTTTTTTTTTTTTGCATCAGGCAGCAGCACATGGGTACATAAGGAGGGGTATTTTTCGGGAAGAGAACACACATTTAATTTGACATTTTCAGACTGAACTTGAAGCCGCCAGCTTCCCTGGCTTCTTTCCATCTTTCATTCCACCAAACTTCCCCTCCTACACAGCAAATAATTACGACATTCTTCATCATAAAACACGGGCAGATGGATTCTTGTGTCATTATTTATAATCTGATTGAAGATATCTCTGAATACTTTTTCCTGTCCATCCCACCCCCAATCCGTATTCCTACAAAGTCAACATCTATTCTTAAATTTACAAACTTTGCTTAATAAAGAAGGCAATTTTACCAAGAACATTTCTTTTGCATAGTGTTATCAGCAACACAGTTTTAAATGTTACTACTTCATTCACTAAGCAAAAAGCTAAAGATTGTTAGTATGATCTCTACTAACTTCTAAGTCATTATCATGGTCTCTGAAGAGTCCCTGTCTTTGTCTTTCATATGCACATATGTGATGTATGCTCATTTGTGCTTGGGTTTGAATGCAGGCAAAACAGCTGGAGCGCAACATCAGTTTTCTTCCTCTTTCTCCCCCCAATTCATTCTTTGAGGCAGGATCTCTCATTGAACATGGCTAAACTGGCTGTCCAAATGAGCGCCAGTCATCCTCCTGTCTCTGAGCACAATCGCAGGACTTTTGAGCACCATTCAGTATTCTTGTTTCAATGTGGGTGCTGGGTATCTGAACACAGGCCCTCGTGACTGCACAGGCACTTACCCACTAACCCACCACTCCTTACCCACTAACCTCAACCTCTTAAATTACCTCCGAATTGAGTTGTTTCTCATTTATGTTTTAAAAATGTTTGAAGTATGCAGAAAGCACCTCACCTTAAAAAGTCATCTCTCAAGAGTAGTTGTTGGAATTTCTTGAGAATGATCTGTGAGTGCAGGATTCACTTTCCCTGTGAGTGTGCCAGAAATACTTTGTTGATTAAGACGCAGAAGTAAAATCAGATGTCTTTCCATTGCTCCATCAATATTGGAATACACTCATTTGGAGGGTTGTTTTTAACTTAAAAGAAATTTCATACATTTAATGGATTGAAAAACAAATTAAAAACTTCAAAGCAAGCCTTATCAGCTACATATGAAACATGGAGTAAAATGGCAAGCGCAAAAGTTAGCTTACTGTGGATCTGTAAGAAAGCATTTTGCCAAATTGTATTTTTGCATCACATATACTCATCATTAACTCTCTTGGATCCTGGGGAAGAGGAGCATATCTTCATTCTTCATGGGTCCTGGTAATTGATTTGACATAGTTAACTAGACACACAAGAGTTTAGGTCCCGATCTGTGATGTGATCGTTGTGTTTGGTAGTCATTCTATGCTAATTTTACTGTAAAAAATATAGAAATATCTTAGTGGAAAAGGAGGTTGGCAATCATGTAAGTGAGTGAATTTGCCTTGCTGTCTCCCTTGTATGCATGTGTTGACTTAGTCTATGTTCCTTCCATTGTTCCAATTTGAAAAGTTACTTCATAGCTAGTACAGTTCCTGCGGAAACAGAAAGATTGAAATTTACCAATGTGTGACTTTTTAGGTAGAGAAATAAAATGCCGGTTATTACATGTTTGGTTTCCCAGTATACATAGCATTTGCTATTGAGAGAAGTCAATTCTGGGAAAGCCACAGCAACAAAAACAACAGAAAAACAAACAAACAAACAAACATACCCACAAACACAAAACAAATTTTTTTTTGGAGATCTTATACTCGGAGTGAAAATTAGTACACTTTATTTTTGGTAGATTATTCATCAAAATGAGGAGCATGTGGTATGTTTAAAAAATGATAAAGCAAGAAGATGACACCTGTCAGTTCACAGAGGAAGCATGACTCCTTCTGATGTGATTTATAATGAAAGGGTCTGGCAGCCATGAAGGAACTCACAGGTAGGAAGGAGAACATCAGAGCAAACAATAGAATATATAAAGATTTAAGCATGATGAAGCCAGCCATGAACGGAAGAGGAGGCTTCCCTTTATAACCTAGAGAGTAGCTTCATCAAGACTGAGGTAAGAGACCCAGGAATGGTGGCAAACACCTTTAATCTCAGCACCAGGGAGATTAAATAGCAAGTTCCAGGGCAGCCCAAGTCACAAGGTAAGACCCTTTCTGAAAACAACAGTGTGTGTGCATGAGGAGGGAAGGGCTGGCCCTGGAGCCACCATGACGGACTAAATAGGGAAAGGCTAAAAGCACATCTTCAAGGTTAGCTTTCATCTCAGGACCAAAATCCCCAAAGGAGTCTCAGACCCATCTCCAAATTAAAGGCAAGGTCTGGCTTTTATAAACTTTTAACAGTGAAGAGAAGTTTCATATCACAAACATTTCACCATAGGTGGAGAGTTAAGTCACACAAACATTGCTTCTTAACTCTCTGTCCCAGACAAAGCAGTAGGGAGACTTGGCCAGACTCAGGCTATGTGATAAACTCTGAAGATGTGGGTAGTCTTTTAATTTTATACAGATGTTTAATTATGTTTCTTTCTTTTTTAATGTTAAAGTATTTTTATTTTTTATTTTATTTTTATTTTTAAATCATTTTAACAGTCCTATCTTTATCCCCCTCCAGGTCTGCTCTTTGACTGTTCCTCCTCTCATACCTCCACCCACTCCCAGTCTCCAAGAGGATGTCTCACCCTCCAACTCCCATCCCACCAGGCCTCCCCAGTCCCTGGGGCCTCATGTTTTTTGAGGGTTAGGTGCATTTTCTCTCACTGAGTCCAGTCCAGGAGTCTTCTGCTGTATATGTCTTGGGGGGCCTCACATCAGTTGGTGTATGCTGCCTGGTTGGTGGCTCAGTGTCTGAGAAATCTTGGGGATCCAGGATAGTTGAGACTGCTGGTCTTCCTTTAGGATCACCCTTCTCCTCAGCTTCTTCCAGCTGTTCGGGAATTCAACCACAGGAATCAGTAGCTTCTATCTTCTGGTTGGGTGTAAATATGTGCATCTGACTCTTTCAGCTGCTTGTTGGGTCTTTTGGAGGGTACTCATTAAATGTACTAGATCTAGTATCGTATAGTGTAAGATTCAGTTGACTAAAAGGTAGAAACTGTTGGTGTGGGCTCTGGCTTGACTGAGCTACCCCCTAGCTGTGTCACTGAACACATCATCTTTACAATTTAAAGAAAAAGAACTTAAGCTGGGTGTGGTGGCCCAGCCATGACCACAGTATCCACAGGGAATTACTAGGAACTCAAGTGTTGAGGGTCAGCCTTGGCTATGGAATGAATTCTAGGATGGTCTTGGAAAGTGTGAACTAGCAGCCCCAAACAAACTAAGACAAGTAAATAAAGAAAAATGGAAACAAAACTAGTAGCATATCTCTAATGTTTAATGATTCCTTTTCTATTGTATCTTTTTAAGTACTCCTTGGGCTTAAGATGCAAACACACACACATGCACGAACGCATGCATGCATGCGTGTGTGGCTGTTCCCCCTACAAATAAGAAATGTTTTAAATCCCCACAACTGGGCAGTTTTGAAGACTGCCATCTCTCCTAATGCTTTATGAAGCTTTGTATTTAAGTTCGCTTTGCCAGGCAGAGTCGTAGCAGTGCAGTTAAATTCAGTGGCTAACTCAGTGTTGAGTAAACAGTAAATGGGAACAAAGATGGAGGCCTGACAATTTGACTCTGGAACCGAATTTCAACCGCATCCTTTATCACTGCTGTATTTTAAGGCCCAAGCATTGTTAACTTCATAATACTGTCAGCATTACTCTTCATACATGTTTTCTGGGCAGCTTGACTTTTTATTGTGGCCAAATAGAAGTTCATGTGCTCATTCGGGACTGCAAGAAATTATCTTATATCTCCCCAAATGCTTCTCAACTGTCTGTCTTCTTAATATTCAAAGGGCCCAAAGTGTTTCAGGAAGCCACTGACCCTGTGCTTAATGCAGGCATCTGGGGAAAACCTCCATGTGCACCATTGTATACACAGCAAAGGTGGTGCTGGATTCCAAAACATGGAACATTCACAGGGCTATGTAGTAAACTCCTTGGTAATCATATTTTCTCACTTGTAATGCCTCATATCCCTTCACAGGCAAATCCCTTTACAGGAAAATGTTTCACCAGTATCTATAAATAGAAACCTCAGAGAAGAAAAGTCAGATCTTTTCCTTCCTCACTCAGTCTCTCCCGGTCATTGCCTCTTGTCAGCATGTCTATCTGATTTATACCCCAGACTTCCTTCTGCCTTAAGGCCACTTGCATAAATTTTTCCAGCTCATTGAGAAGGAGCCTGGCAATCATGGAAGATGTTTGGTCTTCCTGTTGCTATATTTTCTTTCATTATCTTTTCCAAGGTCAACTCTTCCACTCTCTTCTCTGATACCTTCCACCTCAGAAGAGACTTCAGCACCCTCCCCACATTTCCAAGCTTCTCCCCTTGTCCTTCCATTAGAAGCAGCATGGAGAAGAAAGTTGTATCAATGCAGGGTCAAAGCCATCAACGCTTCATTCAAGGCTGAAGAAATCAGTGTTTTGCCTGGAGAGATGGACTCAGCAGTTAAGATCACTGCTGCTCTTTCAAAGGACTAAGGTGCAGTTCCCAGCACTCACATGCTAGCTCAGAACTGTCTTTAGTTCTAGGGGATCTGGTCCCCTCAGACAGGCATAAATACAGCAAAACACACTAACACACATAAAAATAAACCATTTTTCCAAAAAGAAAAGGAAAAGAAAGGAACTTATTGACAGGTCTCCTAACACATGTCTATAATCCAAGCGTCCTGGAGCTTGAAAGATATCCAGTTAAAGGTTAACCAGGTCTCAGACTCAGGCTTCAATCTTAGGCAGAACTACAAGTTCACAACTGGTTTGGCTATGCTTTATACTTGTTGGAGATTCTGTTTCCTCCTCTGAAATACAGGCAATACAAAAAAAACTTACCTCAGACTTGTTAGATCATTAAATAAAACAGTCAATAGAAAGGCTTTACCAGGAGCCTAGAGCACAGGGAGCATTTAATGAAAGCTTTCCCCAGTGTTAATGCTCTGTATTCTATCTAATTAGTAAAATCATATTCTAAATTAAGTTGTGGAAAATAAATGTGGGAATAAAAGCAGTGTAGAATGAAATCCATGGATGCTCTAGACTTGAGATGTGAAAGCTGTGGTTAGGTGAATTAAAAGATTCAGATTTATTCCAACTCTGCCTTTAAGTTTATTCCATGATTAATATTAGTTTAATAAAGAGGAAGAAACCCAAGCTTGTTCGCGGTCTTTGTGCATTTCTACTACCAGGCGTTGACCCCTTGGGAGACTCTGTCCTTCTTCCAAAACTGCGGCTTTGTTCATCTTCACGGAATTAGAGTAAGCACGCACAGCGCTCTTCCAATTGATGGACCCATCTGAAGTTCCTGGCCTGGAGGGGCACTGGTGAAGAAAAGCTGGTGTCAGCACATTGAGAGCACATCAGAGAACAACGGAGCAGTGTGCAATTACTGCTCTCATTAGATACTTTTTAAACATTTGCCTGCTTGCCAGTGGCAAAGGTGGCAGGCTTCAAGAAATAGATTGGAGACATTTTCTATTATCTCTGTGATCCTAGGAAAACTTTCTCTGTTGTTCTTTCTTTTTTAATCATTGTCTGCTGGATATGGTCGAGAGTCCATATCAGCCTATAGTCAGAATCAGGAGCTTATGGAGGATCAAATGACAGAGGTTAACAAACATTTCTTTAAGCAATAAACTGTAAACCACAAGATAAAATTAGTGAGTCTGTACAATTTATCCCATGCATTCCCATAGATGATGTCATTTGAATATGTTTCCATATATGCTCTCATGTGGTGACTGAAGATATTTTCTAAATTCCATGTTATATTTAAGGTTATAAATTTAAGGTTATAACGTATACATTAATGTTTCAAACCCACTTCTTAGTGAGTGGCTTTGTTGTGGTTATTTATAACTTATTGTCTGCTCTCCCCTTTCCCACCTCCAAGTGACGTGTAACCACTGAGTTTACGATAAATCAATAGATTGAAGCAGTGAAAAATATTTATTATAAATAGTAAGTGAGACTGGGTGGCAGAAATATGGCAGATATATTTTACCATAAACAAATTTAAGAGAACACATTTAGATAATTGTGTGCTACAAAGTGACAGTGTTAACCTTAGTAATTCTTACCTGCAGTAAATTAGATCAAGAGCAACTGAACTGCAATAAAAATAGTTCTGGTACTCCTTGTCTACCTGGACACTCCAACAATTCACTGGTTGGTTATGTATTTATAACGCTGTCCTGGAATCTGTAATTCTCTAACTCTGACATCAGCTGCCACTCAGATGAAAAGAACCTCCACAAACAACATTCTCTTCAAAGATCATCTTATATCCTTCATTAAAATGGCCTAAAATGACTGTTGTGCTTTTGTTGTTGTTCTGTGCTTGCTGTCATTAGAAACTGAATAATTGTACATATTTTTGGTATATGATGCAGTGTTTTGGCTTAGGTATTCATATGGCTGAACAAGATTAATATAGCCATTGTGGAGACCATTCTCTTGTGGTTACAACAGTTAAAACTCTATTTTCTTAACATGTGAAGCATATATAATTAACTTCACCTAGTTGTGTGCACAATCTTGTGGATTTTCTCCCCTATTCAAGCTAAAATGTTGCAACCTGTGACCTACATCTCTGGCAACATTCACTCATCTCCTCAGGCCTTTGCATTCACAGACTACTGTTTCCTTCTATGAGTCTGTGGGTTTTTTAGTACAGTATTTTATTTACCTTTTGAGAATTCCATATAGAATATTTTGATCACATTCACCTCCCAATTTTCCTTTCCTTAGTTCCTCCCAGATCCAGAGTTATTTTCCCAATCACTCTAAAATTTTTACCACCTTTAAAAAAGTAACCCACCAAGTCCAATGTACACATATACACATAGGTATGGGAGCATGCATTGGCTCATGAACCACTAAGACCACACCATCAAACAAGACTGGTTCTGTGTCTCACAATAAACTATCAGTAACACCTCAGTTGGGGGGGGGGCAGGTAGGTTTGTGAGCAGTCTCAGCTTCATGTCTTAGTATAGACTGGCTTGATCCTGTGCAGGTCTTGTGCAAACACCCACAGCAGCTGTGAGTTTATAAGTGCAATATTTCTATGTGTCCACAAGATACTTTTTTTTCCACTCTGGTCTTTTCCACCCTCTGCCTCTTACAATCTTTTCATGCTATGTCCCATTAAAGTCTTTGAACCTCAAGGGAGAAGGTTACATTGATGTCCTAATGGTTGCTCAGATCTTCACTGGTACTAATCTCTGCCCTTTAAATAGTTGTGACTTTCTGCCTTGCCCACAACCCACAGCAGGAAGAAATGTCTTGATATTTAAGAGTTGCACTAATCTATGGGTCTAGACACACAAAGTTAGAGGACAGTTTGCTGGTGCCCTGGATTGCTTGCTGCCCAATCGCACTTGCCTTTGAGGATTGGAGGTGAGGTGGCACAGAATCAAAAGAACATACTCTTGGAGCATGTGAGAACAGCACAGCAAGCTCCAATGAACACTGCTGCAAGCTCCTTTAGTAATCTTCAGGAAGTTAGTCCCCAGAAGATCTGGTGGGTCTGGTTAGTTGATATTGTTATTCTTCCTATGGAGTTGCGATTTTCAGCTCCTTCAGTCTTCCCTAACTCTTCCATTGGAGCCCCCATGCTCAGTCCAATGGTTGGCTGTGAGTATGTGCTTCTGTATTAGTGAGTGCTAGCAGAGCCTCTCAAAGTCTCCTGTCAGCAAGCACTTCTTGGCATAAGCAATAGTGTCAGAGATTGGTGTCTGCAAGTGGGATGGATCCCAAAGTAAGGCAGTCTCTAGATGGCCTTTCCTTCAGGCTCTGCTTCATTTTTTGTACCTGTCTTTCCTTTAGACAGGAACAGTTCCAGGTTCAAATTTTTGAGATGGGTGGGTGGTCCCATACCTCAAGTAGGGACTATGTCTATCTACTATAGGTGGCCTCCACAGGTTCTATCTCCCCTTTGTTGGGTATTTCAGCTAATATCATCCCTATTGGGTCCTGCAAACCTTTCAGTTCCCTTGGGTCTGGGACTTTCAAGTGCTTCATCTGCCAACCCCTCTGCTACATATTTCTGTTCATTTTTCTGACCCTCTGGACTTCTGTCTCTTCTCATACCTGATCCTGAACCCCTTTTCCCCTCCCCCTCTTCTCTTTCTTCCAGGTCTCTCTCTAAACCACCAACCAAAGAGTATACATGGATAGGCCCATGGCTTCAGCTACATATAAAGCAGAAGACTGCCCTATCTGGCATCAATGGGAGGAAGGGCCTTTGGTCTTGTGATTGCTTGATTCCCCAATGTAGGGGGATGCTAGAGCAGTGAGGTGGGAGTGGGTTGGTGGGTGGGTAAGCACCCTCTTAGAGGCCAAGGGGATGGGGGATGGGAAGGAGGGTTTGTGGAGGGGAGATTGGGAAGGAGAAAAACACTTGAAATGTCAATAAATAATATAACTAATAAACAAACAAGTAAACAAAGAATCCTGAGGGGCACACCTTTATGTCCTCCAACTGCTTCCCATTGGTTCTAAGCCAGCATCTCTTCAAAGCAGCTGTTCCAGATTAGTTGACATCACCAGCCCTTAGTCTCCCAGGCAGTCTTCAATTAAGTACTCCTGCAGGAGTTGCCATTGTAGCTTGGCTAAGTGGCCCCATTTTTGCAGAGGCAGCCACCATTGTTCCTCCTATACATACTATGCCCACTTAGTGGAATAATAGTAGTAGATTTACCCATTGGATTACCTGTTGGTTTGGGGACTTGTAGAGAAGGGAAGGCATTAAATCCAATTAGAAAGCAGTTGGTTCCTATCACAGCATTTGTGCCACTTTAGCACCCATGTGCTTCTTTGGCCAGGCCAGTGAATAATGGGGGTAGGGGGTTTAAGTTGGGAGAAGGATGGCAAAAAAGGCAGAGGAAGAAGTGAGAATGGGGATAGATGACACAATGTATGCAAAAGTCATATAGGAACCTATCATTGTATAAGCTTCCTAATGTATATGTTTTCTCCTGAAATAGTTTAATTGACATTACACCACACAGATAATAAAGCTCTTCTGAGAAGATGTGTTTCCAAATAAAAGCCCACTGATATATTGTATACCTCACCTTGAATTTTTGGTTAGAGCTATCCCAGAGACCTGCAAATAAGCTATGGCTATTGCCCCTGGTTGATAATGAGGGACTATTGCTGAAGATTCTATACACTTGTCACAGTACATGGAAAACTAGGGTTGGTATTGACAGTAAGTTTCTTTCTTGCTGTCTAGCTTTTACTACACCAGTGGGTATTATAGAGGTTGTTGAGGACAGGGTGGGTGCTAGAAATTTCTTATATGTCTGTGAACTCTACAAATCACAGTAATGAATTAAGTGTTTTAAATTACACTTATAAGTAAAATAGACTAATTATTTGTCTTTCAGTTCCAAGTTTATTTAACTTTGCAAAATTTCCTCCAACTTTATTCACACATTAGTGTGTAATCCTAAATATATTCTTTTTTCTATAATGCTGGATGGTGAGCCACTGAGTACACATAAACTTTGAAGTCTTCATGCAAGTTTGCACACTTGCCTCTCTCCTTTAGGGATGCCTTCAGCAGCCATTTTTAAGCACTTGAGGTTAACTGTCTCTGCATCAGTCTCCCTGGAAAAAGCACTGGACCTGAAATGCACTGCCTTTCACCATTGATTAAGAACAATATTTTCATAATCTCAGAAAAAATGGGATTAGTTAATTAATCCCCATAAAATCATTCTAAGAAAACTTGTCTCCTTGTACATTAGAGATAACAATATTATCTGGTGACCTAGCTGCAGTGGTTGATGGAGAGGAATTTGTAATTTTTTCTGCTTCACTTCCTCCAACAACAGACAACAGAGCAGAGGTTAAATCATGCAGCAACACATAAGTAAGTATAATCCGTCATGATGATTCTTCCTCCTCCTCCTCCTCCTCTTCATCCTTCTCCTCCTCTTCTCCTCCTCCTTCTCTTCTTCTCCTACTTCTCCTTCTCCTCCTCCTCCTCCTCCTTCTTCTTCGTCTATCTTGTGACCATCCATAATATAAAGCCCACTCATCATCTCCTCTTTCCTTCATCTTTCTCCTCACGGACTTCTAAGATTCTCACCCTCATCTTTCAACATGAAACCCCTCTTCTGCTGTTGTCTGGTAACCAGAAAATCCATGCTAAAAGTCCCTTGTCATAGTTAATAAACTTTCTGTATCCCATAGCCAATATTAATAGAAACCAATAACTTAATATGACAATCCTCCTGCCATATAAGTGCTGAAATCTAATATCAGATTGGTGTAGCCATGGAAGTTTGTGTGAGTATATGGCTCTCCTACAAATTCTCAGATGTGTTTTTGTTTATTTTGGCATATATTTTAGAATCCAGGGAGTGAGACTTCACCAAGGGGTAGCAAAGTTTACAGTGGATGAGGTGCTCCTACATCAGTCTTTATGAGTTTGATTCTATTATGGGCAATATTCAGTATGGGGACTCATAACTGGTCAAAGCGCTAAGAATAAATTCCTGTTGAGTGACCATCTTAGAATGAGATATCTGCATAAATCCCCTTGCCAAAGTAAGGAGACATCATGGAAAATGGGATACAAAGAATGTTTCGAGCCAGTGGATATGGGGGACGTTCTACAAAAATTGTCTTCTGGACATGGTATGGTTCTTGCACTCATGAACTCACTACAGCTAGAGTTAGTCACTTTCCACCTGCACAAATCAAGTCAACAAGATCAATCAATAATCCAATAGTTTCAATGTGTTACAAACAAAGAGAAGTTACAGAAATAGGAGGGGTTGCTGGGAGATGCCTAGTAGCCATGGAATGAGAATATAGGGAGAATATGATCAAGATATATTGTAAAATTTGTCACAGAATAAATACAACTTTTCTATGACAAAAATATTAAAAGTAATTCTGTATTATTTTTGCAGAATTGAGTAATGAGTTACTCTGATTACCAGGGGAAAAGTCAAGCTAGACACATCTAGGAGATATGATTATAATAGAATCTCCCTAATATTAATAATCCATTTTAAGCCTAATATATACTTTACTTGAATGACTCATAAAGAAATTCAAGATCACAGAAGCCTCAGGGACAGCATGGCTTATTATGGAAAAATATGCAGAACTGTCAGTTAATAGAGATTTCTGATTATCTGAGAAATAGACTTTACATTTAAATATAAAATCTGTCCAGGCAAAATGCTTTATACAAAGAATTCTATGCACCACATTCCAGAGAAAATAATAGAAATAAAGAT
This sequence comes from Rattus norvegicus, assembly GCF_021556685.1. Lineage (NCBI taxonomy): Eukaryota > Metazoa > Chordata > Mammalia > Rodentia > Muridae > Rattus > Rattus norvegicus. Next base: position 54,779,771 of record NC_141537.1, on the reverse strand, counting down.
CCAAAAGTCACTTTCTTGAACTCTAGAGACTTCACAATAGAATAAATTAAGACTCTATTTTCTAATTTCCAAACTGCATTCTTGTTTCTGCCGATGCCAGAAACTTCATCTCTTCTTTCTTCTGCTTCAGGCCAACAAGACACAAGGTTGAGGAAGAAAGAGTATACACAGCAAAACCGCAAGCCTTGGGATAAAATTAATGGACCTTCTGCACTCATTAGTTTTGCAGCCAACAATAACCTATTTTTCTTCTGACATTTTATATTGTGCATTCCTTAATCCAAGCCAGTGACTCACTGATTGGCTCACTGAGTTCATATGAGAAGGAAGTTAGATAACTTAGGTGAAGCACACAGAACTATTCACTGCACATGCTTTGTACTCACAAGATGATCTCTGTTCTTGTCCATTTGAAGTTATAACAGATATCTACAGGTGAGATCTTATTTTCTCAGATTTAGTGAACAATCCTGTTATGTTTGTAATAGTATGTTATGCTATGACATAATGAACTATCATTTGCTAATGTCTGCTTTCCCACATGGGAAAACCAACCAACCAACAACCCCAAATTCTCTAGGCTTTGCTTGTTGTCATGGTTCTTGTGGTAGAAGCGGCAGAGATCAGTGTAAGGCGGGGTAAACACAGTGCAGACAAAGGCTATAGTAGGATGGCTCTCACTACCAGTCTGAAAGTTCTCTCTTAGCATAAATGTGGTCACCTTTCCAACTTCTTCTTTGTTTTCAACTCTCACTTCCTGGGCTACATAAACTCTGCAATCATTCTGGTTATTGAACAAAGCTATGAAAAATTTTAAATGGCTTTTGTGTTTCTGATAAACTTATTTGCCATTTCCTTAACTCCAGCTCCTACATTTCTACATACTTGCTACCTGTTGGTCCATCATGCTCCTATTAACACACCGTATGTGTTGGAAAGCTTCGCTGCAATTGGACTCAATTCATTCACTTTGTTTAGGTATTTTCATCAGAACAATGCTTAGTCAAATCCTAAATAGGCATGTAGGATGGCTCAGGCATTGAAAGTGTTCGCCACCCAGTCATCTGACTTTAGGTGAATCCCTAAGACCCACACAATGAAAAGAGATCCAATCATACAAATTATACTCTGAGCGCCACATCATGTCATCGCATGCATTTGCACATGCATGTGCAAATGTGCACATGTGTGTGAGCACGCATGCATGCAATCACACACATTCAAAGTTATAAAAAAAAGTTTAAAAAATTCAGTGGGATTATTTGCATTAGGGTCAGGAGGTATTTTAAACTAATTAGAAAATACAGTTGAATTCACAAATAAATAAATAACCAAGGCAAGTCACACACCGTACTTCATCTGTAAAACGAGAGCATCATTGTTTTGAGTTTCTTAAGCTAAAACTCTTAATTTCCTCGAAGTCTACAGAGTGCTGTTTCCCTTCAGCTTCTACAGGACTTTCCTTAGGTCAATTGTCTTTTCACTTTATTCAGCATTCTACGTTCCAGTTTTCATGTGATAAGCACTCATCTACGGGTTTCATATTATTTTGTACCTCTAGTATTTTCTGATACTCTAAGCCAATAAATTACATTTGTGTTTTATTTTGTGATTATAGTTATATTTCTCATTTCCTTCCCACTCTTCATATGTATATGTAAATGCATAATGCTATGCATACAATAACAGTTGAAAAGGATCCTTCAGATTAAGGACAAATGAGAAGATGGATATAAGATGATTAACGAGAGGAAAGGGAAAGGGCATTTACATTTTTGTAATTGATAAGCACGTTCCCAAAATTTCAATAATATGCCCCTGTGTTTGAATATATTATTTGTGATAAAATTTAAAAACCATAAAGAAAAGTGAAATCATTAATTTGCAGAAGACAGATGAAAATGAAATTTTTTTTACGATAAGTAAAGTATAAAACCCTGAAAAGATATTGGTTTTTCTCACTTGTTTTAGAATCTAAATTTTAGATTTCTATAAGTTACACACAAGTGTTAGTCTGAGTCACCTTATGAAAAACAAGATTTTCTTAAAGAGGATGGTCAGAAGATACAACTTTAACTGTTAAAATATAACAACAGTAATAAAACATCAAGGAAAGGACTTGGGCTGAGAAGAAACTGAATCATGAATTATTAAAAAGGAAAAAAGAAGTGGAAACAAGATGAAATAATTATGCTAGCAAACCAGAAAGTTCACTTTCTAATGACGAGTAAATACAGACAGATGAAGAGGGAAAGGGAGAAAAAAGAAAATCCCTCAGAACACAATATTCATCTTTCCATTCAAAAAATTCATTTCATCTCCATGATACTAAAAATATGAGCTACATAAAGCATAGAATATCTGTGACATTTTATAAAATAAAAGCCAAGCCAGGTGGTGGATGGTGCCTTTGATGCTAGCACTCAGGAAGCAGAATCAGGCAGACCACTCTGAGTTTAAGGCCAAACAAGTCCACTACATTTATCTGCTATAATGTATATTGCCCATAGAGGAGAGTTGCCTTATATGTGGCAGTGTTATAACTAGTAAGTGGCTATTGTCATAATATAGGAAACCTGGTTTTGAATACTCGTAACTTCATATTCTAGGACTTAAAATTTATAAGTAATAGTTTTCTGAAAAAGTATTGGTTTAAAGAATAATGGAAGATAAAGAGCCCTATAAAGACGTGAACTCTTTGATAAAATTTCACCTGCATGCAGTTAACATTTAATCCGGTAATTTTAGTTTATATCTCTTGAGAAATACATAATTTATTTTATCAGACGAGCTAAGTTTAATAAGTTTTGCTCCATCTGGAATGTTCTTCTGAGGATAGACAAGGTGTTTAACGAACATATGTCAAACAAAGATCATTTCAAAGTATCTGCTGTAAGAAAAAAAGCAGATTTTATTGAAACAGTAATTATAGACATTTTGTTATAAAGCTCTATTATCTAAGAATATATAGTGGAAAAGGAAAGCCAATGAAAATTGGCAAAACGTAAGTGGAAAATGTTTATTTGCAGGGTTGATACATGGGACCTTCAATAGAAAGTTTGTTAGCTGATAATAAAAGGCAAGGGCAAATAGGAAGAAAGAATTAGTTTGAAGGGATATGCCTTCAGATTGTGGCCTTCCTCGTTATTTTCTTGTGTTAGGCCTCCAGAGAAAGGCACTTTTGTTTACTTTTATGAACTGTTCCATGACCCTGGGCATGCCTGATTGCACTGTTGTATCTTTCGCGAATCGAGAATTAAAACATACTGACATTTTATTAAAGATAAAAGGAAGTTGTTCTATGAGAGAAGATAAAAAAAATTTTTATAAAATTGAGATCTATAAATGCCTATGTCACTAGAATCAACATTAACATAGGGCATAAAAATACTCAAAAATAATTTTGTATTTGTAACTGTTAATGATGTATACTATAACAGTAATACTCAGTATAAAAATATGTTACTATATTATAAAAAAGGATTTTTTAAAGTAATTTAAGCATAACAAGTATTAAAATGTATTAACTGGGCCAGTGCAGATTTAAAGAGACGTCTTCGTTTCTTCACTTCACTGTTCATTACAGCATTATTTGCTATAATCAAGTTAAGAAAACAATTCAACAATATGAGTCACATTAAATGGACTTAGTAGGCTTTCTATGCATATATATGTATATATATATGTGTGTATTAAAATTAAGAAAAAGGTTGTGGGGTTGAGCTTGAATGGAGACATGATACAGTAAGAGCTAGAGGAAATAAAGGAATGGTTATAACTTAAATACAGTGCACGCGTATGAAGTTCAAAAAAAAATTCAAAGTCTCTAGTTTCTGGCCTTTCAGATAGTGTAGGGCATGGGCAGTCTCTCACAGCATGGACCTCAAGTTAAACCAAACCTTCATTGGCTACTCCCACATGATTTTTGTCACCACTGCCCTAGCACATTTTACGGGGAAGGAGTCAGATGTAGGTGCAAGGTTTAGTGGCTGAGTTGGTGTTCCGGTTTCTCTTTCATCATCCTGTAGAGTGAGCTCTCATGCTAAAGAGACTAAAATATAGGGATGAAGGCTCCGTGCAGGCACCAACTCGACTTCTCTACACTCGATGAGTTAGGTGGCTGTCCTCCTCTGCAATGGGGTCCTGCTGCCACGTTTCCAGAGAGCAGCAGGCTGCGTTATTTAGAGATCTAAATGGGACCTCCTTAGCCAACATTTCAACTGAATGTAACTCAGTATCACCACTGGAATCTTGGCTGGTTACAAAAGATGGCCAGTTGAGGCTACATATCTTTCACACTAACAGTCCTCAATAGAGTCACCCTCATAAATTCCAGGAAGTTTCCACTATACTAGGTTACCACACTGTCTCCCAAATGCCCCACAGTCCTGGCTGTCTCCATCTTCATCCCTTCTTCTGGTCCCCTGGTCTGACCCTCCAATTCCCATCCCCTCCCACCATAGTCTACTCATAGAATCTATCCTATTTTCTCTTTCCAGGAATACCCATCCTTTCACCCCAAAAGCTCTCTTCTTTAGCGCTTTATCACAGATATCTTTGCCTGTGGATTTTACCAGATTTGTCTTCCTGAGTTACCTCATTCAGGATGAGGTGGCCCAGAGACCTAGTATGGAAAGAAGCATGATTCAAAAAAGAAAACAATGAAATGATTCCTAGTGATATTCTCCTATACTCATCGATCAATTCCTTGTTTAGCCATCATAATAGAGGCTTTCTTTGGTAGCATGTGGGAGCTGGGAGCTGTGTTAGAGGCGCATCGCCAGACACTATGCAAAGGCAGAGTCTAAATTGGAGGTCTCCATTGTGTCCCTTTCCTCAGAGATTGGGGACTATCACAGAAGAAGAGTAGCCAAGGCAGAAGGAGTCAGGAGGGATGGAGGACACTGGGAAAGCATGGCCATCAGAATCACCTAAATCGAGCTGACACGAGTTTACAGAGACTGAAGCAGCAAGCACAGGGTACGCATGGGCTTTCTGCTTATATGCTTGGTTGTTGATTTAGTGTTGCTGAGAGACTCCTAACAGTAGGAATGGGTCTTTCTCTAACTATTCTTCCTGCCCTTGAGACCTTTTTCCTCTTGTTGGGTTATCTTGTCCATCTTGGATATGAGGGCTTTTGCTTTGTCTTGTTTTATCTTGTTTGGTCCTGTTTGGCTTTCATTTCTCAAAAGCCTGAACTTTTCTGAAGAGGAAACAAAAGGGGAGTATATTTGGGGTGAAGGGAGGTGGAGAGGGGAGGTGAGGAAGAGGAAAAGTGGAGGGAGAAGAAACAGTGCTTGGAATGTATTGCATGAGAGAAGGATTTATCTTCAATAAAAATGAAACTTAAAATACATCAAAAAGAAATGTATTATGTACATAAAGTAGAATATTATTAGTTTTAAAATTTTGTTGTTTGTGATAGCATTGATAAGTCATAAAGATAAAGCATCAATAAAGATAGCACAGATAAAGAAAGAGATTCCAGGAAGTAAATAAGCAATCTACAAGACAGACACTACATGATTCTTACTCCAGCCATCTATACTATCCAGTCCCATAGATTCAGAATATACAATAATATTTTACTCATCTAGAAGTGAAAGAAAAATTTATTGGTTCAATGGATGTAAAGTTCCAACTGTTACAAGAAGGTTCTAGAGATCTGTTAAATAGCATAATAGAGATTATTAGCTATTATAATTCAAAATTTGTTAAGAATTTAGAGTAAGTGTTCACCAGCATCCGGTGAAGGTTACCACCTTGCTTAAGGTTATGACATCAGAGTTGCTTTACTAAGTCCAAACTCACCAAATTGTACAGATTAAAGATTGTGCTTCTTTGTGTAGCAATTAGAGCTGGACATAGCTACTAAAAACTTGAAAATTCACAGAAATCCATATGCAGTTTAGGTATATTCGCTAATTTCCTTCATATTCTAGAAGAGGAGAATTAGTCTCTTGGGAATGATAATCATCCTTTTTGAAAATAAGAACATCAGCTCAGAGCTCTCGTCATTCGTTTGATTCCAGGCTTATTCTCCATGGCTGTTTATTTCCTGAGACTTCACAGCCAGAGCCTACTTTATCCTTTACACATGTAATCTTGCTTATTCTTAAAACCTTCTTTAAAAAGATTTTTTGAGTAATAGAAACATTTTGAGGCTAACTGGAGACACAGAGAAAGGAAAGGTGGACCTGTATGTTCTGCTAAAACGTTGGCGACAGAATACCTGAGCCATAAACAGCACTTTACACAAGTAAGGCTTGCTTGATAAATTTAGTTTCTGAAGTTGGAAGAGACTACAAGAAATAAACCTATGTGATCACTTAACTCAGTTTATAGAGATCAAGTGTGATGAACCAACCCACTCTAAATATTAGGGTTTTAAGCCAGTAAGCATGTACTTGTGTCACAAAGCTACAGGTTAGTTGGAGGGGCTACTCCAGTCTTGCCTAGGCTCTGTTTTGTATTTGGTATGGCTCAGTTTGGGGTGACTTTGAATGGCTTCCACAGATATGTCTTTTCATCTTTCAATAAACTGCCTTTGGCATATTCTCCTATTCTCCTGAAAAACAGCAGGAAATGGTGGAACAATTGCACAAGTGACTTTCAGTTCTCTATTTGCCTGGATCCATGGTTGACTCCCAGAAAGACAAAGGGAAGGCCCTGTGGGGATATACAGCAAAAGACATTCATGCAGGAAGTGGCAAAGAGAACTATTTTTTAATTAAGCACAGTGGTTGTCTCAATATCATACTTGGGACAGCAGAATATTCATGCTGTATATAATCTGCTGCCTTCAGAGGGCAGAACCACTGCAGGGCTGTTAAAACCCTCACAGGGGAATGCAGAGTCAAAGACATACTGTCTTACGACACCACACACCATCCCATTACCTTCTAGTAAGCAAAGCTCGCGCCGGTGACTAATGATGGGGAATATGCCATTTGGGAACATTATTCTGACACTAAAGTCTCCTGAATCTCTAACAACAATGCTATCCAGATTTTCATAGATTTATCTCTTAGGAGAAATAAAGAAATCACAATTAAATGCTGAATTATTGCTCTCTGGCAACCCATTTGTGAAGGATAATGATCTCACCTAGAAGATAAAAGTTTTCATGTGATTAGGTTCTTCGACTCAGGAAGCAGTATCAAACACCTGAGAGTAATATGAAAAAAGACCTTCCTTTAGTTCTTCGAGATAATGAAGAGGAATGGGGTCTCTACGGAGTCTTCCGACACTTGAAGGTCTTCCAAAAGTGCCTCCCTGGTGTCCTCAATTACGGGTCATCCCTCAGAGCCACCGTGTTTTGTTCAAGATCATTTAGTTTATTTTCAAGATGTGGTATAAATTCTTCTGGTTTGGCTTCATTGCCTACGAAACACGATCGCTATTCAGCTCATAAATTGTACAGCACAATAAACAGTCAAAAGACATTTTTTAAACTGGTTATATTTTCTCCTAATGGTCAAAAAATTCCATCTTCACTTGCTGTGATTTTTCTGTTACATGCATCTGGACAAACCCCTACCAATCTTATCATCTAATGATAAGCACCCCATATTTTATCAGGCATTTCCAGTTCATCAACAAAAAAATCTAGTAACCCACTAAAAGTGAAACTGCTGATATACAACTAATTAATTATAGGCATAGCCCCAGTTTAGAGAACTCTTAACATGACTTATTTCAACTGTTTTTTAACAATTATTCTAGTTGTCAGGAGACTGAAGCTCAGGGTAAACGAGTTACTCAGAGATCATTCATTGGAAGAGAAATGACTGGAGTAATTGTGCTCAATTTAGGAATCACTTCCTGTGATGGTGTCTGAGAGACTGGAAAAATTATAGAACTTATCTCCTTGGTTTTCCCTTTTCTAGACCACTGTCTGTCCTGTGTGATGACTTCTACAGTTTCTGAAAAACAGCATTAAGGCTAGTGTTAGTTACTTGGGCTTGAGAGAATAGAATTCCTCTGGATTGGTAATCTACTTCCCAATGTAAAAATGTATTTTATTTGATTTATTATTGTGTGTTATACATGCATATATACTATTTATATATACATACATAACAAATATCTAAGTATCATATACATAGTTATATACATACACATAGATATATAAAATGTATGTGAGTACACACATGCCATAATACTTATGTGGAGGGCAGAGGACAACTTTGTAGAGTCAGTTCTCTCCTTCCACCTTGACATGAGTTACAGAGATCAAACTCAAAACTCCAGGCTTAGAGTCAAGTAATTTTATCAGCTGAACACTCCTCCTGGTTTCCTGCTCAGCTTCTCTAAATAGAAGGAGGATGTAAACTATCTTAAAGTGGCTTACAGTATCTACTGTCTTCCCTGTTCTGGTTTTAGATTTGAAAATAGCCTACTAGATCACCATCTTCTTTATGATCCAGATCCCCTGATATTGCCTCACTATGTCCTCCCAGGCATGGAGAACTGAGTCAGACATCACACACATGGTAATCTGGGACCACAATCTGTTATCTGCAAGGATCTGCAAAGTGCTGCACTTAAGATTTCTACATTTTTGTCCCTTGTCCACTGGAATGGAAATGTCATCAATCTATACCTATCCTTGCCAATCACCCATCATTTTCTTACAGTGTGTTAGAATTCACATATGCCTTTATTTTAGAGAGTTTATTGTTTTTTGAGAGTTTATTGTTATATATCCGAAGTACACTGTTAAAATATGTAACTATTTTAATACTGTTTTACTAAAGTCTTCCTTTCATGCCTATTATGTTCCTTCAAATGGCTTTGATTGCCAATCCTTCTCTGTGTTCATTGCACTCATCTCATCCTCCTATCATTTCTGTTTTAGGCATAGCTGTCTTCAACTTTATTGTGAATTCTTACCTAGATAGTGGTATTATCTAGGCTTTCAATTTATTTTCTTGGCTCTATATTCATCAGTTCTGTTACTTTATCACCATTATTGTTCTGTGCATTAAATGAAAACCTACTCTTTTTTCCTTTACCCTAAAGAGCAAGTAGTATAGTTGCTTTTGCTTATTTTTGGTTAGACTTTGTATGTTTTAAACTTTACTGGCTTGTATGCTGTGCTCTTCTTTGGAATTGTTTAGTATTTTTGCATGTTTGGGAAAGAATTTCATCTGCCACAAGAATGTTACTGGCTGAGTTATTTAGACTCACCTGATTTACTTTCTATTCTTTTCTGTTATCTGTTAATGTGATCCCAGCTAGGGCATACAGCAACCTTTACTGGGAGGAAAGGACTGATTGGGAATTTTGTTAGTCTTGTGCTATCCGAGAGGACACCAGGACTATGTGCTCCATATAGGTTGGGTGAGCTGGAAAAAGACAGATATGCATACCAAAGAAACAGAGATCAGTTTTCAGCTCAAGAGAGGATCTTTACAATTTATTTATTGTTCAGCAAGCATCAGTCAACTTTACATTGGGTTTATTTCAGCATTATCCTTCATAACTTATTTTCAAAAGAAACAAATTCAAATTGGTAAAAATTACTGAGAACTCTCAGGAAGTGATCGACTCCCCAAATCACATTTGTAAAATGTGGCATTGTGCCTTTTCCTTAATTGCTTGTAGATGACTTTTTTCTTGTGATGATGATGATGATGATGATGATGATGATGATGATGATGATGATGATTAATATTAATCATTTCAATCAAGGAGAGAAGGATATAAGTTTCTACTTGCAGGTGTGTTTCTGGTTTTTAACTAAAGGCTAAAGTTGATTCCATGGAAACAAAATGTTTATTTTTCCTTAAACTTTGAAATAATTTTAATTGTTTAACTGTGTTTAATGCTGTCAGTGTTGCCAAGAAGCTTAGTGGGCCGGAACTCTTCAGTCTGATGTGTTTATATAATCACCTGTCTTTCAACTTGCACAGGATGATTTCATGACTCAGGCTATAAAATTTTTGTCAGTACTAGCGGCTGTGCGTTCTTCTGTTATGACCAGAAATAAACAAAAAAATTCTATCTGGAATTAGATAACATGCAATTTAAAAACAAATTACTTTCTAGACACAAAACAATATACTGTACCATAAATTCCTATTGTAACAGTACTTCTTAAGTCAACTGACAGAGGAGAAAGTAGGGAAAAGACATGAGGTTACAGGTACAGGATTTTCTGTATAGGCCACCCAGCAGCACTGCCTTTAAGAATAACAACTGATGGGTTGGGGATTTAGCTCAGTGGTAGAGCGCTTGCCTAGCAAGCACAAGGCCCTGGGTTCGGTCCCTAGCTCTGAAAAAAAAAAAGAAAAAAAGAAAAAGAATAACAACTGACAAATGAAACCACATGAAATTATAAAGCTTCTGAGCAAAAAATGAACTACCATTTAAGGTACTAATAAAATGGGGAACTTTTTAACCAGCTCTACATCTAACAGAAATATAAAATCTGAAATATACTGAAAATTATTTAAATAAACCTTAACATCAACAAAGCAAACAGCCCCTTTAAAAAAGGGAGCCTAGAATTATACAGAGACTTCTTAAAGGAAGAAACACAAATGGCTGGGTTACATTTTTTAAAATGTGTCATATCTTTAGCTAACAGGGAAATGAAAATAAAACTACTTTGAGATTTCATCTGATCCCAGTCTACATGACCAAGATAAAAATAAAATGTAACAACAGGTACTGATATGGACAGGAGAAACAGGAGAAACATTTAATCATTGGTGGTGTGATTGCAAACTGATATATCCACTGTGAAGTCACTATAAAGCGTCCTCAAACAACTGAAATATATCTATTACATGATCAAACTTAACCATATCCATTGTTAAGCATATACTCCCAAAACTATAGAAATGGTGGGTCTTCTATGTTCACTGATGCTCTCTTTACAATAGTCTGAAAATGGAAATAGCCTAGATGCCTTCAACTGGTGAATAGCGGATGAGAATGTGATGCATTTATACAGAAACATTTATGTTAATAAAAATGAAAATTTCAGGTAAATGGATGGACCTAGAACCAATTATCCTGAGAGGAGTAACTCAGACCTAGAAAGACAATGGTTTTCTCTTCTTTCTCATTTGTTGAGGATGATTTGAATCTTTAGATATATGGGTTTCATTTGAAATACAAATATATGGCAGGAATGGGGATCTTTCAAAGGAAAAATAAAATACAGGTATATAAAGTGTATTCTAAATGGAAACAAAATAACAGGCAGGATTAAACTGGGATAGGCAATGGAATGGACTGGTGCAGAAGGGAATGTGTGGAGGGCTAATATTTAGGGTCATTTAAAATGGCTGCACAAGAATCCAGTATTGTACAAACTTCTTAAAATTCTTATACATACATTCATAAAACTTTTTAGTGGAGTTACCCTGCAAGTGGGGACAATACCCCAACTAAACACACCCTAGCAAATAAAAACAATAGTATTATGAATGGGTTGCCTATTTTGGAGTTGTGAGCAAAGTGGGTCCTATAGCTCCCAAGGATGATAGAACATGACCCATACTCTTGGCTAAGCTGCAGAACTTAGTAGTGAAATTCTATTGCTAAAGGCACTACACGAAGAAATAAGGCTGGCAATCACCTGGAAATTTCATTTCTAATGGCTACCTATCTTTTATAGCATTGGTAACTTCTATGCACATTGCTGGAAGAGAATCAATTCGCCAAGCTCTGAAACCAGCAAATTACAATAATAACTAACCTGGCAAAATATACGCACTGCTGCAATGGTGGCATAGATATTTTGGGAGTAATCAACCCTTTTTTAATTGGATTCCAGTCCTGCTCCACAAGATGAAAGTCCACCTGGCATCGTTGTTAGGCAAAGAACCTATAACAAGACAGGGAACCTACTACTATTGTACTAAATTGATATAGAACTAAGTTTACCATTGGTCTACCAGTGTGTCTCTCAACACTAACTGGAGGAACTTGAACATTTGGAAGTAATGCCTATTAACACCAACTCCATGAACACCGTGTTCAGAAAAGAAAAGTTTGTGGGGTGCTCAGCCCTATATGGAATGTCAAGACTACAGTCCTTTCCCCAAGACTCAGGAATCTTCTCATAAGAGGAGACAGAAGGATTTTTTTTATTAACTTGACTATTTCTTATTTACATTTCGATTGTTATTCCCCTTCCCGGTTTCCAGGCCAACATCCCCCTAACCTTTCCCTCTCCCCTTCTATATGGGCTTCCCCTCCCCATCCTACCCCCATTACCACCCTCCCCCCCAACAATCACGTTCACTGGGGTGTT